>NC_136500.1:43055610-43145610 GCF_053919585.1 Euprymna scolopes
TTTCAATTTTTACCCCAAACAAGGCACGGTGCCACTTTGAAGTAAGAGCTACTATCGGGACATAAGTTGCATAGATATTATGAAGGGAGACGAGTACCAAGCTGTCTGTTAACATTATACTTGAACTTCTGCATATCAGTGCAATTGGGAAAGAATCTCGGAAGAGAGTTCCAAAATTTAGCATTTTGGGGGAAGAAAATATTGGAGTAGAAGGCTTTCTTACACCTAGGGATCTCTACTATGAAGTGGTGAGATATAGCTGCTTGTCGGGTTTTGATGGAGTATTTACATCGAGAAAGTACAAGTGTTTGTAGTTTGTCAGCATTAAAGTACTTGTAGAACAGGCAGAAGGATGCAACATATCATTAATTGGACAGAGGTAGAAGCTTAGATTACAGTTCATGACCCATCAGGTTGGCGACTCTCTTTTGAATCCTGTCCAGGAGTGAGAGACAAGTAGCAGATGCACCAGCCCAAATATGAAAACAGTACTTCATACACAGGCGAATGGTGGCCTTATAGAGGTACAGGATATTTTCGAGCGTTAGTAGCTTTCTAGCATGGTAGAGAGAACACACCTTCTTTGCAGCAACCTTGGCAAAGCTCTCAATGTATCTATTCCAGTGCATGTTCCCTGTGGACGTAACGCCGAGGAGTTTAAAAGATGTACTTTCAGATAATGTGCTCTTGGCCATTGCTCTTGGTTGTAGAGAAGGTTTCTTGTAATTATTGAAGGAAACAAGCAAAGTCTTGGCAGCATTGAATGTGACCATCTATTTTTGTCCCCATTCCATTACAGACTTGAGGTTATCCGCTAGTGTTTCTACCATTTTCTTAGATGTTTGTTCTCTTGTTTTTCCCTAGTGCCTGTTATAGAGAGTGGTGTCATCAGAAAATATACCCATCTCCGAAACAATTTTATCAGGGAGATACTTTATGAATATCAGGAATAATAAATGTCCCATGGTAGACCCCTGAGGTACTCCCGCATTTATATCATATTGTTTAGATGTACGACCGTTGAGTACAATCTGGATTTTTCCCTTACTTAAGAAAGATTTAATTACATTATGTATTTTTCCAGTTAGACCATATGATCTAATTTTCCTTAGAAGACCATTCTATCATACCCTGTCAAAAGCCTTCGATATATCGAGGGCTACCGCTCTACCCTCCCCTGCTTTGTCCAATGCACGGTGTGTACGCTCAGAAATTACAATTAGCATATCTGCTGTGGAACGGGCTTGCCTAAATCCACTTTGATTGTCAGTCCGGTGTTTAGCAGCTATAAGGTGATGAACTAGAGCTTGATTAATTGTGGACTGAAATATTTTGGCGAAAAACGGAAGGAGGCAAATGGGGCGATAATTTAATGGGTCAGTTATTCCGCAAGAATTCTTGAAAGCTTCTACCAAATAAGCGGATTTCCAGCACTCAGGAAAGCAAGATTCGTTAAGATATTTGCTGTAAAATTTGGAGAGAACTGGAGCAACGTCAGCGGAGCAATTTTTTTAATAGCACAGCCGGGATGAAATCGGGTCCACATGCTTTTGAGGTGTCTTGGGGTTTTATGATACCATGTACCTGAAAAGGAGTGATTTTTAGATCATCTAGTGTCTGTTGGCAAAGGAAAGTGGTTTTCCGGGTCCAATGTGGAGTTTGAGGCAAACCGACTGGCAAGCATATTAACCTTCTCGGTTGCGGTGAAACAACCTCATGATTGTTTGATAGTGGAGGAATCATCGTTTACTACACTGTTGTAGATTTTCCAAAAATCACAGTTTCCTGATTTCTGCGCTTCGATGCGTTTTTTTGGTGGTTAAAGTGTATTGGCTGTCGATATTCCTCTCTTAAAATTACTTCTAGCTTCTATATACTTCTATCCGTTTGAAGTGGACATGTCGGTTAAATCTGCGGTACCATGCTGCCTTTGAGCAATAGCAGCTGCACAAGTAGAAGTAAACTATTTGAAAGAGTGGACCTTGCTATAGAATTTCCATGTGGGAACATGTCGTTCAATTACAGTGTTGAACCATTCAGTGATCGCATTTGCGCACTGTTCAGGTGTGTTTATTTTCCTATTATATATCTTCGGATACATCTATTTTGATGGCGTTTATCAATATGACTACATCGCATTTCACATAACAATTGACTAAGGAATATCTTTTATAAAAAGGCTGTAGACAGGTACAGCTCTGAACACGCTTTCCCGTGTAGACAAAGTACAAAATCAACTTTTGAATCTTCTCTTTTAACCCCTGTATCACAGAGGAAATGTTGCTAGTCTTTCTTTATTTCTAAATAAAATTGCCCAGTCTTAAGTATCTCATAGAAAGACATTCACAAAACGAACTCTATATTTACTATTACCAAAGTATCCCATTTCTATGCGTCTAACATCATGAGTTTCTTGTTCTTGAAACAAATAGCTTTTGCACTGCTTTTCTACTAAATTATCTACGTCTTTACAACCAATGTTAATATGTCACGCGAATTCTTTACAAGCAATCAAACGCAATTCACTCTATAAGTCAAGTGCGTATTCTCATATTGCACCTCATCTGACTGCTAGTAATCATTCTCGTGGTATTCACCTTTATCCTCGGGTTGCTTTACGTTTTGAAGCATCGTTACCTATTATCTCTATTATTGGATAAAATGAACGTTGTGTGTGTGAGAGAGAGAGAGAGAGAGAGAGAGACAGACAGAGAGAGAGTTCCCTATGAATGCGAGAACAAAACAGGGCCGATTCTTATGACATTTCACACAAATGTACTATACATATTTGGCAATGTTCTTAGATAGGGAATATATTCGATAAGTATCGATAATCAACAATCAAATTAATCAATAAAACAAGGAACAGGCAATTTTAATCAAAGATAACACTTTATACAGCCTAGCATCACAAGTGCATTTGAGAAGTTTTCTTATCACATAAGTAGAAAGGTCCGATATATAAAATCAACAAGCACAGGTCACGTTCGAAATGAATGTTTTTTGTTGATTTGTTTTATTTTTACTTACATTTAAGCTATTATCATCGCACAAGTGGTAAGGCCTGCCATATAAAATCAACAATAGTTTCTATGATATGACAGGGACGTGTCTAAAAAGAACGTTTCTGTTTAGCGCACAATTTATGCAGGATACTTACCCGATCTTGGCAGGGGGAAGGGCCTCTGGTATCCATGCCTGGCGATTGATGCTGGTTGCCTTGTGTCATGACTATCGTTCTACATCCAGAGCTGAGAAGGTTTATACCATCACTTTTCTCGTCCCGTCTGGTGTCTAAACGGGTTGAAAGGCATTTTTATGCTGAGTATATTTATTTTTGTTCATTTTTTACTATTAATTCCTCATTGTACATGGCTTCTTATTTGGTATTAAAAGTTGCCTTCTATTAATATATGGGATGTCCTCGTTCGCAACCCTACTGGATGGTTTGAGGAGGCAGAACCCCATGCTTTATTTGTCTATTTGTTCATAGGTCACTGCCGATGATAAGTATCCTCATCTTGAGTCTCTGACAAACCTCTGCACAAATGAAACAAAAAACAAAGAATACTGTCTAGTAAACATTCAGTTTCTCTCGTAACTTTTCATGGATTTCGATTCCTATCTACAAATTAAATCGATTCCAAATTTTAGAACATTGCAATGTATGTGAAAAATGAATATAAATAATAATTCTTTGTTGTAATCACCCTTTACTAATTTATATAAACTTATATTACATTAATTAAACCGACTTGCAATAAATGGTAAAATATCCGTCGACTAAGTTACTATCCATTGAATTCAAAATCTATTCAAACCATATAATAAGGAATGGGTGTTTATCACATCAAAACAAGCAAAGACCATTTATATTTGCTCCAAGAAAAAATTTCGCCAAGATTGAAATACATCTTGAAACAAACCAATGCAGAATTGGAATTCTGCAAAAGAAATTGCCGAATCAAAAATTTATTTGGCTTTTTCCAATAAAATCTCCGTATTTATAGTACACTTATATATATATATATATATATATATATATATAGAGAGAGAGAGAGAGAGAGAGAGAGAGAGAGAAATAAATTCATCATGAATAAGATTATATGTATATAAGTGTATATGCACGCAAAAACATATACACGTATGTATATTCTGCTGCAGAAATGTGCATCAATACTTCCATAGACACATTTAAAAGCACTAACCAATAAAATGTTATATGAATGTATTTATGGTCCCGAAACGTACACAAAGACATATATCTTAATTCAAATAGGTAGACTATACGCACGTATATGAATACGATCTTACACATAAAAAAATGTTCATATATACATATTCTTGATGCATAAACGCATATATACATGTATATGTATATGCATACATACATACATACATACATACATACATACATACATAATAACATGTATATATATATATATATTAGGATTTATGTATGTGTATGTATACATTCAATTCTGTGTTATATATATATATATGTGTGTGTATTTGCACATATATATATATATATATATACGTTTTTGTTTAAGATATTTAAGTTCTTTCTTAATATAATCCATATTTTCTGCATCGCCTATTTTTCGTTATTTCCGCCCAACAGTCTTTTGTCATAATCAGGCTTTACCGAGACTACATATATATATATATATATATATATATATATATATGTTTATATATATATACATATATATATATATATATATATATATATAAGGGTTCGGTTGGTTTAGGTATGACCTTATGCGTGTGCAGTGTATAGATGCTTGAGTAGAAGCTGTGAAAAAATGAATCCTTGTTGGAGACGAAAACAACATAAGGGGAAAGGCACGATAACCAATAAAAGAATATATACCAACCAAGCTGGCGTTGGCAAATATAAAATTGATGCCTATTTATTCATTCTTTGCAATGCGATTCGGTGGCCTGACATTCACTGGTAGTGCAGATAGCGGTTAAAAAGTATCACAGAAATAGAGAGGGAGAACATTCGTAGGTGTAGAGAAAGAAGACGTAAGCAGAAACTTGAGAATCAGACTGAAAGGGATAGACAAATAAGTAAAGAAGTATTAATTTAGACCTGGGAAGAGGCAAAAAATGTGGATGGCTGTAACATAAGCTTAAAAAATTCAAGGGATTAAGAGGTAAAGGTGTAGAGATAGAAAGAATAAGAGACACGCGAAAGAGATGCAAATCGTCGGTAGAAAATGCTAGAAAATGCTAGTGATTTATTTTAGTGAGAGAGAAAAGTTATTGGTTGTGATGTAAGTACAGGGTCTAAGAAATAAAAATAAAGAATAAATTTGTCGCCCTAAAAAACGAGACTACAGCTTTATTTTAAAAATTCTATTAAAAAAATGCCCTAAATTCCTTGCTTTTTACTAGTTGGCTCTTTTGCAATTTTTCAAATTTTCACACAATATTCAAAAGTTTTTCTTTACAGTTGGAAACTTTCAGACCATTTTCTTTTTTTACACAACGTTCTACGCCTGTTAGACCTCGTCCTCATTCTTTTCCTTTCATATATAACCTATCGACATCAACTTTTGGATAAAGAGTTTCATTCATTTTTATCGTTTTTCTCATATTCCTGTCCATATATTTTTCATTTTCATTCAATATACCCGTCCTATATCGAAATATAACTACTATACATGTATTTACTTTTGTTTCTCCCATTCAATCGACCTAAGATCCAATCAGAGTCTTCTCTTATTTTCTTTTCCTATTATTTCCTCCATTTCAGCTTCTTTTATTTTATATAATTCTACCATTCTTTCTTCTCCAACCTCCTTTATTTTTCTTCTTCAGCCTATTTCATTATTTCTCCATTCAAAATTTATATTTCTTTATATTCAACATTTTTGCGTTTTCAATTTCAAAACTCCACACTTCATAATGCCAAATTCCGTACCTATGTCATTACTAAACATTTGAACAGTTCTTAAAAGCATATTTAGCTGGTATTTCTTCTTTGCATACAACTTTGTCAACCATAAATAATTGATAGTTCACCCGATATTACTTCCTTCCCCATTCATAATACGCATTTAGCTGTCGTAATACGAACGACCAGATTACCATACTAAAAACGAAAGAACAATGGCGACAAGCTGACCCTTTGAAAAATTCCTCATCACATAAACTTCCCCAAAGTCTTCTCCATTTGATATTAATAAAACTTTCCATTGTTTCGTGCCTTTTTCTAAGAAATATTGCACAGTCAACGCTACTCCAAATATTTATGTACATTTCTTAGTCCAGCTATGTGGATTATATGCTTTGCGGTAATTTAGCGTAACATGCATAGATTTGTGGATCTTCGCTTACAATCCCGAATTATTGTCCTATCAATAAGCAACTGATCCGTGGTCCCTCTACTACTTCGTCTACATCCATTTTGTTCCTCCGGTATGATCTCCTGCTGTTCCAGATATTTGTAAATCTTATTTGCTTAAATGCCTGTCAACATTCCATCAACTTGAGATGCAATCCTCCCATGTAAGGCGGTAAAGTTTTTAACGGATATCCCTGCAGAGCATCTGGTCCGAGAGCTTTCCAATTATAAATTTCCTTACATTGTTTACTCTCTTTCTCCTAGTTCACTTTCACTACATCTTGAGCTTTAACTTTGTATTTCATTTTTCACATTATTCAGCCGAAAAGCACTTTCATTTGTTTATTTTTTAAACTGCAAATATCACTCAAAAACTTTGTGCACTCTTCTAACCTTGGTATTTCATTTACTTAATTTGATCATCTCTTAAGTCTTTTATAGAACATGGCCAAGATTAAATAAACTATCCGCTCTGAAGTTCTTTCTTCATATTTCTTTGCTAGCATTTTTGTTTGATCCCCTCTTGGACAGGTTTAATTACCTTTCTTTTCACTCCGTGCTTTTCATTCAGTTGTTTTAATTACTTTGGCTTCCTCGCATCTAATTGTCTTCTCAAACACCTTTCAAGCAAGCCCACATCCTTTCTTAATTTTTTGTCATCATCTATTAGTCTTTTTCACCTTGGTTCATATCTATTCTGACGTTCACTTGTTTTTAATCGGAATTTTTCCGCAACAAAAATACTTATTGCTGTAATCCAATTATTTGTTTCTGCGATAATCTTGCACTTCATATATTTCATTGCTTCATTTACGTTTTATACTTGAACTTTCAGAGTTTTTTTTTCTGTCCAGTTTCTTAAACATAAGCCCTTCCCTTTTTTTACTTTCTCCATATTCTCTCTCAATTTTTTTATAGTCCCTCTCAATTCCTCAGTTTCTCCAGTAACTATTTATCAGTTTTCTCATCATTACTAATTACCTCATCTTTTCTTTCCTCTCCATTTCCTGCCACTTCACAACAACTTCCACTGCATTCTATGTTCTTTCCTCATCAATCTGCTCATCTCCTTTATTTTCCGTATTATCTCCCATTACTTCTGCGTTCACCTGTCTTTTTTATGGCTTCCAATGTCGGCTCTGATAATCCTCGATTATTCCATATTTTTCTTGCCTCATCACGTACGCACTGTTCTGTTAATTCAAACGTTCCTCATTCTGTCCATTCTCTAAACATGATTTTGTACTCCCTAATAGTTTTTTTTTTATTTTCATCATAGGATTGATTCTGTAGCAGCACTCTATAAGTACAGCGTTAATGTCTTCATTACACTTGATTCTAGCAGTTGACGGCGGGGTTCTCGTTGCCGTTCCAGGATACACTTGTCGGGCGTGGAACCTTCACTATGAGTATGAGTCCCGCTAGCGCTGTTATTTTCATCCTTTAGTTTGCCATTTCATTCATAAGAAGTTTGTGAATTTTAACTCACATAACCACCGTTTTGTTTTTTTGAGACACAATCTCCAGTGGTTTGAAATCAGAATTTTCCTCTCCTATATGGTTGGTCTTATCAGACGGTCGAGAACCACCTACCAAGAGCTACTAGTTTAAGGCGCCAGTTAATCGCCTGAGGTGTCCCTGCCATCAGTAACACAGGTCTCCGAGCTTAGTAACTAAGACATACGAGAAATCCAGGAGTATGATTCGATTTTCAGAAGCTAAAGTTTAGCATGGTTTTGAAGTACTTTATAGGAGAGAGGGATCTAGTCCCAATTTCGAATTAGTAGTATAGCTACTTGGGAAGATGTTTTTTATTAGTGTTGTTTAATCGCTCTAATTATTATTTTTATAAGCATTACTGCCACCATTATTATTATTATTATTATTATTATTATTATTATTATTATTATTATTATTATTATTATTATTATTATTATAAAAAAACAAAGAAAACATAAATATGACGTGCACTTATTAGAAAGAATACCGCGCAGAGTGAAAATCATAAAATTCTTTCAACACTGACGAAATTAACATCACTGCACACTGATGTACAGTCAAAACAAAAGCAAAACTTTTCAGTAAATTCTATTTAAAATCAATGTGCAAACGCTTCACATTTTGGTATTGATAAAAATGTTAGAATTATTTGAACATTCATATAAACAACGAATTGGAATAAAAGTAACATTCTTTTTCTTCTCCTTCTTCTTCTCCCCTATTATTATTATTATTATTATTATTATTATTATTATTATTATTATTGGCTCACATGTAGCTTTCACACAAGTCAAGAAACGATCGGTTTGGAGACTTGTGGTGTTCTCTGGAAGCTGAGTAACAACAAGTCTCCCCAGACGTCCAGCTCTCTCCACCTCCTTCGATAGCCGGTCGGTCGGTCTGTCGGTCGGTCTGTCCGTAACACTTTTTTGGTTGGCTTTTTTGGTTAAGATCAAAGGTCTGTTGTTAATAGATGCTGTTCTCAGCTTTTTAAGCTTTTCTTGACCAAAAGGCAAAGATCAAAGTGTAGTATCTATTCTTACTACGTGCTGTACTTATGTTTGTAACTTTGTGGTATAAAGTGGGGGATCACTTTTCTATATAAATTTATGTAAAATGATCACACATTTTACAACCAGTCAGTCTCAAAGCCATTTAAGTCATTCTTCAGATCATTCAAGTTGTTTTTGAAGGATTCCAGTTATTTTTTAAGCATTCAAGTCATTCTTAAAGTCATTCAATTCATCCTTAAATTCATTAAAGTCATTGAATTCATCCTTAAATTCATTAAAGTCATTCTAAGTCATTTACTTTTTATTTATTTAAGTAATTTCATCCCATTTTTCGGTCATTTTAGTTTATCTTTAAGAATTTCATGTCAATCCTACATTCACGCATTCATTCATTACACTAGAGCACGCGACTAATGGCTATCGGCCTTGTTTAATCAGCAAGCAAAATGCATTCATGTTAAGCTCGGGATGCTTCAACTTTAGTGTCCTGTCATTTAGAATAGAAGTTCTTCCACTTCTGCTAATGTGAACTGTTCTTCTGATGGCACAAATTCTACAAATGGGTTTCTAATCAAGTCTTACTGATCAACGGAAGAATATTTCTCAAGAGTTGCTAATAAAGCATCCAAATGGTTCCAAATCAAATTTAGTTTCTTGACAATCTTTTTTAAAAATACTTTCAATATTTCCAAATCTCCTGCACTTACGTGTTTCTTCCATATTGCCAATTTCTTCTGAAAAGCATTTATTTTATCAGAACATGTCAGTATATTTTCATTCCTGCCCTGCAAACTATTGTTCAAGAGGTTTAGATCATGAAATATATCAGCAAGATATGCTAACTTCGAACACCATGTACCATTACTCAAACGCCTTTCAGATTTTCTTGCAAACAAAATATCAACAGCTCATCTCTTAATTCGTATAAACGAAATAATACTTTCCCTCTGGACAGCCATCTTATTTTTGTGTATTGAATTAAAGTAGAGTCGTCTGCATCCATAGACACACAAAGTTTAGCAGTTTCAACATTTAAGTGGTCTCATCTTGATGTAATTGACTATTTTCACTGCTATATCCAATACAGATTCAATAGACGGCTCTTCAGTCACATCTACCTTGCAGGGTTTTGTTTCGCAAATCTATCCATGATTGTAAATCTGTAAGCAAAATGTTACATGTACAGTTAGAAGTAAAAAAATTGCACTAAATTAAGTGATGAAAATAAAGAAAATTGAACGAGAAGGGAAGGGGATACCTCTTCTCAAGACACGTATGGAATACACATGGAAATAACAAGATAAACACGGAGTGAGAATTTGGGGAAAAAATTTGAAGTCAAAATTAATACTAGCTAAGAAACGGAAGGGCTCTTACGTCAACAGAATTAAGAGAGATAACCAGCATAGACATAGCAAAAATAAGAATATTTTTCTTGCTATAATTTAGGATGCTGGAAAATCAGAAAATTAAAGAATGTTAAATGAAAAAAAAAATGATTACACAAATACTATGGGCGAGTTCTAGACAGTTTTTTTTTTATCGGGCGCAAATGTGTTTTGCACAGGTAAATCTGGGTTTTTTTTTCCTTTCAGTTTTTTTTTTTTTTTTTATCGGTGTATATGTGTTTCGCTAGTGGTGTAGTATCTTGCTAGGGGAAGCCGTCGATTTCTCACAGTAAAAACGATTAAGAGAAAACCCTACTTCCGGCTGAGCCTTTGCGCATGTCTTGTATCGGCGAGGGTTAGGGGGACTTCTTCAAAGATGTACACGTTCACTACTGTCTCGACAGGCGAGCAGACGATGTTCATTTTATTTAGACGTTTGAGTTTCTTCTTTCACGCTGGTCCACCTTCCACCTGCTCCCTCTCTCAATATAATGTTACACTCTCTTTCTCTCTCGTATAAAACTACTTCGCTGACAACAGGTACGAGACTGATATTGACTGTAATTAAAATATATAAATTCTCAAAGTTGAATTTAACTTTCCGTTTATTTGTTCCTTGTTCTAATTTAGAGATCGCCTTGGACTGTACTGGTGGAACATTAGGGTTCCCGGAACTTCTGTTTACAAATACTGGGGTAGACTCATGTCACGTACCTTCGCTTATCAAAGGGGAACCAATGTGTCAATGTGAGTGTGCCTTGTTTATATGCATGTTTGTTTTCACGTATGTATATACACGGATAGTATAGCATAATTAGGACATTAAAAATTAATATATTTTTATTCATTAAACAAGCATGCTGATTAGACGTTGCCCGGGATTGAATGATGATCCACAAATATTTCACACTCACATATTATGATTATCTTCATCGACACAAATCGCCAATTTTTCAATCACATCAATTGATTTTCTGCTCAAGTTGGAAACCCATCGCGGTGAACCAGGAGGAGGTTCACATGCCTCTCGCGATAACTTATTTCACAATACATTATAGTATACATTGCACTGTCGAGAACCTACTGTTGATTTATTAAAATATGTTAAATATATAATGGCTTTAATTAAAATTTAAATATAAAACGTCAAGTATAATACTCCAACACCCCCGACAAACCCGACAAGCAGCTAAATCCCACTCCTTCACAGTAGAGATCCCTAAATGTAAGAGAGCATTCTACTCCAGTAGTTTCTTCCCCAGAAGCGCTAGACTTTGGAATTCCCTTCCGGGGCCCTGCTTCCCCAACTGTACTGACATGCAGAAGTTCAAGTGTAAATTGAACCAACATCTTGCTGCCCAAATCCCTACATAGTACCCCAGTAGCTTATGCCTTTGATAGTAACCCCCTACATCAAAGTGGCAATGTGCTTTGTTTGGGGTGAAAATGTAAAATTTTTAAAAATTGTGCGCTTAACAAAAACATTCATTTCGAACGAGCCATTGCCCTATTATAGAAGCATACTGTTGATTTTATTTATTTTTTTTTTGGCTTGTGTGGTTATAAAGCATCTCAAATTAACGTGATGTATGGCTGTGTAAGGTGTTAACTTCCGTCCAAATGGGCTGTTCCTTCTTTCATCGGATCATTTCGATTATCGATTATTGATACTTATCTTAGAGATTCAGATAAAAACAACAATCTAAGATCACTGGAAGGCACATGAAGATCCCTCGTGTGAAATTTCATAAAAATCAGCCCAGCTGTTTGCGAACCCATAGGGAACGAACTCAAAGACACACAGCAGACAAGTTGCTTTTATATAAGAGTAGAGATTTTATATTTTTATTAGTTCCTTACGTTCGAGCGTTCACCGGATTGAATATAAAGAACCAGATTTAACAATATGATTCGCCCATGCGTCTTAATAGAAGAAGTAATTATACTATTGCTAAACAGAAAGTTGTTTTATTTCAGGCGGAAGAATTTATCATTCTACGTGGAAAATCATAAAAGATGATTTTTAGCTTGCTGCCATCAACGTATGGTTATTTAGGAAACTATACTAAGAACGAGTATTATATAAACTTTTGAGTATACAAAAATAGAATATATATATACGAGGTGCGTGCAATAAGTAATGCCCCTGACCCATTTCCCATAGAAGTAAAGCAACGAACCTTGGCACAGTTATTAGTTTATCTCTACATAGGAACCACCATGAGTTATGCATTTCTCCCATCGTTTGATGCAGCTCTGGAAACCGTTTTTGTAGAACACACAAGGTTGATCCTCCAACCACGTCGTGACTTCAGAAATTACGGCTGCATTATCTGGGAAACGTTTTCCTTTCAAAAACAACTTTATGACTAGGAAGAGGTGAAAGTCAGAAGGTGCAAGGTCAAGAGAGTAAGGAGGGTTGGAGAGGATTTCAAAACGACACGCCCGTGCTTTTGATCTGGCGATATACGAGTTGTGGACGGAGCGTTGTCCTGCAGGAGGAGGGTACCTTTGCTGATCTTGCGCCGCCTCTTGATTTTGATAGCTTCCCTTATTCCTCAAATGGGAAGCATAATAGGCTCCTTTAATTGTGGTACCCTTTGCCAGGAAATCTTTCATCACGTCCGTCCTGGTCCCAGAAGACTGTGATCATGACCTTGCCAGCGGAGGGCTTCACCTTTGCCTTCTTTGGAAGTGGTGAGTCCACGTGCTTCCACTGCATTGACTGAGCTTTGGTCTCTGGATCATAGTGATGGACTCAGGTTTCATCCTGTGTAATCAGCCTTTTGAAAAATTTTGACTCACCTTCTTGGCACGTCTCCAAATTCATCCTCGAGCACTCGACACGTTCTCGCTTCTGGAATGGTGTGAGCAACCTGGGAATCCATCTGGCAGACACCTTATGCATATGCATATGGTCATGAATGATTGCTTCAACAAACCTTTACTAATCTTAACATCCTGGGCTATTTGGCGAATAGTAATACGCCGATCTTCCAGATTGGCAGCCTAAACTTCACCGACAGATACCTCATCAATGGCAGAAGGGGAATGACCAGATATAGGAGCTGTTTTCACAGACTTCCGGCCATGTGTGAATTCACGATGCCAGCGTTTTACAAGGTCATATGATGGGGCATTATCACCATAAGTTGCTTTCCTGTCATCAAAAGTCTCCTGTGGTGTGTGTGTCCTTTCAAATACAAAAACCGAATCACTGCTGGACATTTAACAGGCTCAATTTCACACCTGACTCAGTTCAAACACCTGTAAAACAGAAAACACAATTAGTTCAGAGCTGTAATTTGCTAGATACCCCGTTGAGATATAAGTCATTGCACATGCAAAATTTCAGCTAGATCAGAAAACTGGAAGTGGGTCAGGGGCATTACTTATTGCACGCCCCCCGTGTATATATATATATATGTATATATATATATATATATATATATATATATATATATATATATATATATATATATAAATAAGAATTTTATTTATATAGACAAATATAACATAGACGCTGTTAAGTCTTTACGTCCTTTCCTTCCTTCCTCTTTCGATGTTTGGAGTCTAAAATGTCACTTAACACCCAACTTTCCTTTAAATTTAACATTTTACGCTTAGTAAAATAAATATATTTCTTTAAATCTTCCACTTGTGAACCAGACGCTTTCGGTGGTAAACAAACTTGCTTACTTATATATATATATATATATATATATATATATATATATATATATATATATATATATATATATATATATATATATGGGGGGTGTATAATATTATGAACTATTTCACTTCTACAGTTCAGTAACTCTGGGTGGCTTTAAGGCTTGCACGTCAAGAGTTCTCATTTAGATATAATATACAGATATCATCTAAATTTTTACATGGCCTGTCTTACAGTGTTTTTCTCGATTAATGGCGACTGCTTGCTTTTTTTAGCTTCCAGTGATAGCTTGCTAGTTTTATGCTATTATTTTTATTATTTATAATTTATTATTCCGCATGACAGTTTGTTACACACACACACATACATATATATGTATATATATACGTATTATTATTATTATTATTATTATTATTATTATTATTATTATTATTATTATTTTGTATTTATTATTAAATTATATTTTACCCAATATATAGTAATGATTTAAAAAAATTTTAAAATCTCGTGCACCACATCCGAGAATAAAAGCGACAACGTTTAACTTACGATTTATTTTTCCCTTTAACCTTAATGCCTTAGCTATGAAAACATGTTTGCTGTAAGATTGAAATAAAAATATGAATCAATACATAATTTACGTTTCCTATGCATATACGTAATGCCGTCGTTTAGCCTTCACTTGGCAATTTTTTTTTTTTATAATTTCCACAATTTTGCACCGATTTTTCCAAACTGAAACCCAAATAAAAAAGTTTCGCATGGGTTTGAATACCTATATATTAATTTTCACATATGTTAACCAAAAGCTGGCATATGTGTTTTGTAGGCATTTTTTTTAACAAATATATATACGCATAGAAAAATACATATGGAAAAATGTTTGCGTTTGCTATAATCTTCGTACGTAAATAGTACGTAAGTGTAAATCATATAGAATGTCTGCATGAATATAATAATCAATAATAGTTATCTAAAGCTGATCATCCCATACGAAAACCAAAAAGCTAATCAGGAGTTAATTAAAATAAATGTCTAAAATAATATACAAATTAGCTAGATCTTTTGCAAGTTAATGCAATTCCACAACCTATATATAACAATGTTGTTTTTTTTATTTTAAAACAAACAGAAAAAGGGTGTTCATATGAATATCAATACACAGAAAATAATAACAAATGTAATGTGTGTGCCTGTATATATATATATATATATATATATATATATATATATATATATATATATAAAGTAAAAGGCGTCACGATAATGTATGAGTAAATTTATAATATTTCATCTAAAATAAGGAATACGAGATGAATGTGAAAAAATTCCTTATTCCATGGAGTTCCAAAGATAGGCTCTTTTCTCAGAGGTAAAAACGTTAGCAACAGGAATATGTAGATTAAAATCCATTTCTGCTGGTGAGCTCAATTTTTGAAAGTGGTGAAGAAAAACGTTTTTAAAAGAAAATAAAGGTTGACAGGTAATGGAAACGAATACTCAGCAATATTCAATCAATTTTGCTGCAGATATCTCCTGATAATAAAATGTTTGTATTGGATATGCAGATTGGTAAATCCAAGAATATATATATATATATATATATATATATATATATATATATATATATACATACATATATTCCATTCCAAAGACCAGAGGTTTTTGGGGAAATATATATATATATATATATATATATATATATATATATATATATATGTATATATATATATATACTCATTCTTTGAGGGGTACAAAATTTATATAATGCAATCATAGAAGGATAGACGAAAATGCATAATTAGAACGTTAAAATAAAGTCGACGTTTAAAATGGAGTTAATGTGGTGAAGAGAATAAAAGGGGGGAAGAAAATGGGGGATTCAGCTGACCGGTTTTGTCCTGGCTTTATCAAAGCTGTATCGAGTGATTTGAGTGAGAAAAAAAAAAGAAAAGCACGAATGTACAGATAAAAATAACGTTACGTTATGTATGAGGGGAAAATTAGGGGAAGCAATCGAAATACAACGCCTCTTAGGTTTAAACGTGATTAGTCTCTAGGATCTTTGAGCAATATTTGCTCGAAGATCCTAGAGACTAATCACGCTCAAACCTAAGAGGCATTCTTTCTGCTTGCAGAGGGAAGGCCTTTCCAACCGAACATGAACCGTCTCCGAGATCTTTACTTGAAATAACGAGTGAGCACAACTCAGGATTGTAAAAGAATTCGTGCTAAACTCCGCTGCACAAGACGGGTTTTTTATAAGGTGTTCAGTAACTGAATACCTGTATGTATTGACAATTACTTCTGCTGTTTGGTATATCCCATTTTATATATATATATATATATATATATATATATATATATATATATATATATATATATATATATATATATATGGAAATGTATACAAAACATTACGAAAAGTATAAAAGCTTATAAGTTTTCTTTATTCGTTTTCAATTGGTGACGTGCAGGAATACAAAATAATATTATGAAAAAAAATTTAAAAACTTTTTTTACATGTACATAATTTTCGACCGATCCTTTAGTCTTCATCGGTATATACATATATATATATATATATATATATATATATATATATATATATATATATATCAAGGCAATTATAGATAATTTACAAGAAACATTGAGCTTTTTTTTTCAACGGCCCCTATTTGAATTGTAATAAAACCCAGCATATATTGATGCTGCAATCATATTAAGGTTTATTATCCCTACCTTTTCATTTATCTTTTTCTGCATAAGACAAAATGTCAATAAATGTATAATTTGCTAGATGCACTCGTCACACAAAACGATATTTCAAGAATAGTCGACTGCCATAAAGACTGTTTATAACGTACAGAACAGAATTAGGAGGTGCAAAATGAAAACGAAAGGGTCTACAAGTGGCACAATCAAGCAAACATGTACTAAAACTTTTATTCAGACGCTCAAATCATAATTCCATAGGGTCCAACGAATAAGAAAAATGTCAAGGTATGCAATAAAACTGTGGAAAATGCGTAAAATATGATTGAAAGTTTTAATCTTCCCCCAAAAAGCAAAACACATGTTGACAACAATTATGAAGGAAAAGCGACTGCAAGGACAGCACAATAGTATTACACCGTTCCAGTAAAAGCTCTCCATTGTAATGATTTTTTTAGTCGAAAGAATTTTGAAAGTTGAAGAAATAATAGATTTATTGAAAAATCGACGACAATGATTAAAGATAAATTTACAGCATACAAACTGAAGTTATTTCTTTTTAGTTTGTGCCTTTCGATGAAAAGAAAACGCGTATTTAATATAAAAACAATTATCTTAACTCTAACTCTGTAATGTTTTCCACATTTACTGTGACTTCGTTCTTTCTTCGTAAAAGACTAAATAGATATTTTATAACCAATCATTACCTCTCATCAGACTATCCATTCACGTGAAATCACCCTTTTCTCCACCTTATTCCCTCTGCTTCACTTTTTGCTATCAAGGAAGATCTTTGACTACTTGCAGTTTCATCAAATACTTTGGTATGCAAAATCCGATCCCGCATTTTGCTAATTCCTACCCTGTGATGAGAAGGAAAGTGTTTCTTCGAAACTCCGCGGAATAAGGACTATCCACTTATTAAGTGTTTCCTTTTCAGATTAAATATGTTTTTAACTCTTTTTCAAAGTGTTTTTTAACATGTTTTATTAACTATTGGCTCTTATATATATATATATATATATATATATATATATATACATATATATATAAACGTTCTAAAATGTATTGTGTAGTTCGTATTAGATTTTAATACTTGAATTTTAATCGACCTATATTTTTAGTCGACTTTTCATCGACTCTATATGTTTTAACTGATCGTCGATTACTGTATATTTTAGTTTTCACTTTTCATTCTCATTTTCGCTCCTTCGATCTTTTACTTCAACACCTGCTAACTTTATCAGTATTTTTGATTTTGATACATTAATTTGATAAAATGTTATGCGGAAAATCGAAAAATTAAAAAACGATTCATAAAGCAAAGTGTTTCCGTTGCATTTAACATTTTGTTTGAATGCAAAAATGCTGTTTAAATGTACTAGTATATATATATATATATATATATATATATATATATATATATATATATATATATATATATACCAGTTTACATACACCTTTCACGATAAAGACAGAACCCAGGATTAGATAGAATCGAGCAATTGCATCGACAACGGACAACGCCATTAAAGGTGTATGTGAACAGGTATTTATACATCTATCTATAATCTCCTCTTAATGTCTAATATATGTAGAAAAAGCGGGTCATCATTCCTAGGGACGTGATGTCCCTCAACAAATAAGGTTGCTCCAAAATCGTGTCTGGGGAGTCGGCTAATTTCAGTTAATGTTTGTAGATGTAATATCTACCGCCTGCATACCAGCAGTAACTATCTTAGTTGTATGACGCGTTGCTTGTCACATCGTAGAATGCAGGACTGGATAAAAACATATAAGAATTTTAAAAATCGAGGCATAGTCAATAGATTGCGTCGTGGCCCATATGGTTCGGTCGTCAGTATTGCATACTTCATGAGTGCAACGACCTGGGTTCGCACCTATGTCGGAGCACGTCACTGATGAGATGCAGTACATCGAAACCCACTTTGGGTCTGGCGTTGTCCGTTGTCGATGCAATTGCTCGATTCTGTCTAATTCTGGGTTCTATCTTTATCGTGAAAGGTGTATGTGAACGGGTATATATATATATATATAATCTCCTCTTAATGTCTAATATATATATATATATGAAATTTGTATATTTAGGCTGCATTTTTATTATTCAAGCAAACATTATTAGATACAACGAAGGTACTTTGCTTCATTATTATATTTTTCTCGATTCTTTGTAAAGCCTTTTTATATCGAAATCGAATATATTAATAAAAGCTTCAAAAGAATCACTAGCGCTTTTGATTCGACTACGAATCATCTTCAGTAAGAATTGGTGAAATATATGAGATGAAAGTGAACGGGGGTAAAATGTCACAGGTAGTAAAGTAGAAAAATAAAATTCCCAATAAATTGTAACGGGTTAAAAAAATAAAAAAATAAAATTTGATTAAAAATCTGAGCTCAAATCTTTAAGAATCCGTGATCTATTATTCGTAAAGCGTGACTATTCCGCCTAACGACGGACACTTTAATCTGTTACTGTGTTTGCTATGTCACGAGAACCGAAAACGCAAACTGATTACTAGGGCTTGTGAGTACAGAATATTCTCTTTATTCTTTTGACTCTCGGGGATATATCCGACACAGTTAGACACACTTAATCAACTGGGGACCACATCCGCCTCCATAAAAACATATTAACGGGTATATATTCAGGAGTCAAAACAATGAAAAGAATTTGCTGTTGTCACAGCCCTACTGATTACTTACCTGATGAAGACGTTTGTCATCGAAACTGAGATGTTTTTTTAAAATTTAAATAAAGTAACGTTCATTTTTAAAAGACTGCCTTTTATTGGTTTCTTAATTTATGAGTTTATGGTTATTGTTTCCTTATGCCGATCTAATGAAAATGTAATATTCATAAAATAGTGCTCAAGAACATGTAGAGCAATATTGCAGTAATAATTCCTAAATTTAATCTTTTATTTTGAATATTTATACTTCGGAGTGCCTACTTTGTCATCGACATTATCTTCGAAGTACTCCATACATTTTATATATGCACTATAAACTGTCGAGATGTCATTATTCTTTAATGAAAGCCATGCAAAAAAAAAAAAACAATATATTATATATATATATATATATATATATATATATATATATATATATATATAGAGAGAGAGAGAGAGAGAGAGAGATAATTTATGTCTAAATATCTTATATATATATATATATATATATATATATATATATATACATACACATATGGGTGTGTGTGTGTGTATGTGTGTGGAGAGAGAAAGAGAAAGAAATAGAGGAGGGGCAGATAGATGAAAGAAAAAAGATTAGTTTCATTCTTAAACCCACGTTTACCATCGAATATGTGCTTAAATTTATTCCACGACAATATGAAAACATCTGCCTCATATACATACGCCCTTCCCCCAGCCAGAGTCTGATAGCCGACTGCCGAAAAGATTTAAAAGTGATCCGAGCTTTTAAGCAGGCTTTCTGTTTTTCTCTCTCTCCCTCTCTCTCTCCTTGTCTCTCTCTCTCTGTCTATCTATCTCTCTTTCACACACACTTTCTCCTTCCCTCTCTATTTTCATTTCCCATTCTCTCTCCCTTTCATTTTGCTTTGGCGGTGTGTGTACGTCGCGCGTAAGCCGGTTTCGATCTGCTTGATCTGGGATCATGTCACTGATCAAGGTGAGCAGTACTCTTTGATCTCGGCTCAAGTTATTGCTCACGCTGACCAGGCCGCATCAGAGACGGCCAATTTGTTCCGTAAGTAGATGCTGCGTGAAAAGGAAGGTCTAGACACATGTTTTCTGCCGGCGCCAACGGAAGAAGGAGATTTTCAGAAGAGAAAGAAAAGTTAGGGAAAGCAGGCAAAAAAAAAAAAAAAAAAAAAAAAAACGATAATAAAAAAGGAAGAAGAAAAAAGAAAATAAATAGAGAAGTAGAAAGAAGGGGATTGGGAAATATAATAATAATAATAATAATAATAATAATAATAATAATAATAATAATAATAACAATAATAATAATAATAATAATAATAATAATAATAATAATAATAATAATAATAACTGCTGCAAAGACAAAACATGAAGCACTACATAGAATCAAGAACACTGAAAACGCATATTTATAAATTCTCTAAACCAACCCTACCCCCATAGCCACATCACTGCCCCCTCCCCAAAAAAGAGCGAGACCAAATAACCAAGTAGAGACCAGGAGGAAGGAAAGACCGATGAACTGACGAGACCTCAGCCGAATAAGTGTGACTGTGACGTTGGGGAGGCTTATTGCCACTCAAATCCCATCAAAGACCAATACCTGCTGCCATGGAGAAATCAACGGCAAGCAGCTGTTTCGATAATGCAAATTTATTTGTAAATGTTATCGAAAGAGTTCGAGAGTTCTGGAAACCTGGGCAGACTTGTTGTCACTCAGTTTCCAGGGAACACCACAGGCTGTTTTCAGGGAAAGATCTCTGAAGACCTGTGTGAAAGCTCCTTGTGAGGCAATAATAATAATAATAATAAGAAGAAGAAGAAGAAGAAGAAGAAGAAGAAGAACAACAACAACAACAACAACAACAACAATAACAACAAGAACAACAAGAAAATAGGAGCGGAAACAACATTCGCAAAGAAGTAGAAAATAAAACGCTGGAGGAAATGGAATAAACGACGCAAATAAAACACGAGAAGGTGAAAGTATATTGAAAAAAAAAGAGGTGTTATTCAAAGAGAAGACAGAGAAAAGGGAAAGAAAGAAAAAAAAGAAGGACGTAAATTTAAGAAAAGGAACAAAAGAGTAGCGAGCAAAATATTTAGCAAAGAGCCAAAACAACGTAGAACGTAGGAAAAAAAAAAACTAAGAAAAAAAAATTTTAATAACCACGAAAGAAAATAAAAAAAACTGAAGAGAAGAAAATAAATCAAGAGAGTAACAAATAAAATGAATTGATGAAGTAGAAACTGTGACAGAAAAGAGAACGGAAAACATAATGTAGAGGAAGAAATAGAAAAAAAAAAGCAAAGAAAAAGTAGAACTGTGAAGAAAAAGGTAATGAAGAAAAAATAATTAGCGGAAAAGAATAATGCACTGCGAAGATAGAAGAAAAGAGAAAGAAACCCAGTAGAAAAAAAGAAGAAAAGGAAAAGAAAAAAAGGAAAAATAAAGACGAAGAAGAAAAAAATATTAAAAAATAAAAAATAACAATCGGGACCTGTGAAATTTTGACTGCAGATTCTTTCATATGTAATATATTGATGTTGGCATTCTGTGAATGTTCAGCGTAAATTAAGACTTTCTGATGTTACTGTAGCTCTTTTGTTTAAACTGCAAAAGTATTTATCTGAACTAGCAGGGACGTCTGGCGTAGCCCGGTCGTAAAGTACGCTTAAATATGATCAGTTGATTAATGCAGATTCCGTATGTATTTATATTATTATAGAGTCAATTTTCTATCGATTCTTAAATATTAAAGTTGTGATTAAAAAAAAATATGTATGACTTAGATTCATCAGCCTAAATCGAAACCGAAACCAAAACTTATAAAGTATATATATATATATATATATATATATATATATATATATATATATATATATATGTGTGTGTGTGTGTGTGTGTGTGTGTGTGTGTGTATATATGTATGTATATATATAGAGTTCTTTCAGATATAATGGAAATCGAAACGAAAACTTATGAAGAATTCTTGGTAAAAAGTATTTATTACAAGAAAGGACAGTCCTAACAATGAAGCGACAGTCACTCGGAAGAAAAATGTGTAAGCGTGACGCATAAAATAATACAAACGCTACCGTGTTTATATTAAGAGAGATACTTGAAAAGGGACAAAGTTGGAGGAAGAAAAATATAAAAAGAAAAAACGAAGGATAAGAAAACAAGGAGGATGAATACGTAAATTGTAAAAAAAAATGTCACAGAAACAGAACAACGAGGGATATTAATTGACGAAGAGTATAGAAATTGTAGAATTCAGAAAAATGAAAGCGAAGAAGAAAAATTATGCAATAAAATATGAAACATAAAAAACGCAAAAGTTCAAAAAGGTATGAAAGATAAAATTAATTTCAGACAAAATATAAAAATAAATAAAAGCGAATATTGATAAAATTAATTTCAGACAAAAAAGAAAGCGAATATTGATAAAATTAATTTCAGACAAAAAAGAAAGCGAATATTGATAAAATTAATTTCAGACAAAAAAGAAAGCGAATATTGATAAAATTAATTTCAGACAAAAAAGAAAAGAATAAAAAGAAAGAGAGAGGTAAAAAGAGGACAGAAAATAAAGAAGGAAGGAAGGACATGGTTTCAAAGAAAAGTAGAAATAAATTATCGCAGAAAAAATGTAGAAACAAAGGAAAGAAATAGAAAAAGAAAGTGGAAAAATGATCGTGAAATTAAGAATTAAAAAAAAAAACGAAGTAAAATAATTATTACTTCGAAGTGTGTACTATTGATAAAAGCGCCCATACAAAAAAGTCTGGAAATTTATTGAAGGCATCTTGCACATACGGATTCCACGACAGCAAAATATGATTGGCTGTTGCAAGTTATAAATACAGACGGGTCTAGGGTATTCGTTTAAAGACAATTCGAACGCCTAAAGCTTAAACATATTACTCGCTACGACGACAATAATCATTCGTTAAGGCTACGTACTGGATTATATTATGTGACTACCAGAATCCAAAACTACTCAGTTACATTAAACAAATATGTTCCCTTACGAGACATCCCAGAAAGAAAAGAAGAGAAATAAAGAGGGGAGTGTACGAACACACAAGAAAACAAGAATCAAGAAAGGAATAGTTTTCTTCGTCAATATATTTTCAAAAGAACACATCGACAGATAAACAAGTAAAACTGTACGTCCTTCGACGTGTAGTTTGGAAAATGTGTCAACCGAAAGTCATCCCGGCTCCTAGATTGTTGTTCCTTTATGTATTTTTTCTACTAATCTTAGGTTTTAATCAAATAGTCTTTGTACTGTTAAATAAAATATATTTTTCTGCCCTCTCATAATGTTCTCCTGACATCTAGGTTGGCCCTTTACTTATTTTTTACTTCTATACCTATATGTATTCTATATATATATACTCATTCTATAAATATACGTTTCATCGCATATCAAGGTTTGAAATCACTTAAGGATCCTTGTCGAAATGAATGTTTCTCTCATCGAGGAATCCCCTATTCTTTGACGGATTTTCATTCCGGAAACAGACTTTCATTCTCGAAAGATTTACATCAAACCAGTTACTAAGGTCAATGGAAAATGATCTCTGACACAATCCTATATGTGCATACTAGTCGGATTTGTGCCATGGTTTGAGTACTGCTCTTATATCTAGAGATATGCCACTCAGGGCATTTTTTCTTCTTTTGAACGTGTACAAAAGTCTTTGTACCAAAAAGTAAGAGAACTTCAATAAGCATAGTTTACTTCCGATAGTATCCGATACATGAACAAATCTGCTACCTAATCGATTCCAGCATGCTTGCTTTACAGGGTAATGTAAACAGGTACTTGTCAAACCATTCTCTTGGAAAGTCAATTCCTCTTACGCAACATTTTGCTTATTCTAATCGTCTTTTCCATACTCTCGTACCAGCGATGATTGTCTAACAATTCTTCAAACATTATTCTCAAATGGTTTTTAGGTCTTCATAAGCGGTGATCCATCAGTGTAAAAAAGACAGAGATTATATTTTTTGATGTTCAGAGATAGATACTCTCACCACTAAAGGCAACTCCATGTAAAACAACAGTCGATCACAGAGAATTGTTTTCCCCCTCACTTATACTTCATTTTTACCTTATTTATATTTTTCTATCGTATTTACATTCTTACACCAGTGTTTGGTGATTATTTTTATATTTTATTTGCTATTTTGTACCATTTGCAATATTTATTGTTTGACAGAATCTTTTCGTCTCCGCTTCTTCTTCTTCTTCTTCTTCTTCTTCTTCTTCTTCTTCTCCTTCTTCTTCTACTACTACTACTACTGCTGCTGCTGCTACCACCAATCTTAATCTTCTGTCTCTCTCTTTTACCTCTCATACTAGTCCACACCTTATCAGCCAACCCCATCAGATGGGCATAGGACACGGATCGACGACAGTGACCAATCCAATTCTGTTTGAAAATTTGGCCCATTCAAAAGTGGCTTTTACTCGTGAACTTACACCTTGTTCGGCGCCAACGTAGCAGTGACGTCATAGATTTCGATCATTACGTCGCAGATGCGTACGGGATAACACTATACCCACCGCGCCATGAGAGACGTTGTGGCATGACTCATCTGGTGAGGGAATTTCTATTTCTTAAAACCAGTTAGCAAAGCCGCGAATCCATGTTTCTGTCTTAGTGCGTCCATCTCGCAGACATAACAAGATCGGAATTCACAAAAGAATCCTTTCATGTTTTTTTTTTCTTTTGCCCAATTGAATGTTTTAATTTATGAAAGCGTCCATTATATTCTCAACTAGAGAAATGATTAATGACTTTGATGTGACATCAAAATCTAGTCCCAAAATAAAACTCATATCATTGGATTCTTCGGATTATTGTTTTCAAAACTTTTCGGTTGATATAACGTCCTACCTTCTTCAGATGTATTTTATCTACGGATGTAGCCTGTCTTCCTGTTGTCATTCATGATTGGGTAGAAGCGCTAGGTAATTCGCAATTGTATTTTGTGTGTCGCCTGCACTGAGGATTGAACTATAAGCCTAACTGAATTTTACTTAGATTTTTATCCACCATGCAACAGGCCCTTTGATACTAATGATACTAAATTATATATATATATATATATATATATATATATATATATATATATATATATATATATATATATATATATATATATATAATAAGAGAATAGAAATTATAACTGTAATTTGAAATTTACAAGTAAAATTATGGTTCGACTGAGTACTCAAAAAAAAACAATTTATAACGTATAGTAAGCTCCCGATTATTTGAGTATTAAGCTTTTTATTTGGTTGGGATTAAAATATAAATAAATACAGGGTATTTATATTATGATCAAGGTTTACCATTGCTTATGTAAGGTCAACATATCACCTCCTTTGATTTTACCATACATATATATATATATATATGCATATACACACGCACACATATGTGTGTGTGTCTGTGTGTGTGTATTTATGTGTGTTATTATTTCAACCTTTTAGCTAAGATCATCTGATGATATGGGCTGGATATTTTCTTAAACAACATGTAATGATTTAAGTAAACATACCCGAGGTTGAAATTATATAAACATATTTAGCTCAACTAACGTATTGACCACTTTTCCCCTGTTTTTTTTTTTACTTTATTTCATTGTAATATGTTCCAATTAGTTGTAATTACAGAGCAATATAGTGAATGGATGATAAAAGTATATATTCCAAATTCATGATGTTGACCATCTTATAATTAATTCATTAAACTTTAACATTTAAAATTCTTGCAAATTTCAACATGGTAAATATAAACATATTATAAGGTATTTACAGCTCTTTTCCAGTTTTCGGATTTTAATCATGTCGAAACGCACTTTATTTCCGTTTGATGGATTGATTGTTGTTATTTCTTCTGATGAGTTAAGGGCAAAATAGATTCACTAATTGATATAATAATTAAGTGATTCATTTTGTGCTATAAAACAAATGCTGTCAAGAATTTTAAATGTTAACTGAATTAAAAGAATAAATTATATATAATGAACTTTGGAATATAGAATTTTCTCATTTATTCACCAGCGTCGCTATAGTATTGTAATGACATGATTCGTCGGGGATAAATTGCTTATTCAAATTCAGGTGTAAGTTACATCCCTCCGGAAGGTTAAGGTTCAATGCCAATTGTTGGCTATATTCAAAAATAAAATAGCTTAGGACTTCTACACGGTTATGGTCAAGCGAACAAGACCGTGCTGTTAACATACAAATTTATGAATTCATTAAAAAATATCCCCGAGTTCAACGAATACACATGAAGAACTTCGACGGTTACATTGATGGAAACGGTGTGAAAATAACACTCAACATGAGTAGTTTAAATAATAATACGCAGAATCAAATGTTCCGAATATGTTTTAAAATCTCATTTTAATGTATTAAATTCTTTGTAGATAAAATTATTTAGATAATAATTATGACTGAGTTCTAAAAGCGAAACACTAAACTAACTTTCTGTTCTTATAGACGTAAACGAGCGGCCTCGGGTGGCTCGCGAGGTTTATTGAGTACAATTGCTTCTTAGAAACTGAGGACTAATATCGCCAAGGTTCCTTCGTCAAATGCGTAAACAAGTAGAGAATTTTCACACAAAACTTGGGAATACTTATATTCCATATATAATGCGGCATTGCTTAATTTAGAAAATACACTGTGGCAACTATGATACCAATAACATTCCACGAATCGAAGAATACACACACACACACCACACACACATATATGTGTGTGTATGTGTGTGCAATATATACATGTATATAATATATATATACACAATAACATATATATATATACACGCACAGATACACACATATATATATGTGTGTGTGTGTGTGTGTGTGTGTGTGTGTGTGTGTGTGTGTGTGTGTGTGTTCTTGATGCCCGGTAACCGTCGTGATTCTTTTATAGTTGTAATTGTTCAAGAAATCAAAAATTTAAAAACAAGACGATACGAACAGCCCTGAAGATTTGAACACTAAATATACAGTACACTCAACGAACCATGGTTATATAAGTTTGAGGTTTAATTTTTAAACTCGTTTAAAAAAAAACTGGGGTGGAATTTAATCTAGGGAGCTTGCGTAGCATATATTTCTTCTTTCTTGGAAAACCAACAATTTCATTTATCTTAATTCACGTATGACGAACACAAAAAAATAAATAACTGAACTGATCTAGAAGTGGAGGTGCATATGAAAGCATGTAATGTTTTGGGAATGGTTCTACATGATGTTTCTTCTTGAGTTCAACAATCGTTCTTTGTATCGGAAATCCTCAGATTACAACGAACGACAATCAGACTTAAAAGAATAAGAATTGAAATGCCGAAAGGCCATTTGTATAACAATGAAGCGGATGGCAATCAATCGTCAAATCAAAAATAATAATTGAAATGTTGAATGGCTAATGGTAAGAAATCAATGTGTGGAACAGCTACGTAAGATACAGTCTCGATATTAATTTTCCAACGAGGTAGATGTCGTATGTCGAAATTCACAGGCGATTACATAACAACAGTCTGAATTGAGTTGAACGTGTAATGCTGTCTGGGAACCAACACGCTGCATATTCTGTCGCAAAGGAGACTACAAATATGAAAAGAACTTCAACTCGCTTTCTGTTTTGTACAACATTTGTTAAGTCATTATCTCGTTAACGCTGTTTCGTGGTCGTCTCTTTCAGGGTTATCTACGCCTCTCACGTGACTGCAAACATTATCCACGTCTCGAACATTATCTGATAGTTCTCTTTTTTTTATAATATTTTCTTTTTCTTTGCCAGTGACGTCATTTCCCATACATATGCATGCGCGCGTTCGCAAACAAATTCCTGACAAACCGCCCTCTTAAGTAAGACACTCTATCAAATCTCCAATACTAATGATTACTACAATACTATCTCATTGATTAATGTACACGCAATAACCCTTATCCCTGAGTGGCCTCCGGGCCTTGATAAGTGGTGACCTACATGTAAAAAAATAAATGTTACGAAAGTTAGCTTTTGTTTTGGCGTGTAAAGGCCGGTGTCAGTGCCGAATTCCAGTGTTCATGTTTTCGTCTTACCGTCTCCCATCCCTCTCTACTTAACGAACTTATCGTCACTCGCCACCAAACCCCACAATAAAGTTGTCGTTGTAGTTTCATAAAGCTATAAATCTTCCGAATACGGCCGTAATACAACACTATTAATTATGTTTCAAAGAGCTATTATCTTCGTAGTATTGAAGAAGCTTTGTTACTGAAAAATAAAAAGCTGCACTTGCTTGTTTACCTCGACTACTATATTGATCTAGCTATTAGAAAAATATTTTCTTCACACCAGTCTTATCATAAATAATGATCATGCTGATGTATGTCACATAAACTTACTGTCACATTAATTAATGTGTATACGAAGCTCATGGCGAGGAGCAAATTTCAGATCCTCCTCGCTGTTATAACAAATTTTGTTCCCCCGTTTTTCAATCGGTTCATCGTATTCATCAACTACTTTTACAAACTTTTCTTTTGCAACATCTCTCGTGTTTCATAACTCACAACATGTCAAAAAGTTTCTTGAATTCTAAATAGACTACTAAGCTGCATCCAGTGTCTAAATTATTTTTGAAGTGAATTCTGTCATCATTGTATTACCTATTACGAATTATAATCTATTCACTAAACATTATAATACTGGGTATCATCATTGAGTGCTAAATGGCAATACTGGTAGTATTCCCTGAAGTTTGAATGACAATAAGTCTCAATCTTTCCAGTACATTATACTTCTTCGATAAACATTACAAACGGTTTTCCGTTATTGCAATAGCCGCTTAACATTTATTCCTTGCCAGCAGCCACTATTAGTCTTCCCTAGAACTTGGTTGGTTGGTTGGTTGTTTTTGTTTTGCAGCATATCAACCCTTTTCATGTTATTTAATGCCGAAGCCAGCGATTTTGAAGAACAATTATTTTAATAGAATATATATATTTTTTTTTTCAAGTCGGTTTCTATTTAACCCGTAGCTTGGACCCTAATAGGTACTACCACTCCGGGGCAGAGTGGACCTGGGAGCTATATCAATTAAAGGGCGGCTCCACACTCCCCAAAGCCCGAAAGCTGGGGCCTCACCATCGTATATTGTTTGAGGTCATATCCAGGACCCTAGAATGTGGATTGCAATATATATCATGAAGATCCCAATACTGTTCGCATCCTTTCAGTCAAGGTGTGGTTAGTGTTCTCATTCCTCCTCTTCCCACCATAGCTAAACCATGACTTCTCTGTACCATACTCGACTGATGCTATCACTATTTTAGTAGGTAGTCTTTGAGACTTCGTTACATTTCAGTTCTATTGTGCTCATACGATAGTGTTGATTTTGTAGGGAAAATTGTGGAAACCAATGAAATAACTTACTAATAAAGCGTCCGTGTGTATATGCGTCATATGGAATAAAGGTGCGGAGAAAGAAAGAATTAAGATGGCGGCTCCTACGACTTTTATAACTAAGCGGTCTCTCAAAGTGACGCAAAAGCTCGTGGTTCGTGTGCAAAATCTCGCCGCTCATCTGCATAAAAGGAAACCGCAGGGAGAACGCACACAGACGGGTTAAGGAGAATTCTTGGAGATCATTGTTGCGTGTTACTGTGTCACTGTGCTGTCTTTTCTTTTTTTATCTTTCCTTTTTACGTGCAACATATTTTATGTTCTTATTTTATTTGTATTGCCACTTCCATGCGCTAGGTTATTGCAAGGATTTTTTTTACACATTTTTCATCATTAAAGATTTATTATTATTATTATTATTATTATTATTATTATTATCATCATCATCATCATTATTATTATTATCGTTATTATTATTATTATTATTATTATAATATTAATAATAATAATAATAATAATAATATTTATTTATTTATTTATTTTTTACCCACGCCATCATCAAATATTTCTCTGTCAACAACCTGTGATGTTCCCTTGAGTCTCAATAACCTTTGCTAATGAATTTCGGTTATCGCAACAACCGTTAACCATTGTATCTTCGCTGGCAACACCTATTAGTCTTACTGGAATTTAAGTGATAGTAACCCTTCTCAATGTCCCAGTTTCCTCCGGACTCATCGGGTGGAGGTCTAGTTAATTTTTTCTCTTATTCTGCATTCCATCCTCGTTGGCCCTCCGTGTCAATTTGATGTGGTGCTAGTTGATACCAGCACTTTTTAAGTAATGAAACAACGTACAATAATATGGTTTCAGTTTTGGAGATTTTTAGGTGTTTCTTTTACTTCTGTTGCAGTTTCTATATGTCCGGTACGCGTTTGTAATTCACTTGTTTCTGCATTCAAGGATTTTCCTTAATATTTCAGCTGTTTTATTATTATTATTCACTGTATATTCTTCAGCTATTCCTTTGATTCAAATCTCCCAATGCTTTTTCAAAGGCTTTGGGTTTTTTTAATAGTTAGTCCAAAATACAGTGTAATCTACATTGCACTGTAGAGAATCTACACTTGATTTTACAAAATTGTTTTATATATAACTAGCGGGGGTACCCGGCGTTTCCCGGGTGTTTGGAGGTGTGTGTGGTGTTAAAAAAAGAAATCGGGGGAGGGGGGTAAAAGTTGGTAGGATCGACCCCGAAGCCCTAAGGCGAAGTTTGAAAATAAAATTGGCCAGCCAGAATGAGTTACTGAAAGATGTTTGAATTTATTTAAGTAAAAACCAAATTGACATGTGCGCGCACGGAAGTCGTAGAGCAATAGCTATTCAGCAAATGAGTTCAATCACCAGGTTTGTTTGTTATAAGCGAAGTAAATAAAAAAAACAATACGCGGGGGGGGTAATCAAAACATCGAAAAAAAACCTAACGTAAGGCAAATGAACGATGTTACTTGCTGACGTACAGGACCACGTGACATGACTCAGCTGGTTTTAAATACAAGTTGACCCAAAATAAACGGCCCCGTGTATACTTTATGCAGAAGAGTTGGCGCCCGTATTTTTTTGGGCAGTTATAAATCGATTTAAAAATATGTAATGTTTAACATTAAAATTTTACTTTTTGAGGACCCCCCCCCTGCAGAAAATCGATCAATTTGATGCATTTCTGATGGTAGTTTTGGGCTAATGTTTCGATATTTGTCGCCCGGAGGGGATGGGGCTTAAATAGGATAGGAAGTTTGTTAATTTTTGTTCCGTCGGACAAAAAGTTTTTAGAAGACACACAAACATACATACATTTATATACATTTTCTGATGATGGTCCTTTTGGGCTAATGTTTCGATATTTGTCGTCAGGAGGGGATGGGGCTTTAATATGATACGAAGTTTTTGAATTTTTCTTCCGTCGATCAAAAGTTTTTAGCAGACACACAAACATACATACATACATTTTCGCTTTTATATATATAGATGATATGAATTAAAGTTTATAATGATCAAGTATCATGGATCAATTATGCTTTGAAAAGAAACCTTCATTTCGAGCGCTCTACTGTATGACGACCCTTCTATTTGTGCGATGGGAATTGTTTAAATTGAATTTTGAAATGCAAACACCCGATACCATGTTTGAATTGTGCTCTAAACAGATATATTCATTTCGAACGCGCCCTAATAATATGAAAAAGTGTATTGTTGATTTTATATGCTGGGATTTCGGCTGATGCGGTAAGAAACCTATCTAAAACCACTGCTATGCACATAACATTTCTGTTAAATTTCATTAAAATCAGTCAAGCCGTTTGGGAAACGAACCCACACATATACACCCAGACAAATGTCCTTATATATATATATATATATATATATATATATATATATATATATATATATATATATATATATATATATATATATATACCTACAGACACTAGTGTTTCACCCTTTCGGGAATCATCAGTATAGGGTGTCACGATTAACGCCAGTCGAAAGGTTCGAACCCTGGCACGAGAAGTCATTTCTGGCTTCATTAGCAAGGATCCGAACCATTTGGCGACCGATAACTGCGAGAGACACAGTTGAAATTAAGCATTTATTCTTTTTAAATGCTTTTTACATCAGTTAGAGTGATCTAGTCATTATATGATGCATATGAGCGAAGATGACCGACTTATTATAACTGAAAGTTTTCAACGATAAGAAACAAGAGTCTTAAAGGGGCTGACATAATTATTTACGATAATAATTAAATACCTACAGACACTAGTGTTTCATCCTTTCGGAATCATCAGTGCAAGGTGTCACGATTAAACACCTAAACTAATAAACCGATCAAACTCGTCCACTTCCCCCTTAAAAACAGACGATTTTTTGGATAAGTTGTAAAAACAATTATACCGGAAAAAAACTGCCGTACATATCTTAACTGTATGATAATGAATGTCAGTGAGTGCCAATAATATGTGTGTACCTGATCAAGTTCTATCTACTGAATTTATCATTATTAATTAGAGAATATATATTCTAGGTAACATGCCGAGTAACATGGGCAGTTTACTTATTATTTTGTAAACTTTACAATTTAATGAAGATCAGTAAAACCGTGCCACAAACCCTAAAGAAACAACAGAAAATAGAACAACAAAGAAAATTGAAAAAATAAACCAAACGCTACATTTATTGCTTCTACCCGGCATGAGATTGATATTTAATTAATATATGTATATTTCAGACAGGTATGTTTAGAAATTGTAAGTATGTAAATAAAGAAAACCAGATAATTAAAGTAGGTAGGTGTTAAGTTTTGTTTTGTTGAACAAAGATGCCAGCGTAGTCCAGATCAGTAAGTGGCAGTAACCAAGATTGCGGCCAAGAATCAAATGCGGTTGGCAGTAACAAAGATGGTGGCGCAGATCAGTAAGTAGTTGTTTAGCACGCCGGTGGTTATAAAATGATTGGCGAATCCATTCGTCACATACCCCCATTACTCGTGATGGGGAAGGTCTCCTAGAGGCTCTGGCTGCAAGGAGACAGAGTAGAAGTACTCGTCAAGTATTCGTCACTTGACACTCAGCCCGATAGGTGAAGAGTCGTGAACCGGCCCAGCACCTGTCGGACGGAGGTACGCCGCCTTGGTAATACCTAGGAGGTCCACCCTCCCAGGCCTTGCCACTGGGCTTTCCGGTGGAGTAAGTGTATCGCTTACTGCCTAAGGCGCCCCGGCCGTGAATGCCGACGGGCTTACTCAGGATTGTGCCACATATTGCTGTCGTGGGCATCAATTAAATCTCTACCCCCATTAGTCTTTATTTAAGATCAGTCCTTGCACAAATATTAAACTTTTAAAATTATCTGATGATAATTCCTCCAGTTTAAAATCGTCGCAATGCTTGTCCACTATAGTGCATAAGTAGTGTAGTCGTCTTTCTCTCTTCTAGTAACATTCATACATTTATATCGCCTATCGAAAAGAGATGTTTTTGCAGAAAACAGTTCTGTAAGTAGCACAACTTTTTCTTGGGAGCTCAACTCACTGGTCTTTTTTGGAAGAATAAATTCACGAACTTTGTCTGCTTGGCTGTTCCCAATTTCCTTAGCAAAAGCCTAACTTTTTACGCGTCTAACCAGGTACTACAATCTGATATAAAAATATCCTCATATCGTCTATAGTACTGGACGAAAGTGACATCGCCTTCTGGATTATAATTGAAATTTTAAATAGCACCCCACACATGTGTTTGAGAAAATGCGCTACGATTATAGTCCGGTTTAATTAACTGTGTCGCCCTCAGAATTTTTCTTTGTTCCTCCTGTGTTTTCATCAATATTTCCTCGAAGCCTTTCAGCTGTTGAAGTATTTTTCTTCAAATGCTTGTTTAAATCTCTCTTCTCTTTCCACTTGTTGTTGAATTTGCTGCTTTTGCAACGCGAGATTTTCCTCTGCCGGAATTGGAACAATTCCAACAGTGAATCTTTGAATTTCGCATCCATCATACGCATTCAGTTTACAATTTACGCTTGTATTAAAGAAATATTCTTAGTAAAAAAAATAAACCAAGCTTTCCCCAATTCTTTTGTTTGAAGAACAACAGTTTAGCAGTCCATATTGTAACTTAATTTGTTGAACGCTATATTTCTAGTCTTACTAGAAACAGTCAGCGAAATAACATTTGTTTAAAATTTTTAATTTGCACGCGTTTTTACGTAGCAAAAATAAAATCCGTCGCTTTAAATATCCGACGAATTCGTATGGGAAACTTTTAGTCTTTTATCCTCTTTACCTTTTGCACAAAAGGACTTGATTCTTTACATGTTTGCTAAGCAAAATGGCGTACGCGAATAATTATTTTTCATGGCCTGTCTCTTTTTCTCTTGTCAAAGGCAAGCGTGTGTGTTTTTTTTCAAATCCCAGATGTTATCTAAATAACAGTAAGCTTACACGGTATTTGCTAGTTGGTTTTGGCCATTTAAATTTGCAGAAGAAATTTTTAACCTTAGGAAAAATGGCTTCTGGCGAAGAAAAAAATAAACCCTTTTTCCCTTTCTAAAACACTTGGTAAGTGTGTTCAATTATTAAATAATTAACAACATTCGCGTTTTTCGCTGTAGATTTTGCTAGCAAGTTTTTTTTCCCCCGTCGCCAAATTACTATTGTAGTAATTAATTCGCTGTTAATGCTTGCGTATCCAAATATCTGTTGAAATGACGAAGTTGTTCTGCTTTAAATATTTTACGGAGCTTTGTTCCAATCACTTTTGGTGATTCTCTGCAGTGATGTTCGTTTCGATTCCTTGTCGCCAATCTGTTGTGTCGTTGAACAACAGTGAAAATAAGAACAATCTATTCGCGGTCTGGTTAAGGGACAAGTGCATTAACAATAATGTACAAAAATAGGGAAGCGTGTATATCTGCTGGAGACTCTGATAGCAGTTGAAGTGCAGTCGCATCTCTCTCAGAGGTGTTGGAATTATTAGCGCTATTTATAGTGCTAATCGGTGTAAATTCCTCTGTTTAAGGAAGGCCGGTATAACAAACACAAAAATGTATTTTTCACAAAAGTATTTACACATGTTATTTTAAAGCACAAGCGACTTTGACTCTTGTGAAAAATTATTGTTTGATTGGCAGTTATGCAAAACAATTCTGAACAATTACACTGGTCAACAGCAAATTTGGTGTCTCAGTTTTGTAAGCTGATTTTGGACCATTTTGATGTGCTGAATCCAAAAATAACGCTCTTTTTGCTGGGTCAGGTCGACATTTTAAGCTATCGTTAATTTTCTATTTTTAACTTTTAAATACCCGAGAAAGGTACAACAGAAGTATTAACCATTTACCGTTTAAAGTTCTATTACCTGAACAAATTAAAAAATTTTAGCACTAGCAATACAAAGAAGAAAGCATTTGAATAAACAATTTTTGATTAAATTTTAATTAGGGAGTCTAAGTTTTGCGATTATTATGCGATATTTAAAGATAAGATAAGACTTTATTTGACCCATATGGGAATTCAATGGTAAAACTTGATATTAAAACACACCAACATATGAAAGCAGACGAGAAGGTAAGTCTTACGTATTGGTTCTGTGTGTTTCAGTCAAATTATTTCATTACTGTGCGATTAAAACTGTTCGCAGGACATAGATATAATTGTGCCGAATTTTTTTTATACAGACTTTATATTTCATGGAGACAACGTACACAAATTTATTTTTTTATTTTTTTTAGGTATACAATGGCGACTCGAAGAATGTGTGTAAATAAGCCAGATGTTTTTTGCTATGTTTGTGGTGAATACACACTTGAACCAAATCGCAATACTGCCACTACCTTTATCAAGCGCGTTTACTATGCATATTTTGGTATGAAGCTCAGCGATCAAGACAAAAGTTGGGCACCTCACATGGTTTGCAAGAGATGCACAGAGCATCCCCGTCAATGGAGCAAAGGCACGCGAAAGTCCATGAACTTTTGCATTCCCATGATTTGGCGAGAGCCTTCAAATCATGCAACCGATTGCTACTTTTGTGCTATCAATGTCATTAATGTAGATTAACAGAAAAAATCGCACAACACTGGAGTATTCCAATCTGCCGTCAGCTATGCGCCCTACTCCTCATAATGAAGAAATTCCCGTACCTGTATTGAAGATACAAGTATTGAAGAAAGCAGCAGTAGCCAGGATGAAACTCAAAGCATTACCACTACCGATGATCATCATGATGCATCCTTTCCCGATGACAATGATGAGCAGCCAAAATTGTTTTCCCAAAACGAACTAAACGATCTTGTTCGCGATTTAAATTTGCCATAAGACTTTGCCAACTTCTTGCATCTCGTTTTAAGGACAAGAACATGCTAAATGGTAAAGTTAAGATAAGTTTCTTCCGTACCAGGCACCAGGAATTTTTAAGATATTTTGCTCAAGAAAAAGAATTAGTCTATTGCAATGACATAGTAGAGCTACTGAAACATCTCGGCGTACCTGAATACAAATCAGAGGACTGGCGACTTTTTATCGACAGCAGCAAAAGGTCTTTTAAATGTGTGTTGTTACACAATGGAAATCAATTTGCATCTGTGCCATTGACACATTCGACAACATTAAAAGAACAGCATGAAGCAATTAAGTACGCCCTAGAAAAAATTTCTTATGACCAACATAAATGGCTGATTTGCGTTGACTTAAAAATGGTCAACTTCTTGCTTGGTCAACAGTCTGGATTTACCAAATACCCATGCTTTTTATGCCTCTGGGATAGTAGGGATCGTACTCAACATTACGTGACAAAAGAATGGCCAGTACATGAAGAGCTTGCAATTTGTAGAGCAAAAAATTTATTTCCTCCACTGCACATAAAGCTCGGTTTGATGAAGCAATTCACAAAAGACCTGGATAAAGATGGACGGTGTTTTCAGTTTCTGTGTAAAACCTTCTCCAATTTGTCAACTGAAAAATTAAAAGCTGTTATTTTTGATGGTCCTCAAATTAGGCAGCTGATCAAAAACTCTCCCGCGTTTGAGGAGACCATTAATCCTGTTGAGCAACAAGCGTGGAATTGCTTTGTTCAGGTCGTGATGAATTTCCTAGGATACACAAAAGCAGAGAACTATAAAGATCTAGTAGCAAACATGTTAGTGGCAATATGAGCATAAAAATGCACTACCTGTACTCGCACATTGACTGCTTTCCCGAAAATCTTGGCTCTTTAAGCGAGAGCGCTTTCACCAGGACTTGAGAGAAATGAAATCACTCTACCAGGGAAGGTGGGACATGGTGATGACTGCGGACTACTGTTGGAATTTAAAAAGAGATGTGCAAGCACCAAAACATTCGCGACAATAAAAAAAACGAAAATTTAGACCGTAATAATGCAAACATTAAGTTTTAATTTTTAGTTACATGTACTGTACATGAAGTGTACATGATTCTTTGTTAGAATACAGCAATTTTATCATAAAAACTGACATTTTTCCATTGAAACACCATTAGTAAATCTTGAAAACATTGTTTTAAAAAATATAAGTCGCATAATTTTAAATTCAAATTTACAAAAGAATTTGACCTCCGAGAGCAAAATGGATGTCATTTCTAGATTTAGCATGGCAAAAATATAGTAAATCAGTTAAAAAATTTCAGACACCTTTTAAAAAGTTTCTTTTTATTGACCAGTGTTATGACTGACACAGTTTCATACTTGTGTGTATATCTGTTTATATTTTTAAACAAAGCAATTCATTTATTAATGAATTACGCGTGATGACATGTTTTTACAATTGTTTCTTTTTTTTCATTCATATCTACAAGTGTTTTTTGTGTTCTTTTGCGGCATATCATTTCTTTTTTTAAATATATTTTTCTTTCACATGAGAGTGTATGCTTTACTGTTTTTCATTGTGTATGTGTGTATTCTGCCTAGTTTTTTGTCTTTTTTTTCGCGTTTTGTATGTTTTCCCAATTGATTCTTTGTTGTGTTTTCGTGGTATAGTTCGTTTTTTACTCTTGCAGAATAAAATGGGCACGACACTCAGAAGATGTTGTATAGCTGGGGACATATTTAAGGAGACATGGAGGATCCATATTGGGTCAATATAACACACAAATATAACGATGGTGAGGGAGAGACCGAGAGAAGACATTTATAACAGTTTGTGATGTTTCCTCAACACATATAGCGAGGGTGATAAGGTGATGGATGCACAGTTCTTATAATACATATGTAGATGAGGAGAGATTCATATTCTGGGAAGGGCTACGCAATGTTCATCATAAGATGATTAACACATTACCTTCTGGGAGTTAAATGATGACACGAAGACAATCAGTTACAAAATATCGATGGTGATTCTTTATTCAGTGGATCGGTCGAATGATGATGGCGTCAGGAATTCACATTTGGGATCTACATACTTCAATACCCTACCCTTAGCTTCCAAAGGAGCAGCTGGCCACTGACTGCCAACTGATTGACTCTCAACTCTCTCTCTCTCTCTCTCTCTCTCTCTCTCTCTCTCTCTCTCTCTCTCTCTCTCTCTCTCTGACTGACAAGCAGACTGCCTGCCAGCTCTTCTGCCCTGATCTGATTAACTCTAGCTCCTATATTGAGACCCCTCCTTTTGCTATGACGTCAGAAGTATGTTTCCTAAACGTGGCTAATTGACGTGACTATGCACACGTTTTTTTTCTAAACACGCTTTTGATAAAAAAAGAACTCTCAACATATGCGCTAACCGATTTTTAACCTAACATGTTTTTCCAATGTATTGTTAATTTGTATTGTTCATTAGTTTTCACTAACATTTTTATATTCAGCTTTATAAAAGAATGACCAATTAATTATTTTTACAATATAAACAATATGTAACTATTAAGAATAGAATTTAACAATAGACCTTTATAACATTCCGATTTCTAACATTCTATTTCTTAACCTTGCTTACAAGGTTCGAGTCTCGGCTTATCCTAATCTCATTTTCACCTATCTAATACTCTTCTTATTTACATGGAAAGGCAAAACCCTTTTTCCTGTAACAAAATTTATATATTAGAAATGGAGCTTTTAATACTTATAATACAAAAAAAGGATCAAAATTAAAATAAACATGGGCATGATTATTTGTATGTATTCTCTGCGTTCAAATATGGTTTTCAGTCTATATAATTCTAAATGTACTGTTATCACTGCCTTACGATATAAAAATACTGAGAGCGAATAACACACAACACAGATGATCTACAAAAGAATAGTTTGTTTTATTTCACATAGACGACAGTTTGGAATTTAGTTATGACGGGCGTTTAACATCAGTGAAGGCGTCCGACGGTTGTGTCGGGCTTGGCGGTTAAGAATATCTCAGCTTGTATCTTATTGCTCCACTTTCTGTCTGCAACGATTTATATAAACATTCTTTACCCGTGGAATGTTTAACAGTTTCTATTGTCTATTATCTCGAATCTTTGACCAATATCCTTTCACAAATATCTGTTTCAAATTATGCATTCCAATAGACAATGGTAGAAAGTCCCGCATTCCTCCATGGAATCGATCTTTCCCTGGTCACCTGCCAATCCACCACTTATATAAATCTCAAATATCGGTTTGTTAGGTGTTAGTTTGTGGGTGTGTGTGTTTGTATGTACTCTAAAAACTTTCGTCAACCTTATTGGGCCGGGTCGAAAGCTGCACTATCTGCAATAGTGATGCTTCGGACATATATGAAAATTAGAAAAAAATTAATTCTGTGGTGGTCAACTACACTATTTTTTCAAATGAGGGTCACTTTTCGCGTTGCGATTTTCGCAAATCGCGCACACGTATACACTGAAAGTACGTCTAAAAACGTTATTCTGCAGGGTCATGACGTCATAAGCTGTCGTGATCAGATGTGCAAAAGCGTTTGTCAGTAACATCTTTCCCCCCTTTCGCATTACAGGTTCGAGCCTACCTACTGCGGCTAGTTTTTCTTTTGTCTGCGTGGTCGCACGAGCATTCGCTCTTATTTTGATTAAAAGAAAAGTTGTTTTCATTCATTTATTTTTTTCATGGGAGTTTCAGCGTATCAGGTGAGGAGGTTATAACCTACTTCTTTTTGAGGCGATTCCATTATTTTGTGGGGGTTGCTCAATATACTTAGTATAAAAGCTTTGTCCAAACCGAGCTTCATGTCAACCCGGGCAATTCCGGGTATACATGTAAGTCTATAATATAAATCTTGGTTATGTGTGTGTTTGTTTGTCGGCTAAATACTTTTGCCGTTCGCATCAAACCGGCATGAACTAATTATCATTAAAAAAAGGGATCTCTCGAACACATGATATCGAAAAATTACAAATAATGGTCAATTATTCCATGTAAAAATGTCGTATTGTTCGAAGGAAGGATCAGGTAAAAAAAAAATCTTGGTTTCGACGCTGCCTGTTAATACGAGAACGGTCCTTTTCTAGTTCTATTTTAAAAGTTTAATTTGCACTGGATAACATATGTGTCATGTTGGTCCAATCTATAGAGTGTTCGATTACGAACTTAACTTTTGTAAGTTCATGTCAACAACGCGTCATTTTTTAAATAAAGTTTTCTGTATGTAATCTTTAAAAATTCTCAACTTTTTATGCGCGCTTGCCACGCGGTATTTTATTTCTTTCAATTTTTTTTTTTATTGGCTTTATTAAGATATCATATTTTACGTATTTATGCCCGGGCAACGTCGGACGTCCCCTCCCCGCTAATAATTAGTAAAATATTTAGAAATAAGAAAGAAATATAAATTATCGATCTATTCAGGATATAAGAAAAAAGGCAGAAATGAATGAAAATGTAGGTCTTTTGCAGGAGACATCACGAGAAAATAAGACTATAAAAATTGTATACGTGTGCTAGAAAAACAGATATAACTGATATGACTAGTTAGAGAAAACATCACAAAAAGAAAACGACTGTAGCATAATGATACTATCCCTTTTAGTAAGGCCCCAGCTCCCCACATTTGGAGAACTTATAACTGATTTTTGTACTCAAATGGGGACAAGTATATGTTAACATGTACTATTAAAAACATGGTAGACACAGCAATCTCCGCCTCGATTCAGATCGACGAATTGTTTATAAAATCGAAGGACCGAAGTTACTATTGATGGTTTCCAGTGACTGCATAGTTTTTATTTTGTGGGGTTTTTTTCTCTGTCTTTCTTGTTGATGGGTATTAACGTTTCTCTCTCTCACTCTCTCTCTCTCTCTCTCTCTCTCTCTCTCTCTGTATATATATATACATGTATATATATATATATATATATATATATATATATATATATATATATATATATATATATATATATATTCTTTTTATCCGTCTTTTCCTCTTTCCTTTTTCTTTCATTTCGAGGCGGGGGAAGAATTATAATTCAGCTGGAAACCTATGGCGGTCGGCAACGGAGTTAAAAGTTGGAAGTGCGTGCCTCACGAGTCAGGTGACAAAATGTTGCAAAATGTTAGGTTCTGGATACTGTTCGCGCCCATCCAGCCAATTTTCATCTTTATAAAATGCTCCTTAGTTGTTTAAATAATAAAAGAAATCTGATTTTACAAGAAAATGTGATTACCGCTAATTACCTACAGCGTTCAATCCAAGCACATCGGTCCTACCAGTAATAACGCCGATAATTTATTGAAAAAAACAGCAGCAAACGCAGTCGATCGCATATCATCATCTCCATCTAAAACATGTTCCTATCGTTATATGGTGTCTAGTATAACGGCAGCTGATTGTCGTGCTCAGGACATAAAAGCCGTTTCAGAAACGTCGGCACGATGCGGAAAAAACAGGGCAATCTACCTGGTAAACGATCATTTAATATTTGAATATCGCTCTATATTAATTTTATTTATTCGGGCTATTGTCCCAATAGTTTTTACAACGTTTCATCTAACTATTCCTCTGGCCTTCTGTCAGGTGGTAACCGCAACGGGATGGGAACTCGGAATCTTCTTACTGCATTCTCACCAATTACTCCCATAGTTGTTGTCTCACGAGTAATTGCTGAGAATGCAGTTAGGAGATTCGGAGTTCCTATCCGGCTGCGGTTACCACCTGACGAAGGCCAGTGGAAAAAAAGTTGGCCGAAACGTCATGAAACAACATGTAAGAAAAGACGAGGATAATAGTTCGCAATAAATAAAATTAATAAATATTACTCATCTCAATAATGAATTTTAATTAAATAATATCTCGCTCTATGTATTTTCATAACTGTTCGGATAATTTGCTAAGATTGACTTTTACCTCAGACCGAAAGGAGAATGTTTACATCAGATCAGTTGATAAGATCGTGGAAAAATATGCAAAGACCATTCTTCCTCTCCAGAGAATATCTCACTTCTTGTGTAACTTTCTACATGCATAACATCCAGTAACTTTCTCGGAAGGTGCACTGTGGTCATATTGTAGTAATGGCTAGTTAATTCTGGTCGTGTATGAAGCACTGGAGAACTAAGTGCCGATCTCAGTATGGTTTTATATGACAAGAAATGATATTTAAAAATCATGGGAGAGAGTGGGATTTAAAATATAAATGCAATTATTTGCATATGAATAAATAAGTTGCCATAAGAAGAACGAATTAGAGAGAGGGAGTCGAGTATTTGGCAGTAAAGGAAACACACCGACTCTATGCGAGTGTTGTCAGTTACTTCCTTTTCTGGTTAGATTAGGCACCTCTTTGAAGGATCTCTAAAAGTACTTTCTTGTGCCTTAGGGGAGAGGGAAATCAGCTTCACATCTTAGTGTAAGATGTTTCCTCCTTTGCCCGACAGTTTTTTTTTTCTCAGATGAAAGACGTTGTTTGTCGTTTGCTATTTAATCATTATTTACATGGTAAATACTCGACCGAGCTCTAATCATAGTTCCACCTTAAAAATTTTGAACTAAAAACTCGTCTATCTGCAGCCTCTGTAGCCATCATTTGTTTTTCTATGAGCAGAGCATATTTACAATATTTACTTGTCTGGCAAAAGCAATACCACGCCGACACTTTTCTTCCGACTACAACGTGGTTGTTTTCAAGTCTATGCTTATACATTCATTCGCTGATGTTCTTTTGAGAAACAACATTTAACCCAGATTGACTGCAATCCTCAAGTTATGTTTTTTTTTTTACTTTAGGCAAACATATTAACCCTTAATCTAGAATGGTATTCCAGACTAGATAATCGGTTAGTCGTTGAGGGTTTTATTTTCTTTCTATCATTTTGTGTTTCTTCCTGACTTTTTTTTTGTTTTCTTTTTTCGTATTTTTCTTTCTCTCTTTTTTTCCTTTCTTATTCAGTCCGCTTATTTCACTATCATTTTCTAAATATTCTTAATTCACCTTAGTTCTGTTTTTTTTTTCTTTCTTTCTTTTTCGGTTAAAAATCCGTACCGCAGATTTTCACTTCCAACTCTCCTTTAACTTTTTCATTCTCTTTCCCCATCGTTATGAATCCTCCTTAATCTCTTTCGTTCTTCATTTTTTTCTCTATTCTCTCATCCACTTTTCTTTTTCCCCCTTTTCTTTTTTCCGCTTTTCTTTCCCCTCCCCTTTTCTTTTTCTCCCCTATTCTATCTTTGTAATCTAATTACCCTTCACTATCGCTCTGTCTTCTACAACTATCTTTGACACGTAAGGCCACAATCATAGCCGGTGCCGCCTGTGAGAAACCGATTAAGAGGCACCGTATCAGCGCTCAAACACTTAACCATATCTCTCATCGAAGCTCCACACAAATTACAGCCGATCCAGTAAATATGGCTTCCCTGGCAATCATGACGTTATCCGCCCACCAAAATTACGGAAACGACAAGAGTTCTTGATGTAACGCGAAAGGAACAAAATACAATATACACACACACACGCACGAGCGTATATTTCAAAGAGATATTTGAGATAGTTGTTAGTCTAGCCGCACTGAAGAGCTGTGATATACCGAAAAGAAAACTGTGCATGACTATAAATGCTCCCTAACTTGAGTTTAGCATATTGGGGAATGATAAACATTAGCATAATAAGCGATATATTTTGTGTGAAAAATGGAGCTTAGGCGTTTGGACAATGTTTGAACAGTGTTAATTCCCATACTAATCTTAGCAGCGTAACGGTAAGGAGCGCCGACGGTCGTATAGGTGGTGGAGTCAACCTGGCTTGATGTAGTTGCTTGGCTAGCCGAATTGGTAGGCTGTGATACAGCGAAACAGTACTGCATAAGAACTATATATATATATAATAAAATATATTTTATAAAGCCTCCCCCCTCTTGGGTTGAGCACTATCGTAAATAATCTCACTCGCTACTTAATTTAGCTGAAAGAATGCGAAGCTCGCGGTTTGTTTACAAACATACGTTTGAGCACTTTACGAGTGGCGGACGGATGTTTATTTAAATAGACATTCGGACAGATTAATTGCGGCCACCGCTCCCGTAGTCAGGGGGTAGAACTGCCGACTGTCATCACGACGGTTCTAGGTTCGATCCTCGGCTTGGGATAGGTGTTAGTCTAGCAGCACTGATGAATTGTGAAACAATGAAACAGGACTGTAGCCACCGCTTCCGTAGTCGGGGGTAGAACTGCCGACTGTCATCACGACGGTTCTAGGTTTGGGATAGGTGTTAGTCTAGCGGCACTGATGAGTTGTGAAACAACGAAACAGGACTGTATGTCGATGACTGAAATATATTTTATATATATATATATATATATATATATATATACCTATAATTTCGTATTCCTTTGGTGTGTAGTGATATTCATATTAAAAACCCTATTTTTCTATTTATTTAAAAAGAAAATACAATTTTCTTATATATAAGTTATCGAATTGCATTCATTAGCAAAAGATCTAACTAATTTGCATATTCTTTTAAACATTCATTTTTAATTAATTCCCTATTAGTTTTTTTTTCAGTTTTCTTATAGGGTGAGCACCTTTAGTTAACTATTACGGGTAATTATATTCATGCAGATATTCTACATGATTTATACTTGCGAAATATTTGCGTAAAAAGCTTACAATGAACACAAAATCGTTTCCATATATATTTATGTATACGTATATATTTTTGTTTCATCTATCTATCTATCTATATATCTATAAAAGTGAGCGTGTCTGTCTGTCTGTCTGTCTGTGTACATTTCCCTACGCAATAACTCTTTCAATTTTTAGTCTATAGACTCGAAATTTGAAATACCGGGTACTGATATTTGGGAAAATCGATGTGACGGGTGTCAGCCAGAAATTTGGCTGTTAAGGGGTCAAATTTCAACGATTTGACCTTTAAGAACTCTACCAAACTCCTCCGACAATTTTGGGTCTAGACACTTGAAATTTTAGATATAGGTTCCTTGAACCTGGATCTAACTTAATAAAGTAGTTTGAGTCCGAAACTATAAATTTTAATGGGTCATAATAGGGGTCAAATTAAAAAAAAATTTACTCTTTTTTTTTTTTTTTGCTCAGCATACACCTCCAAACACCCGGGCAACGCCGGGCTGAAATGCTAGTATATCTATAAAAGTGAACGTGTCTGTCTGTCTGTCTGTGTACATTTCCCTACGCAATAACTCTTTCAATTTTTAGTCTATAGACTCGAAATTTGAAATACCGGGTACTGAGATTTGGGAAAATCGATGTGACGGGTGTCAGCCAGAAATTTGGCTGTTAAGGGGTCAAATTTCAACGATTTGACCTTTAAGAACTCTACCAAACTCCTCCGACAATTTTGGGTCTAGACACTTGAAATTTTAGATATAGGTTCCTTGAACCTGGATCTAATTTAATAAAGTGATTTGAGCCCGAAACTATAAATTTTAATGGGTCATAATAGGGGTCAAATTAAAAAGAAATTATTCTTTTTTTTTTTGCTCAGCATACACCTCCAAACACCCGGGCAACGCCGGGCTGTAATGCTAGTATATATATATATATATATATATATATATATATATATATATATATATATATATATATATATATATATATATAAACCTCTACATGTGAAATACGCTGCTTATGGAAGTACAAGTTTATGAAACGTGATGCGAACATTATTTTTGTCCCTGCATACGAAAAAATGTTCAGTATACTAAAAATAAGAGTGACCGAAAGACTATTTTTCTGGCATTGTTTCTTCGAAAATGTTTGTAGGATCAGGGTTTTATTCGAGTTTTGAAAATTGGAATAAAACTTTTCGTAATTTTCTAAAAAAAAAATTGTGTTCACATTAATCTTGGAAAAATTTGCTTTTTCGACTTTATTTTTTCTAAATACCCTCCTCCACATATTAAAATCTATATAATTATAAAACTCAAATAACCTTGTAACGGGTATTGTAACCAAAAACTCGGTTCACGCCTTCCGCTTGCGCATGTGTACATAAACATAAACCCATAACAGCGTAAACAAATAAATACAAATCGCAGGACCGGTTTCGTTCGAACAAACGGGCGTCCTTAGAAAATCGAGTATCTTAAATGTATTGCATAAAAAACCTGAAGATATAGGAAGCAAACGCAAAACGTAATTACAAATAATACATATAATCATCGACATGTTTCATATATACGAGTAATATTATACTAAATAATCAACGCGACAATAAAACGTATTGTTTTACAGTGTACGTTTTCAGCGTTCCAATTTTCTCGCATTTAAATTATCCAAATAAATAATTGTAAATACGTTCTGCTTTTTTTTTACATCATTTATTTCTGTATTACTCTTAAGTTATTTTAACGTAATTTTCTTACAAATAAATCTACATTAACCCGTTGAAAACTGTAAGAGCATTTTACAACTGCGATTTGCTCATCGCCTTACTCTTTTCCCCCAACTTTATTCTCAATTTTTTATTGCACCCTTTTAAACACATTCATACATTTTCTTTTACACTACCAAAATAAATAACCCCGAAAATATGTGTGTTTTTATTGCGTTACAAATGAATAATCAACGCGACAATAAAACATATTGTTTTACTGTGTACCTTTTCAGCTTCCAAATTGTTTTTTTCACGTTTAAATTAAAAGATATATCAAAATTTGAATTTAGCTTTAAGTATCATGGTATCTGTTCAGTGCATATTTACCTATAAGTATGGCAAACCACTTATAATTCAATGCTTGTAAGTTTGTTTTTTTTTTTTTTTCAAAAATAAACAATTATAAACAGAACGACACATAGGAATCTATCTATATTCTTTTTTCATTTTAATATACTGTCATAGAAATGTTTCTGTTGTGTCACAAACAAACTATTTTCTTTACGTCACAAGTGTCACGCTCATACATTAATTCCATAGCTAATATAACATACTGACCCAACTGGTCACGAGAACTTAAGTTATTTTTAAATTAAAAAAAAAAACTGATTATTATTTTCTAACATTTCTTTATGAATAAAATAGCTGATGTGTGAAAATATTTAACCAATAAAATCTTAAGCTAGCTTTTACATTACACTGAAATAAACAAGAAATAGTAATCACACATTAGGTGTATAAAACGTACAATCCTCGTTTAAATCGACGAATAACGCGCACAGAAATATGTCATCAAGTTGAAATACAAAGTGTTCATTTAAACTTGCCGACCGATTTCTATTACTTTTGCACATTTCATAACTTAAAGTGGTTCAATTTGTTTATTCATTGCATGATGGTTAAACGCAATAAAACGCCACTAAATATTTTAGTATCGATTGTAGCTAATGGCATACAAGACGTGTTTTTAATGTTTATATCAGTTATATATATATATATATGTGTGTGTGTGTGTGTGTATATATATATATATGTGTGTGTATGTATATATATATATATACTTAATATATGTAATATATGTTTAACTTACCATCTCAAATGAAGAGATAAAACATACTTAATGATAATAAATTATATACATGCATTAAGAGTAACATTTTTGAGATAAAGTTATGTATTATATGATGGGATCCTTTCCGATCATAAAAATATATATGCTTGTGCATTAAAATTAATTAAAATTAGCACAGGTGTTCATGTGTTTACTACCATATGCAAGAAAGTTTTATTAGCTTTCATTTGGTACCACTTTCAATGCTATAGCATCAACCTCTAGAAAGCTACAATGAGAATAAGGACATAATATCCCAAATTTTGCAGCGTTTTTGAAAAACGTCAACAATAAAATTACATGGCTCTTGGGGCAGGCATAGCCAAGGTCCAAGATCACAATAACTGGTATATTTAGCAAATTTAGACATTGGAGAATGGGAATAATAGCAGTTTCCATATGTTTGAAGAAAAAGATCAATTTTGAAGAGGTCTAATAGATATACATATATATATATATATGTATATATACAAATATATGTATATATACATATATATTTACATATATATACATATATTTCCATATATATTTACATATATATACATATATACATACATATATACATATATTTACATATATACATATATATACATATATATATATACATATGGCGAAAGACCTGACCCAGTAAATTATCGCCCCATAAGCCTTCTCCCACTTTTCGCCAAAATATTTGAGTCCGTAATTAACCAAGCTCTAGTCCATCCTTACAGATGCTAAACTTCTGACCGATCAACAATACGGATTTAGGCAAGCCCGTTCCACAGCAGACATCCTAACAGTAATCTCTGAACGTATATATCATTCACTGGACAAAGCAGGCGAGGGAAGAGCGGTAGCTCTAGATATCTCTAAGTCTTTTGACAGGGTATGGTACATTGCGTCGATGAGACAGAAGCTTAAGCTTAGATGACAGTTCAGGACCTATCAGGTTGGCGACTCTCTTTTAAATCTTGTCTAGGAGCGAGAGACAAGTAGCAGATGCACCAGCCCAAATTACTTAGGAAAATCAGATCATACGGTAATACTGGAAGAATACTTAACATAATTAAATCTTTCTTAGATAAGAGAAAAATCCAGGTTGCTCTCGACGGTCGTGCATCTAAACAATATGATATAAATGCGGGAGTGCCTCAAGGGTCTATCTTAGACCTCTATTATGGCTAATATTCATAAATGATCTACCTGACAAAATTATCTGTGAGATGGGTATATATGGTGATGACACCAGGCTCTATAACACAGGAAAACAAATGAACACATAGCTAAAGAAATGACAGAAACACGAGAGGAAAATTTCCAATCTGCAGTGGAATGGGGACAAAAATGGATGGTCACCTTAAATGCTGCCAAGACTAAACTTGTTTCCTTCAATAATTACAAGAAACCTTCTCTACCACCAATAGCAATGAACAATGACTTTTTATTTGAAACTACATCTTTTAAGCTCCTAGGCCTAAAGTTCACAGGAGACATGAGTTGGAGCATTGAGAGCATTGCCAGGACCGCTGCGAAGAAAGTAGGTTCTCTCTACCATGCTAGAAAGCTACTAACGCTCGAAAATATCCTGTACCTCTATAAGGCCACCATTCGCCCATGTATGGAGTATTGTTGTCATATTTGGGCTGGTGAATCTGCTACTTGTCTCTCGCTCCTAGACAAGATTCAAAAGAGAGTCGCCAACCTGATAGGTCCTGAACTGTCATCTAAGCTTCAGCCTCTGTCCCATCGACGCAATGTACCATACGTCTGCCTGTTCTACAAGTACTTGCAAGCACTCGTACCCCCTCGGTGTAAATACCCCCAACAAAACCGACAATCAGCTAAACTTCCTTCACAGTAGAGATCCCTAGACGATTTAAATGTAAAATGCATTTCACGATACAACAATTTCATGATACAAGTTTCCAGATTTTTTGGTATGGTCAGTTTTAATAATAGTACACACATATAAGAATGCTTATCCCCTTTAGAATAATCTTTTTTCGGCTTCAATGCACTTATTGTACCGTTTTAACAACTTCCGGCAGGTCTCATGGAAGTTTTCTCGTTTGAACTTGTCAATGACCTTCGTTACAGCTTCTTTCATCTCCTCAATACTGGTGTAACGACAGCCTCCTAGGTTTTCTTGAGCTTAGGGAATAAGCAAAAGTTACAGGAGCAAGGTCTGGACTATAAGGACTGTGAGGAACTGTCTGAATGCCCATCTTGAAATCAGTCTATGAAAAGTTGTGGACTTCCACATTCTCAGTTCCTTGCGAATAATTTGGTGTGCAGTTCCCTCGCTGACACTAAACTGCACTTATTGTTTCTATAAGCATAAATTGTTTATTTGACTAAACAGCTTGACAGTTTTTGGTGTAATTCTGGCTTAGTAAAGCGTCGAGGAGATTTGTGGCCGTCTAACAACTGAATTATGCATCGCCGATTATCGTAAAGAACCGACTTTTCATCGCAAATCAAAATACGATGGAGAAACGTTTCATCCTGCGTAAAAGAAAGAAAAATGACACAACCCAGCGATGTTTTTTTTTTTTTTCGTTCAATTCGTTAATTCCACCCATTAATAAAGTTTATTCTCTTCCAAATCATTCTCACGTGGTTGGAAATTGTCGTATACGTTACACCTAATTCAGAATAAAATGCTTTAACAGTTGTGCGTCGATTGGTTTCGACTAACGCCTTTAATCGTTCGTTAACATCGGATGGCCGACCGCTATGCTTATTTTCGTCAAGACTTTCGTTACTGCCACGAAATTTCTTATACCACCATTGGGCTGTGCGTTCCGTAGTGGTACTTGGGCCAAACGTTTCGTTGATATCGCGAGCTGTGTCTGCAGCTTTTCGGTCTAGTTGAATTGAAATAAGAAAAAATATCCGAATTTGCTATTTTCCCCTCTTGTATTCATCGTTCTGCAAAGAATGCATAATTGTTTTAAAACGATTGTAATTTAAATGATTGGATAGAGCAGAGAACGCTCTTTAAAATGGTATTTGAAGTAAAGGTACTATAACGAAAACATATTTGAAAATACATCATTTGCAATAAAAATTGAAATATCCACAATAACTTCCTTCTGAACTCCATAATATATATATATATATATATATATATATATATATATATATATATATATATATATAAGCGAGATAAGATAGATAGAAATTCAGATGAAACATCCTGATAGATATTACTTGAAGTAATACTTTCAAGGAGATCCTAGCCAAAAAGGTAAAGCTCAATATTTAAGAATAGAGCAATATATAAGTTTCGTGGTTCAATTTTAAATTCTGAAAAAAACAAAAGAGTACTGTTTGTGGATGACTATATATATATATATATATATATATATGTATGTATGTATGTATATATATATATATATATATATATATATATATATATAACTGTGTGTGCGTAACTTTGTTCCCATGAACTCGAACAATGCTACGTCGATTTTTTACACTAAAGGCCCAGCATATAAAATTAATTGTAGATTCTCTTATAAGTCAAGGACACGTTCGAAATAAATGTTTCTTTTAATAGCACAATTGAACCATGATACTTGACTGTTGTACATTAAAATTTAGTAAGAGTGATTATGTAAAAATACGTTCATCAGAACTGATGAACGGTAGTATTTACTTGCAGTGATTTTCCCGGACTCCTTACTTTTGAGAGAAAAACTTTTATTAGGAAGATAGTTCTTGTGCTTTCGGAGCATCGTTGAAATTCGAAGAGCCTGTGTCTAATCAGCTACATATGAATTTATAGATGATTAACTGTTCTTCATTTAATAAACGTTTATGTGTGTGTTTATGAATGTCATTTGCTCTAATTAAATGTAGCTTTGATCATCAATTGGCTCCATTTATTTAAATCACATGAGGCAGATTCTGAGGAAAAGGTAATCCATAGTTTTGCAGTGATTTGATGGCAGCACAAAGTTTATCATGTCTGTAACTTAATGTGTTATTAACAGTCTTTTCTATTGATGAACTGATTGTTGACTTGGCTTTGGTAATCAATTGCCATAGAGTCGGAAAACTATTTTTACAACTGTGGAGGATTTGAGAAAACCTCTTTATCGCTCTTCGCGTTTCCGTTCTCTCTGTGTCCTCCATTGTATAATGACATCGTTTAAACGAAACTGAAATGCTTCACCAGTGTAGCTAGCTTCAGAAGAAGTAATTACTAGGCCCACAAGATTGGGCTGGAACCCTACACTAACTGCTAAAATTTTTTACGGGATTTTATTACATAATATACATCTTATAGTAGATATAAGGCTAGTGTATATGTGTGTTTAGCGGAATAATAGATTGAACGTACGGAGCAGGTAAAACTGGGAAATAATTAATTGTTTTAGTTTAAATTTATTTCCGCGTGAAAGGGAAATGTTAATTTGCTTTACAATTTTGATTGATGACAAAAGAAATTGTCATCTCACGTAAGTTAACACATTGACTCTAGCTAATTTATAGGGATATGAAATCCTATGTCCTTAAAAAGCTGAGCCAAGTTGGTCAGTCTAGCATAAACGATTGACTTATGGTGTTTCAGCAATAATCTGGCATGAGTTAATTGGTAGATGATAGCATATTACATCCCTAATCGATCATAACCTGCATATAACTTGCAACGCCAGTTCGTCCGTGAAATCGGTTGGGGTTTGTTCGAAAAATCGGTTTAGAAGCTCGATTTAGAGTTTGATTCGGTGTATACAGTTCAAGACAGACAGCGATGGACAGTGAATAATTTTTAAGATATTCGGAAATTCGTGAAATTCCGCTAGAATATAGAAGCTTAGAATCCCAGGACTCGAAACGATCACAGATATTTCTCCGATATCGTAAATGAATGTTATAACATATGTTTGTCATAGAAACCCCACAAAAGCGAAAAAAAAAAAACAACAATTTAAAACAAGATTTATTGATAGCAACGAAAGAAAAAGAAACTGCTATCGACGGAGTAGATGACAAGATTAGAAAGGAAGGGAAAGTAAAGACAACAACGTCGTTTTGGGCATGCTGTCTCTCCTTTCTTTCATTGACTTGTTATTGATGATTGTTTTACTGACACGCGCTGTTACATTGTTTGGAAATACATAGCTCTGAGAGATCCAAAGAACGAGCTGTATCATTATTTTACATATATCGGTATTAACAGTAAGTTCGCTCCTGTTCTCCATTGATTTCTTTCTCTCTGCGTCCTCTGTCTATGAACGGCGACGTATCAATTTGTTGGGCGAGGACATCCCATAAATAACGACACGTCAACCTCTTTGGTGTGGACCTCCCATGACGACAGCTCTACTCGCTGAGCAAGAAATATCTATGTGGCGTATGCATCGATTCTATCACATTTCTACATCATGAAGACAAGAATATTACAAATGTTCCCCTTTGTAACCGCACGGGGCTGACTTTATGGATAACAGAAAATCCATTTATAAGGGCGCCGTACGACGTTATACTTGTTTGTATCCAGTGGTTGTCATCATACACTAATCATTTTACTTTACAAGCAGTTTTTACAAATAATTATATATGACCTGCTACAGTGAGCAATGATTCAGAAGAATTAGATATTTTTTACATGATGAAATAGTAGCCGCAAACAGTAATATTTACGATTGTTTGCTGAGACTATGTACCCAGGAGAAAGAAGTTTTGTTTCAAAAAACCCTGGAGGGGATCTACTATTCTCCTCTTCACTTTTCTTTTTCATTTCTTATTTTGCCACAAGTAGTATTTTGGCACATCTGAGAAATAGATTGCTCTAGCAAAGTCATCATTTTGGGATAGATTTAAAAACTCTGTTAGCATTTTCATTAGGCTCTCTTTTTAATATGTTCAAGGGGAGATGTATCCAAAGCCGAACAACTGCAGATTCTTTAACATAAATTCGTAATTGCTTCTGATGGTCCAATATATTCTCCTGTCGATTATTGCTTAATTTCATCATATTGGTGTATTCCCTTTTATGAATACTTCATGACTTACTTAACACATTTTTACATTAATGTGAAAATTAAATAACATCAGTAGCGCCATGTACGATAAATTAATTTTGAAATTATACAGGGTGACCCAAAAGAAACGGGCCCCAACTCTAATTAGGCCAGATTTCTTAGTGCTTTGTCCGAATGAAATGAAACTTTTGTCGTGACTAGTTTATTATATTCAAAACATCACATCAAAACACAAGGGTCTTTGGCCTTTCTTTTCTCTCCGTTCTACAGCATATGTTCTAGATGGCCTCCATTTAGCTTTTGTTTTTTTTGGTTTTTTTTTGGGGGGGGTCACCCTGTAGATGGATTTCTACTTTCTTTGTAACCTTAATGACCTCATGGTTTTAAAGACTTGATCACTAGTTAGTTGTAGATACCTCTTGAACCGCTCCAATTTATCCAGTATGGAGATTTATTATTGCAGGTATCATATGCGTCAACAGTAATGCATGTTTTTCTGGATATTTTTCTCAACTCAGTATGGTTAGCGTAATTATAAAGTCAGGGTTTAAATTTTTCTTACATTTATAGAAGGCAATGTAGGTGTGGAAAACCTCTTTACCGATATTCAACAATTAGAACATAGGAAATTACCCCCAGACTTTGTGATCATGCTACACATTTGCTTAATAGTTTCTATTTTCAATAAAATCTTCAAGCAATTGTATCTGGCCTATCGTACGACAATTACATGTACTTCAAACTGGCTTCAGATTAAAGATGATCTCATGAAAAATGTAACCATTTCTGGAATCAGAATCAAGCGAGCGATAAAATTTATTTCCGTTTGTTCCCGTAGCGTAAGATAAACCCAGCTAGGCGAGAAAGATGCTCTAAGAAATAGGAGAATTTTTCAACAGAAAAACAAGCATTTCCTGATTTCATTATATACAGCCTACAAGACATAATAACGTTGGCACACCGATTCTCGCTAGATCAACTTAAGCATCGATCAGTACCATATTGGTGACCATTTGTTACTGCTAAGCGTCGAGACGTAGAAATTCCTAGGTTAGTATCTAGGGACGCGTTTAAACAACTGCAAGAGATGCAGACTCAGGTCTTCGTTAAGACATGTATCTAGGAAAAGGAAAACTCTTATATAAAACTTGCGATCCACTCCTGCTTTGTCTTGAAGAAGCCATTGCACCGACTGCGGTTAGCAGTTGTACCAAAAGTGTGAATAGTTCTAAACAAATCTTTCACTACAATAAACGTACATCCTACTTGTATTGGCATGCCTCATGCATTGAAATCGATGGGATTATCCATCCATTATATATATATATATATATATATATATATATATATATATATATATATCTTGCCCTCAGTAAAAATTGGTCCGAACTATAATACACGTAACCTTGCCAAGCCATTAGAACATCCGATTTAACTTGGCAATTGAAAGAATTTTTTTTACATTTACTTTTGTACGTGTATAAAATTGATCTAATAATGAGCAACTGAATTGGCCTTCGCTTAATGTTTACCACATCATCAATCGCCACTGAAATCGCAACCTCTAATACATAACCTGCACAAGTGACGATCTCTAGTTAAACTAGAGCTTCTACGATCGGATAGCAGGCTTTCAATCAGCGTCCAATCAGATCATTTGGAATAATTATTTCACTCTTTCTGCTGATTTATAAGTTATAAGACACGCTAGCTTTTATAGTTTATTTGATCTCTGTTTGTCTGTCTCTCTCCCTCTACGTCTTCATTCATACAATCTTAATATTTTCTTTTGAAAATTAATCTCGTCCTTCGTTGGAAATTCATTTATTTTTTCATATGTAAACTAATCACATTCAACCACTGTATTAGTTTGCTTTCAAGAATTTTATATAGGGATCATCAGTTGTTTACTATCAAAAACTGTTTCCGGTTAAATATATATATATATATATATATATATATATATATATATATATATTTGCTCTTCAATAGTATTGAGCACTCTCTTCAGGTTTTTACTAATTACCAATTTTACTATATATATATATATATATATATATATATATATATATATATATATATATATAGTAAAATTGATAATATATATATATATATATATACAGGGATAGAGAGAGAGAGAGAGAGAAAGAGAGAGAGAGAGCGCCGAGGGCGAGCGAGGGATAGAGAGATAAATCATTTACTTGCAACGTACTCAGTTTGTATATACAAATTGCAATGGATCAAAAGGTCTCTATCATAAATAAAGATTTTTGTAATAATTAAAATAAAATGAATTTTGTAAATGTTAAAAAAAAAAGTCCAAGTTCAGTGAATGCCTTTTTATTGCGTTCCAGAGCATATATAGTGTAATATAATAATTTTCTAAGTTAATCAATATATTGACTAAATATGCATCAATAACATAATTTTTGCAGCGGAGTCTACAGCGTGTTGGGCCCACATGTCAAAAAGAACACACACACGCACACACACACACACACACACACACACATATATATATATATATATATATATATATGGTCGTGTTTGTGTATGTATGTATGTATGTATGTATGTATGTGTGTGTTTGTGTGTGCGTGCGAGAGCGAGTTTTCTATGAACTGCGAAACGGCTGGGCTGGTTTTGTTTCTTGAAACGTAATACAATTGTACCTTATGTGTCTGGGAGTATAGAAAATCGCTAATCGAAGAAACAGATTCAAGAGGGAACTGTCCTATTTTGACTAACCTTAACACTTTTATACAGTCTTACATCACAAATCCATTTGTGGAGTTTCATCACCATACAAGCAGAATTGCTCGCCATATAAAATCGATAGTGGATTCTGCGATAAGTCAGGAGCACGTTGGACATGAATATTTCTGTTTATCAAAGTTGAACCATGATACTTGATTTTGAATTTTTAACTTTGATTAAAACCATTATATAAAAATAATTTCAAAAAATCAGCAGTAGGTTCTCTACAGCGCAATGTAGAGTGCGATTTATTGTAGACTATGTCCCTGCAGGTAGTATGGACAGCTTCGTTGAGCCACAGGCTAGAGCAGACAATTCATTAATTTGATTGACTAATTATTGAATTCATTGATTTCGATGACGAAAAATGTTTTGAAGTGTGGAACCTTCCTGTGAAAAGAGAGACGTTTATGATACAAATTAGATTGGAATATAGATATGTCTAAAGATGTACACAAACATATAAACGCATATGTGGGAGTTAAAAGAAAAAGAATAAGATCAATTCTTATATATATATATATATATATATATATATATATATATATATATATATAGAGAGAGAGAGAAAATAAAAAAGGAACAAACCGTATTATGTGTTCACCAACGTTTCGTCTTTATTTCGAGACTTCCTCTGGGTGAATGAGATTAAGAAACCAAAAAATATACCAGTACAAAAAATATTTGAAAAAGTTTCACGTGCACAGTGTGACGCAGTTCTATTTAAGAGAAACGGAAAAATTGATGTTGGAAATTCAAAAAGGAAGGGGGGCTGGCGCTGTTAAAGAGAAAGGAAATTTTAGTGACGTCATATAGTCGTTAATTTAATTTTAAAACTATGAACGCAAGTTTATATTCTTATTGGGAAAAAGATATATCTGTTGAAATTTAAATATAAGTTTGTAACAGGAATGAAATTAGTGTTTTTTATGTAATTTATTGATTGAGATTATGTGTTAATTATTACAGGGGGTGTTTGAATGGTGTGAGAAAGTTAACCTGTGTCCACAGTTAAATAATGTTCTTTTAATAACAGTTTGCTTATTAATGGCGCTATGTTATAGAAACCTCCACGTTGTTTAATAGTGCTTGAAATTGCGATAAGCGCAGATTCAAGGAGTCTCCGGCGCGGTTTATTTGAGACTATTTCCATTATTTTCATCATATATATATATATATATATTCAGTAATGTGATTGATAATTTAAAATTCAAATTAGAATTAAATTAAAAATCCGTTTCACAAGAAGGAACAACAACAATGTCAATAATTTGTACGATCGTTTCGGAAAACAATGTTTTTATAGTGGTAGACATTAAGCCACGGACAATAATTTTTACATATAGTATTTAAAAAAAACAAAGTTTCCTCATCAGCAAAAGTATTGGGAAGGGTGTTTAATATATGTAAAAACACCATAAATAAACCTAGCATTAAAAGTAAGGCAGTTGTATCTGGAAAAAAATTAAACTAAAAGGCATGTATTTACTTGATAAGCAAATTAGATAGAAATAATATATATATATATATATATATATATATATATATATATATATATATACAGAGAGAGAGATTTATTCATTTATTCAAAAAGTTTCATATATCAATTAGGGGTTAAGGGTAAGTGATCACTCTTTTCATCATGGTATTTCGAAGCCTAATGCTTCTCACCAGAAGAGGAGAGGAAAGACTAGGTAATATAATAGGGGCGCCGTTTCGAATCATTTTCTGCCGAAAAAGTGAGGTAATATCCATTCATTATATTCTCGTTCCAGCTTTAATATTCTAAAAGGGTCTAGCAATAGTTACATTAGAGGCGAAATAATTATGCCTTAAGAGATAAAATATTGAAACTATTGGGAGTGGAAGTACTTAATTGATCTCTGTAATATAGGAGGAGAATTGTTTTTAGCCTACATCCCTAATTAATGTGTCACCCCTATAAAATAAATAAATGAATAAATATATATTAGTATACATTTTTATATCATCATGTTCTTTCTTTATTGATTTCGTCATGTAAAATTGGGTACTTATAGGCATTTGTCTGTGTTTATATTTTTATATCTCTCACTAAAACTTAAAAAATACACAATAAACCTCAATAACGTTAATATGTTTAATTAGCATACACCCAGAAAAATAATATCTAAAATTTTGAAAGGAAGGACTACTGTTATGGGAGTCAAAATTTAAATAATTAAATGTTATTAATAATTAAGCACAACTGTTAATGTTATTATGTATCAATACAGGTCATAGTATGAGTCAGCATTTTTTTTTCAAATTCAATAACATTAAACTTAGATTTAATTTATTAGTTCATTACTACTTTAATTCCCCGCAAGAAAAGAATGGTTGAGAGAAATTTAGCTTTAATAATGCTTTGGAGGCATCCGTTATTAGAGTTGGCGCTCTCCGTAGCATTATGAAAGCCTAAAATGTATTTTTTTACTTCTGATGTATATATATATATATATATATATATATATATATATATATATATATATATGTGTGGGGGGGTCTGTTATTTGTATTGGCATACTTTTTGAATGAATTCACTTATATATACGAAAGTGCATTTTTTTTCTCCTAAATGCGAGTTGGGAATAATTTTCCCTTTAACCAATTTTGGTACCACCAAAAGGGGAGCAACATATGTATTATTTTTTTTTTTAATATAATTACCTACTGACACGTGTTTCGCCGTCTACGAAAAATCAGAGTGGCTGAATCTAGCGAGATTCGAAATCGGGACCCCATAGTAAGAAGCGTAACCCGCTACCACTTGGCTACCCCACACGACTACATGCATCGCGTTTTTTTTTATTAGATGTAATCTGTTTTTGCTTTGCCATACTTTTTGAATAAATTCAATTATATATACGAATATGCATTTATTTTTTCACTTAAATGCCAGTTGAGAATAATGTTCCCTTTAACCAATTTTGGTACCCCTAATATATATATATATATATATATATATATATATATATATATATATATATATATATACATATATATATATAAACAGATTTCTCGTCTCAGGCATGGACATTTAACACTATTTAACATCCATTTAGTTTTTTATGGGCCCATATAACGCTGGGTATCTCCGCTAGTATCTATGCAAAAATATAAAATGTAGATATACATACAGATAGACATAATATATACGTACATATACATATCAACTTGGATTGATAAATAGATCTGTATAATTCTATAAATATGAATGAAATGTAATAGGTAGATCGCTCGGAATAGAGTCGAGGCAATCGATATATTCAAGCCGTATTGTTGTGTATCGTCTATTCATCCAATTTCATGAAAACGGTAAACAACATTGAAAATCCAAACCGGGAAAGGGAGGGTCGAGGCCGGGTCGCCTTGATCTTTTTTCTTATCCCCCAAAGCACTAGGATGATTAATCATTAACTGGCTTTATATCGTAATAGTGCAGAAACGGTTACACGGAAAGGAAGTTCTAAATATACCGGCCGTCTCAGAATAAAACCACACGTTAGCCTCCATGTGAGACGTTGCACAAAATGACTCAGATATTTCTAGATGCACACCCCCTCCCCATCATCTCCCCGATAAAGAACGAACACACAGACAGAACGTGTAGTTCTGTGCGCCGGAACAAAGCTGATGTATCGATTTAACGCAATCAAATTAGGATGCTGAGAGATCTTGCCCTCCATCTCTTAGTCCCAGCCCCCGAAAGACCGTGTTAAAAGGAAATAATCTACAAGGGCTTACAGCTATTGATGAGGCGAAATTTAAGGTGATAAGGCGAGAGTTCAAAGGGCTATAAGGCGATATAAACGAGTTAACACAATGATAAAACAACAGCAGGAACATATATCTATTATTATTTGGAATATGCGGATTATTGTTCTCATCGTGCGTGTTATTCTCACAACGTTCCGGCCGAGGTAACGTCCGATCTACTTCATGTGTACCTTGCTCAACTCCAGAATCTGCTTCAACAAGCACCCGTTGTAGCAAATGCTCATTCCTTCAGCCATGATCCATAGAAGTCCCAAGTAATTTACAATTGTATTCTTGATATCGTCCGTACTAGAGATTAAATCTTTACCTTCCAAAACTGAATTTTGTCTAATACTTTATCCGTTATGCAAAGGTTTCTTGCAAATAATTCTTAATGAATTTTGGGAGATTAAACCTTATTCTGAGTTTTTAATGTACAACGTTACCACTTATACATAACACCTTACGTTTAAGGAAAAAATAAGGTGCATACACACATATCTTTCTCTATATATGTATGTATATATATGATCGGAATAAACCCCTGTTTCGTTGTCTCATAACTCATCAGTGCCGCTAGACTAGTACGTTTCCCAAGCCGAGGATTAAGCCTAGAACAATCGCGTTGAAAGTCTGCAGTTTTACCGCTCGATCCACGGGAACGGTGCCCGCAAATAACCTCGCCAAATGTGTATTTTTTAAACAAACATTCGTCCACGATATATATATATATATATATATATATATATATATATATATATATATATATATATATATATATGAACAAATGATTAATAAAACATGTTAAAAGACATTTTGAAAAAGAGTTAAAAACATATTTAATTTTAAAAAAGGAAGCACAAGATAAGTGGATAATCCTTAATCCGCGGAGTTTTTATCTTTTTATCATTTTTCTTTTGCCTACTGTTCCCCTTACCTCGCCCTTTTTTTTTAACCAAGTAAGATCTGTGACTTATTGTAGTTTCATTAAATACTTTTATATGCAAAATCCGATCCTGAATTTTGCTAATTCCTGCCTTCTGATGAGAAGGAGAGTATTTCTTCGAAACTCCGCGGATTAAGGATTATGCACTTATCTTGTGCTTCCTTTTTTAAAATTAAATATGTTTTAACTCTTTTTCAAGATGTCTTTTAACATGTTTTATTAATCATTTGTTCATATTATAAGCTCTATTTCCTTTTCGGTTTTATTGAGCTTTTACATCTGGCTGAGTTTATTTTACTTGTAAATATTAACTCTTTAATATTTATAATATATTTTAAGTTTACCATTTTGATTACCTTGGTAAACTTATTGTAATTTTTATTTGTATATATATATATATATATATATATATATATATATATATATATATATATATATATATATATATATACTAGCAAAAGTACCTGTCGTTGACTGGGTTAAAAACCGGCCTACAGAAAATAGACTCTGATTTATTAAAGTATGATAGGTTATGAAAAGGAAGGGTTGTAAAGACATAGCTTCGAATTCGGGGGTATCAAAACCAAAGCAAAATATGATGAAAGTAAAAAATAAAATAGATAAACCCCATAATTTATTATACCATACCTGTTCACACTGAAACACTTATCACAATATTCTGTGGATCTATATTAAAAAACCTTGTTAAACTTTGTGACATATTTCCGTTCTATGGAGGTCAGGTGCGAACGAACACTCCATAATTTTATTATACCATATTTCTTCAAACTGAAACATAATTATCAAAGTATACTTACGCAGATAGATATGAAAAGTCTTTATTAAAGTTTGTGACTATTTCCATTCTATGGAGGCCAGGCGCGAACGCAGACCCCACAATTTTATTATACCATCCCAATTTAAATTTAAACATACTTAGCAAAGTATTCTTATATACATCTATATCGAAAACACTTGTAAATGTTTTTTTTTTTTTTTTTTTTTAATTTTTTATTTCCATACTTTGTGGGCCAGCCGCGAACGCAGACCACCAATTTTAATGAACCCCCGTTCTGTCAGATCAAACATACCCATTTCTGTTTCTCGATACATCTCCTATCATTATATGTAATCAGTTTTTTTTTAAATAATCAACCATATAGGAGCCTAATCGGGACGAGACACGCACAGACACGCACGCACACACATTCAGCTTTATATTATATATATATATATATATATATATATATATATATATATATATATATATATATATATACATACGTATTAGTGACAGGACGATTCTAATATTTTTCCCGATTCTGATAGAATTACCGATTCTATAAAAATGTTGGATTCCGATACAATTACCAACTCTTATGTTTTATAAATATCTATATATTTTACTATACCGCTGTTATTTTTTCCGGTTACCGTAAAAATGAATGTCAAATGTGCAGATATTTTCTTAAACGCAATTGTCCCAACACCAATATATATATATATATATATATATATATATATATATATATATATATATATATATATATATATATATATATATATTCCCAATAAAATCGCCGATAAGCACATAAATCACTATTTAAACTCACCTCACAATAAAACCACAAACGTTTACCCGAACAAAAACGACCCCATCAAAGTATAAAAACCTACAAAACAGACGAAAAAATAATAACAAACTTAATTAAAAGATACACGAGACCTACCGACCAGAACAAAAAAGATTAAAATAATAATGTATTATACTAAATTTAAAACCTCCAATTTCATAATTAAATGATTATAATTCTAACATCGCACTAAACCAAACTAGTATACTGTACGAATTTATTTGCCCTTTCGAAAAATGTCTCCGACACATATATATATATATATATATATATATATATATATATATATATATATATATATATATATATAGGAAATGGTAATTAATAAAAACTGAACAAAGTGCTCAATACTGTTGTTGAGGAAATATATGTTTCTGTAAAAGTCTGAGGAAGCTACAGACGGCCAAAAAACGGCCTGGTAGCTGAAACAATAATGTAACTTAACAGAAAGATACGGTAATAAAAAATAAAAAGTATATATAAATATATATATATAAGTGTACATGTCAACCTGTGTGTGTGTTTGTGTGTTTGTGTGTGCGTGTGTGTGTGTGCATTTCTCTACCAAATAACTGTTAATTTTCAGTTTAGAAACTCGAGATTTGACATAAGAGGTATGAAGATTTTCGGAAAATCACTTTAACCGGTTTTCGGCTAGAATTTCGTCTGTCAAGGGGTTAAAGTTCAACGATTTGACATTTGAAAACTGTTTGGGTCTACACGCTTGAAATTTTAAATATAGGTTACTTGGACATGAATAAAACTTTTTAATTGGATTTGAGTCCAATAAAATAAATGTTACGGTGTCAAAGATTGGGGTCAAAGTTTAAAAAAACAAAGGGTCTCTTCAGTGTCTACAAAATCAGCCAATTTCTGGTCTAAACATTCGAAATTTTACATAAAGTGCATTCAGGGATAGGCAAGCTTTTAAACCGTCCTGGTCGTAAATTTAAGCTGGCAAGGGGTCACAGTTCAAAGGATTTTACCTTTGTTGTGTCTTGCAAACTACTCAGCCAATTCTGAGTCTAAACCCTTGAAATTTATATATAACGGGTATTCCGACATGCGGCAAGCATTTTATCAGTTTTGGGGCGAAAATTCGGCTGCTAAAATGTCAAAGTTAAAGGAGTTGACCTTTGCAAAGTCTAACAAATTCCTTCGCCAATTTTGGGTTTAAACACTTTAAATTTTAGATGCAGGTAATTGGAAATGAATAACACCTTTCATCTTGATTGGAGACCAAAATGAGAAAGCTTAAGGGATCAAAATGGGGATCAAAGTTTAAACAATTGACCTCTGCGGTATCTACGAAAATACTCAGAGAATTTTGGTCTAAACATTTGAAATTTTATATAAAGTATATTCACTCGTAGGGCAAGTTATGAACAGTACATAGGGCCCGAGTAAAGCCGGGATAAACTGCTGGCATATATATATATATATATATATATATATATATATATATATATATATATATATATATATATATATATATATATATATAAAGGAAGACAGGTCGATAGATAGAAAGGTAGATACATAGAGATATATACATAGATATTTACGAACCAATTAAAATGCTCGTGCACATCAGTTAATGCAAACATACACATACACTCATGCACGGAAGAGACTCTCCTTAAAGATGACGCTCAAAAAGGGTGAATAATAGTTGTCGTCGAAACTGATGAGCACGTAGAATATTTTACAATGTACGGAATGGAACTCGGTGCACTTTGGTGCGTGCGAATCCACGGAAAATCGAACGAATTATAAGAAAGAAAATGGTTCTCACCATAAAACAGGGTTTTTGTGAGGATGGGGGGGTTGATTGGGGGATTAGTAGAGACAGTTAAGAGGAAGAGGAGCTGGATCTTATGAGGTATACATCCGGGGTAGGGGCGGTATGAAGTGAGGGCAATCGAGTTTAGTTTTCATATTCACGGTTCGTTTTTGTCTGGCATGACTTGTTTATCGCACCTGTTTTATTTTGGGTTCATTGTACGCAAGTACGGACAGTGGTGATGGCCGCGTTGCTTCCCGGCTTCCTTTACGCACCCAACTTCTTTTGTATTTGTCATTTCTTTTCCTCGATTCATTAAGTCGAAATATGGTGGGAAATGGTTAGGGTGGAGAGAGAGAGAGAGAGACAGAGAGAGACAGAGACAGAGAGAGAGAGAGAGAAAGCTGAATGCATAAGAAATAAAATTGATGATGAGAAATATATATATATGTATAATATACACATATTATATATGTATTATATATATATATATATATAAAGAGAGAGGGGGAAGGAAGGGAGAGAGACGGAATTAGAAACATATAAATAGAGATAGATACTTATATAGTGCGTGACGTTGTCAGTGACTGAGAGAGATAAACAGAAGGAAAAAATGTATAGACAAAAGGGGAGGCGAAGAAAAATGGGAGATATGTAGATGTAATTCATGATAGGACGGACGATTCAGACATTTTTCCTGATTCCGATATTATTATTGATTCCGATTCCTATTTCTTTTTAAATTTCTAAATGTTTTATTATCGATTTTTTTTCCTTTCTATTTCTGGGTTACTACAAAAAAAAGCACATCTCTCTCTCTCTCTCTCTCTCTCTCTCTCTCTCTCTCTCTCTTTCTCTGTATATATATATATATATATATATATGTGTGTGTGTGTGTGTGTGTGTGTGTGTGTGTGTGTGTGTGTGTGTTTGCAATTGTAAAAAGAAACAATTCGTCGGCTCGTATGTTAAACGTGTAGAACTTTCATAAATACCTTTCTTTTTCAATGTTTTCTTTGTAATTAATTGAAAATGTGGAGAAAACTAAAACTATTTATCTTTTCATGTAAACACGATTTTCATTAATTCTTCGTTAGTTAACAAAATGCCATTTGAATTTGTTCATAAACCATTGAGGAGTCACCGATTGGTATGCAAACCAGGCGACGTAGGTAGAGAATAGTTAACAAAGACTCCTCTTTATGTGAAAGATACATTTCTAAGTAATAATGTTACTAGTTTTTAAAAAAAATATTAATCAGGAGGAAGGAGATGTTTTGTTAACTATTCTGTGCCTTCCCCCTTGTACAAAATTAAATATTTTAACCTAATTTTGCTGAGTTGGCAAGTCGTTACAACCGTCAATATGATAGATATGTAGTAGAGTTATCGGTTTTACTGTAAAAAGAACAAAACACAAGTAACACAATGTCAATACCACTAACAATAATTGTAAAGTAACGGGACCTGTGGAAATTCCACGGGGGGGGCATTCTGTATAAGATATTGATATTGACATTCTGTATATGTTCAGTAAAAATGGAGACGCTCTGATATTAGTGTAGCTTTTTTGTTAAAACGGCAAAAGTATTTACCTAAGCTAGCAAGAATGCCCGGAAAAGCCCGATCGTAAAGTACGCTTAAATATGCTATTTTAATTCTTGCAGATTTTGTACATTTTATTATAGAGCTAGATTTCTATCGATTTTTATATATTATAAATTTACGATTTCAAAAAAAAAATACATCCATATGACTTGGGTGCATTAGCTTGAATCGAAACCGAAATAAAAACGTAAGAAAGAATATATATATATATATATATATATATATATATATATATATATATATATATATATATATATAACTTGAGTTCCTTCAGTCATAATCATAATCGGAACCGGAACCAAATCTTAAGAATTCTTGATAAACTGATTTATTTAAAAATAGATGAAATAAGTGCTATCAGTTATAATCGAAACCGAAACCAAAACTTATGAATAAATTTTGATAAATTATTTATGACAGGAAATGGAATTACATAACACTTAAACGGCCTGGATGTAAGCGTGAGAGAAAATAACACACACGCTATCCTATCGATCAAACACTACCGTGTTTTAATATATGGCTAAGTGGCCGTTTTAGTCATTTAGAACTGTTATAACGCTTCACCGTTCACTCATTTTTCGACCAAATTTCAAACAATTATTACAGTTTATAGATCACCTGCTCAGCTATATTATTAAAAAAATTCAATTTTTGTCCAGTAAAACAAAAGTTACGATGGATTTAGTAGTGTTCAAAATCGTAAAAAGATGTAAGGACGTGAGCGACGTTTTTATGGCTGGATTCCATAGCAACCTATCGCTTCAGCGACTAGTGTTGCTACATTTTCACTTCTGTCTCGGAAAGAAAAATAATAAGTGCAACAGACAGAATGAAAGAATGGCAGGGAGATAATTGGGGTATTTTATTGAAAGCAAACGAGTGCCGTACATTTTTTATTACATATGTGCATCTTATGTTTATGGGGGAAAAAAAAAAAGATTGAAATTTAACAAAGAACAAGATAATTTTTTGGAAGCTTGGAAAAATCATGGATTACAAGAAAATATGCGAGCGTTAAAAGTACCATGGTTTAGCTTAAACATGGAAAAGTAAAGGACTAGTTGTTAAAACTGAAAAAAAAAAGAAAAGGACAAGATATTCTAGTAATAAATATAATAAATCTGTAACTTCAAATATTGCAGCATTAATTTTTTTAAAGATTCAGCTAACATGATATAATCAATTCTTAATGCTGCAATATTTTAAGTTATAAATTTATACTTTTTACTCGATTATCTTGTCTTTTTCTTTGCCAATTTAAACAACTAATCGTTTACTTTTTCGTGTTTAAGCTTAACCATATTAATTTTCATGCCCACATTTTTCTATTGCAATTAATATATAAATTTGTAGAAAACCACACCTAGCTAAATTACCCCCAAATCAGATTCGATCTTTTTATCATCTGGACATCTTGCAAAATCTGGCGGAAATAAAAAAAAATAGTATTTTAGAATTAAAAGTGTGAGAGTAGTCTTATATAGAATTTTTACGTAACATGATCATAATTTACTTTTTAATAATAATATTAAGTTGGAAACGTATGTGCTTTAAAAAAATAGACAACTCCTACAAAGGAAAGTAGATTATTTATCTCCTATTGCAAAATAACAATTTTGGTCACTTGTTCTCAAACGATAGAATCTCGCCAAAGTGGAAGTTCAATTTACGTTAAATTTATATGTGAATTTATTTCCGCACTTCAAATTCTTTCATTATTGAATTTCTCCGTAGTTTCGTTCTCGCCAATTTTTTCGATATTGTTCACACATAAAAATGATTTTGCTGGTAGGGTAAAAGGCTTGCTGTTTTTTTCGGTTGTCCCTTGCCTTCGGGCCACGATCTTAGTGTAGTATCTGTTCCGATGCTACTTTTATGGTAATTTGTCTCGGTCAATGGAAGGGAAACCCTCTATACTAAGACAATTATTATTTTTGGTCCTTACCAGAGTGCCCCCTTTTGTCTTTTTTTGGGGGAGCTGTTTTTTCTTCACATTAAAAATGGCCTTGTGTCACAGTTTGTTTTCGTGGTGAAGCAAATAAATACTAATACTACTAGTTCTACCACTACTATTATGACTACTACTACTACTACTACTACTACTACTAATAATAATAATAATAATAATGATAATAATAATATAAAGAATAAGAAGAAAAATAAGAAGAAGAGGAATCTACATTCCTACACTGCAATACATGCAAACTCTATGAACTGTATGAACAAGATTTTTTTTCACACACACGAAACTACAGCTATAAAATAGACACTTACTCGAAGAATACAAAAATATACGGAGCCAGTAACTTTTCTTCTTTTCTTTTCCAAAGAAGTAATAACATCCCTGGAGACGTTCGAAGGCTAAACTGACTGAAACCTTGAGCAAATAATACTGAAAATGAGAATAATAATCTGATCAATACAAATAATATAAATTCTCAGCCCTCATCTAAAACATTCAGAACTTTAACAATTTTTTTAGGACATGCGCAAACAAAATGATTAAATCATTGAACATTGCAAACTTGACATAATTTTTCTAAAAAGAAACAAGAAAACCTGTTCGCCCATTAACACATCTTTCACTTTCGATACCGCAGTGCAAGAGAAAAGACACGAAAAAGTTAAATGCGAAGATATAAGATGAGAATTAGACTGTACAAATGTAAAGGATTTGAGGTGTTTCCCATAGTGATTGGAACGCTTGTGATGTAAAGCCACCATAAATGGTTTAATCAGATATCAATGTGATTTTTTTTTCAATTTTGTAATAGGTATGTCTAATTGGAACGGTGAAGATACAGCCTGAATGTCTAAAGTTAAAGAAATTAACCTCATACACAAAGAAAAAATCTAACAAAAACATTCACAAGTTGTAGACTACTATAAGTTAACGATTTGTATATAAAAAAAATATAAATTATAAAAAGTAAAAGGATCTATTAAAGTTCTACAAAAATACATTAAAATATATTAAAATACATTAAAATATATTAAAATACATTAAAATACATTAAAATACATTAAAATATATGCTAATATATATATATATTATTCCTTATTGGAATTTTTTATTTTTTAGATGAGCATTGTATGTTAATTTTATTTTATTTCGGACTACTAGTCTCATCTTATCTTTTTTATTTGGTGCACAACGTTTCGGCCAACTTCCTCTGGCCTTCGGGGCCCGTGGCGCAGTTGATAGAGACGTTGAATCTCTACGGTTCCAGATAAACATTGTCTGAAGATAGCGGTTTCAATCCCACCCAAAGCGTGCCAGAGGTAATTGGTCAAAAATGTGGTGAGACAACAACAACTACGGATGACAGTGATGGCTGAGAATGCAGTTAGGAGATTCGAAGTTCCTATCCGTCGCGGTTACCACCTGACGAAGGCCAGAGGAAGTTGGCCGAAACGTTGTGCACCAAATAAAAAGATAAGATGAGACTAGTAGTCCGAAATAAAATAAAATTAATATGCTAATATATAAGAAAAATTATCAAATAATGCAATTAAGTTTTAATGTATTTTAGATAGATTTACACTGCATTTGCATTATTATCTTGAAAATTCCCAGTGTAGTTAATTTTCTTGTATGTGGACGAGAAATGTGACAACTTCACTGCTAAACGGTGTAAATAATATAAAAACAATAAAACATTTTTATTGTTAGTTTTTCTTTATTGCTTTCCAAATCCATTCTAACACATCTTTTATATATCTATTTTTTACAACCAGTTTAAACATGGAAAGTAAAAAATCAAAGAAAGAACTGACGCCAAAGTTTGTTCTTGTACAGGATCGTGAAAATGTTTTAATTCACGTAGTCATATTGAATGTTACTTGACGTCATGTCTTTGAAAATTATTCTTTGACACATTTTGTGGCCACAACTTGTACCTATACTGTCTAGCGGACACTAGGCGGCCGGACAAAATCCCACAGGACAAAATGAGACGACTTACACTAAATATAAACAAAAGCACAAGAGATGATGATTGATTTATGATCCTTCGCGACAATCGCCGCATCTTGTGCGTTATTTTAACGAGGTTTCGGTAGATTAAACGTCCGACATTCTTCAGGTGTATCTTGTCGAACTCATATATCTGCACGAAATTTCCAACAGAACCTTACGAAGGTAGCATGTTCTCGTTTCGTCAGTCATGACTTTATAGAGATCCTAAATAAGTTGCAATTTTATTTTTTCGCTAATGCTAAGACTATAATCTTCAATCTTCAGGAGAATATCATTTTACAATCGAATTTTTCCAAAAGTTCCGTTCGGAATTCCGAGAAGATTCCAGAGTTCGACATAAACATTCTCGACTTCGATAAAAATCACCTGAGGAAGGTCGGAGGTTAATAAAATATTGAGAATGTGACACTTAAGATGAGAACAGTAACTCGATGAATCCAAATAATACGAATAATCAATCCTCATCTCAAAAATTCAGAAAAGGAAAACTGGTTTACTTAATAATATTTATTTTAAAAAAACGTACTGAACAAGACAGAATTTTACAAAACGTAAAAATTAACACGCCATCGCATAGAATACAGCGCCATCTGAGAAAATTATACTTTATAAGAAAAATCTAGTGGCGTGCACGTTGTTGTCATCTGCAAATACTTCTTTCGCTTAATTTTCTCACGTAGTAAATGTTCGTTTTTTTTTAGCTGAACCTTGCTTCTTATATCAAATTAAACTGTTCTTCGGCGGCTGCCATTTTGAGGCCTCATTAAACCATGAAAAATAAGATAGGGTCATAATTATCGCAATGTTTATAATTCCCTAAATCATATAAAGGTTAACCTCTTTCAAGCATGACTACGCATGAAGACGAACGCAATCATATGTAGACCACTGGCGAGGTAATATATATATATATATATATATATATATATATATATATATATATATATATATATATATATATATATAGTATCATTCAAAACTAAGGGACAAAATTTAAAAAACTAATATTTGTTGAACATAACAACTGTGAAAAGCTGAAATTTTGACAACTGGTAGTCATTATCATCCATAATAACATACTAAAATTTGAATCTTTTGCAAACAATAGAAAAAGAATTATAATAATTATGTATTTATTTTCAAAATAGGAGCGTCCAAAAGTAAAGGACAAAATTTGGAAAAATAGAAAAAAAACAATAAAAATAAATTTACAATCAATATTTAGTAAATGAGCCATTGCTCTCAATGACAGTTACACATCTTTGGCTCAAGAACGAATCAGTTCTTGACATTCATCGATACTAATTTTACACCATTCTTCTTGAAGATTCACCCTCAAATCTTCCATGTTAGTTAGAGTTCTTTCCATAACTTTCGCTCCTCCTTAGAGTTTCTATTGGATTTAAGTCAGGACTTTCCGGTGGTCAATCCATAATTTCGAAATCTTGCTCGCTAAGGAAACTCATTACCACCTTTGCCTTGTGACATGGGGCATCATCTTGCATAAATGTAACCCTATCGAAAACTGAATTCTGTATGATTGGTGCAACATGACCTTGAATAATGTTTTTTATAGATCTTCGCGTTTACACGAGTTTGTAACCGGACAAGAGGCGTTGTATTTTGGCTAGAAAACATTTCAAATACCATAACGCTTCCGCCCAAAGTTGACAGTTTTTTTTTAGTACACTTTTCACTTAATCTTTCGCAAAAACGTCTCTTAAAATTGTGGGGTTTGATTAAACAGCCCTCCTTTTGCAGTCGCCTAGACATATTAACGCATGAGGTACTATTCATAACCCTTTTAATTTCTGTGCAAGATTAAAACGGTCCTTTAATTACATACGCTGCATTATTCAATCTTCTCTTGCCAAAGTTTGGCGGGATCTGCCAGTTTAAAAAGAACTAACTATTTTACCAGTATCATTGTAGGATTTAACAACCCTGTCTACATAATCTTGGAACGTTTCACTTTCTCTAATGCTTTGGTTTTCCTTATGTAGCTTCACAATAGTTTGTCTCATAGAGTAATCAAGTTTTTTGGCGTTTCGCCATGGTGCCGACTGATGCAACGTTTACAAATAATTAAGTAAGACTTATTCTTTAGAGTAAATCAAAAAATTTGAATATAGCATACTGTTTAGATTGTTTTTCTAAATTTTGTCCTTTACTTTTCGACGTTCCTATTTTGGAAATAAATAAATAATTGTTATAATTCTTTTTCTATCTTTTGCAAATGATTCAAATTTTTGTATGTTATTATGGATGATATCGATTACTACTTATCAAAAGTTCAGCTTTTCACAGTTGTGTATACAAGCAAATATTATGCTTTAAAATTCTGTCCCTTAGATTTGGACACTACTTTATATATATATATATATATATATATATATATATATATATATATATATATATATACTTGTTATTCACAAGGCCAAAAAATGAAATCTATTAGTACATCAATGTACCTCCCTAAACACATACTTAAATCATTCGTTGACATCTATGCTGATGACACGACCATCTACGGCAACACATCAAAGGCTGTAAATGACAAAGTTCTCTCTGATTCTCTCTCCTCTGATCTCGAGCGCGTGGTTCAGTGGGGGAAGATGTGGCTGGTTACCTTTAATGCATCCAAAACCAAACTGCTATCCTTACAGCATCAACGCTCTGATCCCCAGCTGGCATCAATTGTGATGGATGGCTCTCTTCTGGGTGAGGCCCCGTGTTTTTACAAGCTTCTGTGTTTTACCTTTACTCCTGATCTGAAATGGAACACGTACATCAAGTCTGTTGCCAAGGTCGCTGGAAAGATGGTGGGATCCTTCTACCGCTCCAGAAGATATCTCACTACTGATGCAATTCTCTATCTATATAAAAGCCAAGTACGTCCAAGGATGGAATACTGTTGCCATATCTGGGCAGGAGCTGCTAAAAACAGCCTATCCTGCCTTGACAGAGTACAAAATAGACTTCGTGTGTTAGTGGGGGATGCCCTTTTCTCTACCCTGCAACCTCTCTCCCACAGAAGAGACGTTGCGAGCCTATCCTGGTTTTATCGTTATTTCCATGGCAGGTGCTCATCTGAACTCCAATCTCTTGTCCCCCCCTCGCCAATCTTTCACGATAAACACCCGTCTAGCTGAATCCACTGTGAAAAATTCCCCCCACTCTATATCTGTGCCTAGATCGAAACGCGGATTCCATGAACAGAGCTTCTTTCTTAGAACCGCACGCCTGTGGAACTCTGTTCCGTCTGCCTGCTTCCCACCTGACTACAACTTGGATGTCTTCAAGTCCAATGTTAACAAATTCCTAATGAACCGCCCCCTTAAGTAAACACTTCATCAAATCTCCACACTAACGTAATGTACTTGCAATAACCCTTATCCCTGAGTGGCTTCCGGGCCTTGATAAGTGGTGATCACTGTGTAAAAAAAACTTATATATTTTTATTAATTTGCTTATAGACAGACGCTTGAATCTGATTATATTACATTTTACACATATTTCGTGTAATAGCGGATTGTCACTACACAACTTCTCAGAAAGGAAGAGATATTCTTTCAAAACTGCTGACAATTTTACTATATTTAAATGAATAAGAAGAATTTGGAAAAAGTTGGCATATATATATATATATATATATATATTATTATTATTATTATTATTATTACAGAACATCAAAGAAAAATAAACGTGATACACTCGATTATACGCCTGGATTTCGACTCACTTTTTAGCTTCGCTCTTCAACAAGATCACGCAATAGCTTTTTTCATGGAATCTACGTTTAGGTTTAGGCACAGATAGAACGTGGGGGAAATTATTGATAGTGGTTTCAGCCAGATGAATGTTTCTCATGAAAATTAGGAGAGGAGGATTGGATTAGAAGAATTTGCCATGATAATAATGATAATGCAAGAGCAGGCTCGCAACGTGTCTTCTGTGTTAAAAAAATTAGTGGGGAAGAAAAAATGGCATCTTCCCCTACGAAGTCTATTTGAAGTTTGTAAAGGCATGATAAGGAATTTGTAACAGCTCCTGCCCAGTTGTAGCAAAAGTGATCCATCTTTGGACGTACTTTGCTCTTATCCAGGTAGAGAATGCTATCAGCATTGAGATATCTAATCCAGCAGTAGAATGATCTCACCATTTTCACAGCAATTTTGGTAATATGTTTGATGTACGTATTCCATGTAAGATCAGGAGTAAAGGTCAGATCCATAAGCCTGTAAAAACATGGATCATTTCCAAGAAGAGAGGCATTCATTTCAATTAATGTCAGACAGAGATCAGACCGTTGATTATGTAAAGATAGAAGCTTGATTTTAGATGCATTAAAATTAATCAGCCACTTCTTTTCTCATTACACCACGTGCTCAAGATCAGAGGAGATATAATCAGATAGAACTTAGTTGTTTACAGCCATTGAAGTATAACAATAGATGATTGTGTTGTCAGCATAAATGTCAACGAATGATCTTAGGATGTGATTTGTGAGGTCATTGATATTGATCAGGAAGAGAGTTTGGCCCTTGATGGACCCCTAAGGAACTCCAGTATTAATAATGTCTTATGATTTCTGCCCATCGACCACTACTCTTTTGAACCTATCAGAGAGACATAATTTAATATTTCAAAAAACATTTCCAGCTATACCATAGCTGGAGATTTTGTGAAGTAGACCTTTATGCTATACTCTATCAACGGTATTTGATATGTCAAGAAGCTCTAGAAAAGAAAGCCGCCGTTGTGAGATCCGCTAATCCTATGAGATTTAACTGTTAGAACATCTACTGTAGATCTAGCAGGACGGAAACCATATTGCATGTCAGCGAGGAGGCTATTTTTGTAGAGTTGATTTGCTACTCTATTTAACAAAGATTCCAGTAACTTACTCATGATGCACCGGAGATTGTTTGGTCTGTATTGAGAGGGAAATGATCACTCTTCTGAATTTTTAAATACGAGTCATATTGATGAAGTTTTCCATGGTGTTTGAAAGCAATTCTCCTAAACACAACCTCAAACAGCTTTGTAATTGTGGAAGTTCGGCAGTTTTGTTTTTCCTTTGCAACATAACACGTGGGCAGACATTGGTCCAAAATTAGAGAATGTGTTTATTCTGAAAAAAAAAATGGCAAACGAACAAAAGACCGCAAATTGGCAACATTTCAGTCATAAATTTTAACAGTAGTATCCCGTGGGTGTGAGAGGGTACAAGTGAGAAAAAATAGGTAAATAAACTAATAAAGAACTTAAAAGCAAACAGACTTTTTAAAAATATGTTTTTATTTCTACTAACCAGAGTTCAATTACCATAGTTCCCTTATGTAATTATTGAGCAAATCATCTGTTTTTCTCTAGTCATTCCCAACTTGATTAGAATAGAAATTATCTACCCCTTTTGCTAACATTCGATGCTAGACGGCGCCTTATTAATATGACGATTTGATAAGTATACTAAAAGAATGTGTCCGCATTTTTCTTTGGGGGGGGGGGTAAACATTGATTCAAAATTTGAGAATGCGTGTATATCCTTTATTCGCCACTACTTGGACCTGCATCTCTCAATCGCCGATGTAAATGTGAGCAAAAGAAAATTCTGTTCTATTCTTAAAATTAAAAACAAAACACTTCACAGAATATGTAACTTATAAGTAATCGACATCAACAGCTTTTGTCACTTTATTTACAGCTGTTCAAACCTCGTGCAGTAGAATTCGAGAGGGACGCAAATAAGTCTGTGAGGGTTTGGCGTAAGTATTTTCTTCATTGGTGAACATGATTATCTAAGATTGTTAATTCTCGCATGAATATTGTGGAGGTAAAAAAAATCGCCCATCCAAGGAGCTGCATGATATCCCTTAATTATTCGAGCAGCATGCGACCAAGCGTTTTCATTGATGAAATTGACCCTTTGTAATTCACTGGTACTGGTTTGATTTTTGCGCAGTGCATACGTTTCAATTGCTGCGAGTCCATGATGACCGTTGTAAAGATTGATACAAGTTCATAATAAACCACTTGACGACCTGCCCACCCTAACCTACCAGAGACTAAACATAATCTTGTTTTAATACATAGCCGGTCTAGCAGTGTGAGGAACAGCATCCTAGGGAGACAACAAATGCCTGGAATTCTTGGGGGTTTCGAATATAACCTACATTTCATCACTGGCAAGCACCAGATTGTATGAGAATACCGTGTGGTAGCGAGTAAGAAGGGATACAGATGCTGTCACATGTTATCTTTTTAACCTCCGACAGCGTTTGTACAACCCACTTGCTCAGTTTCTACGCCTTACATAGGCGGTTCCAATGAAGTCTAATAACTTCATCGGAAATGTTGAACGTTCTTCATCTATAATATAACTTTCACCCGTGTGTTTAAATGTATGCGTGTATGTATATATGCCTGCCCAAAACTTTCGACAGAGGCGACGGATTTTCAGGGGATCGCTAGCATTTTGAAGCTCAATGTCTCGGACGATAAATACCGAGAAATTGGCCAAATACATTAATTCCTTCATCCTTAACTGAGCAGTTTCCTACAAGGAGCAGTTGAGTTTTTGAGAGACATTTTTTCAAGTCAGCTCATCGGTTGGACTGACTTTACCTAATTTTAACGTTCAGAAATTTCAGTCGCGTCATGAAGTAGCGGTAAAACGTAAGATTTTCTTTCACTTTCTTTTCAGCTTTTGCGTCAGGGGGTCGGTCCTGCCTGCCTACCACCATTTTTTTTTACTCAACACGCACCCCCAAACACCCGGGCAACATCGGACACCAAAGCTAGTAACATATAAGTTCTATTTATAGTATTTCTTGCATCGGTTTAGTGTGGTGCAAACATCAATGCTAAATATTATAATTAATTGTTTTAAATAAGATTTAACATGGATTTTTAATTTATATGATAACATACAATACGATAGTATTTTCAAGTTTTGTGAAAATGCACACAATTCCAGCAAGAGGTAAATAATAAACATATATATAATGTTTACTGTTTTTTGGGGAAAGAATTCCAACAAAGTGCTCGATTACAAAGAAAAACTTTTTCGATATAAGAGCTTAATATTTATTTATTTAGTAGTACAAGAGTTCAGAAAAAAACATTGGCACCGTCGGGTTCAAGCACAACATAAAGGGGGCCAGTTTATGGTAAAACGTACATGATTTTAGGCTCTCGTCAGCCATGCTGTTTCTTTGTAATCGAGAACTTTGTTGGAATTCTTTCTCCAAAAAACAGTAAACAAATACATAGCCCCTACTAGGAGTGACAGTTGAACACTGACAACCAGGCGGTCGGGCACTCTAGAGAAAGAAGCCCACATCAAAGAAGAGACAGAAACAACGTGCCTGACGAGAGCCTGACATCATTTACATTTTATGATTAACTGGTCCTCTTTATGTTGGGCTTGAAACTGACGGTACCAATGTTTTTCTGAACTTCTGTACTATTAAATATATATATGTAAGACGACAACTATGGATGGCAGTAATTGCTGAGAATGCAATTAGGAAATTCGGAGTTCCTATCCCGTCGCGGTTACTACCTTACGAAGGGCAGGGGAATTGTTGGCCGAAACGTCGTGAAACAACATCTAATAAAGATGAGGATAATAGTCGCAATAAAAAATAAATTAATAAATAATACTCATCTCAATAATGAATTCCAATTAAATAACAAAATGGAGGTTTGTTCTTCAAGGGAATATGCAAATTATAACGTCACACGCATAAAGGGATGGCCAGAATACTAAAGATCTCTCTGTTGAAATATTTTTATTAGCGGAAAAAATGTTTGGCATCCGGTAGAATGACTTATCCCTAGCCTGAACAAACTGATGACAAAAATTGAAAAAAAGGGATATCAAGAAGTTTATTTTAACGATATTTGAATAGAAAAATAGGGTTTTCATATCAATTTCAGAGTAAACAAAATATATACTGGGGGAAATATATATATATATATATATATATATATATATTCCATAAAGACCAGAAGTTTTGGGGAAATTTATATATATATATATATATATATATATATATATATATGTGTGTGGGGGGGTGTCTGTCTGTGTGTCTGGTTGTGAAACAGACAAAATGAGATATTAGTATTTATTAAAGTGCATAAACAAAATTATACACAGACATACATAAACGCATACACCCATTCATTGTTAGACATATAGTTTAATAGAATGATCTACATCGACTAATGCATACATATCAAACAAGAATCACACATTTTTAACAATAAAATGAGAATGATAAAACAATTCTGTTCATATGTATATTTGCTTAATCCTCAGCAGTACTTGTCCCAATTAATTAATCAAAACAATAACCGCCATCAAAAGAAAAAATAAATTCCATCGGGAAATAATAAATAGACATTTTTTTGTAAAATATTTTAAGAATGCATCTTTTTTCCTTTCCAAAACAAAATCCCGAGAACCGTTCCCGCCGCTTCTACTGTTAGGCTTGGATCACCCTTTCATTCATCTCGTCTATTCATTCATTCTGCCGGAATGTGTTTATGCATTCCATAAGCCGCTCGTTAATTCGTCCATTTCTCCGTTCACACATTCATTCATGTTCGCCCCGTTTAGCGTAGAACTCTTGTTCTCCCATTCATTCATCGAATAAGTCACCCGTCGTATTCATTCATTCATTACCTTTCCATATACGATATGCTACCCTCTCCCTTGGATCGTTCAAAAATAATCCTTTCTACTTTAAATGTAAGCCTTGTTTATTGCGATGCCATAATTATTTTGCAGAAGCGTGTTCATATGAATATATATATATATATATATATATATATATATATATATATATATATATATATATATATTTAAAGGGGCTTAGAACAGTAGTCAAAAGAGCAGAGTGTATTTTAATGTGATAGTAAAATTACTAATGTAATTCAAACACAAGAAAAGAACAGTGCCCGTTGTAATTCAGATATATAATAAGCTCGATAGGCAAATATCATAGAGCTACTTTAATATTTAGTAATGTGATTGATAATTTAAAATTCAAATTATAATTAAAAATTAAAAATCAGTTTCATAAGAAGGAACAACAACAAAGTCAATAATTTGTTTGACTTTGTTGTTGTTCCTTCTTATGAAACAGATTTTTAATTTTTAATTCTAATTTGAATTTTAAATTATCAATCACATTACTATATATATATATATATATATATATATATATATATATATATATATATATATATATATATACTAGCCGACTGCCTAGCTACAAAATACGTTTAAATATATTTTAATTCATTCAGATTTCTTTATGTATATATATATATATATATATATATATATATATATATATATATAGTATATGAAAGGTTGGCAAGGGGAAACAATAGATATATCTCGTCTGAGCTCCAATCCAAGGTCCCCTCGTCAACTGAAACCACTATCAATAATTTCCCCCACGCTTTATCTGTGCCTAAACCTAAACGTAGATTCCCTGAACAAAGTTTCTTTCTTAGAACTGCACACCTATGAAACTCTCTTCAATTTCCCTGCTTTCCTTCTGATGAAAATATGATTGTCTTCAAATCCAGCGCAAACAAGTTCTTGATGAGTCGTTCCCTTAAATCACCAAATGTCAATTACTTACGATTACTACAAAATTGTATAAACATTTGTGCCCCTCGGTGTACTTTAAACTTCACCAAAACTCAGCAAAAGAATCTATTGTAATGAAATTTACAGTTCTTATTAATTAACGACTACAATATATGATGAATTTATAATTTCTTTAATCCTATTGAAAATTATTTTATGTAAACAAAACAAAACGTTAATAAAGTTATAGTTTTAAGTAATAAAAACGAATTAATTTATTTTTTCTTTCTTGATGAAAAGAAACCATCGTAGATATTAATAATTATATCTTAGTAAAACTATTTCAGGAGCATTGCGAAAAAGGCTCATAAAGTACGTGTTAATGAAATCAATATGTCGAAAAAATAATTTCTCAGACTAACAATATTATCATTGAATTAAGCATTGCTTATTCAATATTTACCCCAGGAATCTTCTATAATATGAATCTCACCTGTCTGTTTACATGTATGTATGTATGTATGCATGTATGCATGTATGTATGTATGTATGTATGTCAGCCTAAAAATTTCGACAGAGCTGACGGATTTTCACAAGGTCCATATCGTTTTGAAGCCGACCCTTTCGACCACAACTTAAAAAAAAATTGCCTAAAAACATTAATTCATTCACCTGCAACTGGGCACTTTTCTACAGGGAGGGGGCGCGTTTTCGCTGATATTTTCGAAAATCATCTCCTCTTTTCGATTGACTAGCCTTAAATTAACTTCCTGTTTGGCGATGGACGTAACGACAAAGACATCACTTTTTTTTTACGTTCTATTCCTCCTTTGCGGTACGGGTTCGAGCCTACCAGCCTACTAACACTGCTTCTTTTCTTTCTTTTTTATTTTATTTTATTTATTTATTATTTATTTATTTTTTTTTTTTGCTCAACACACACCTCCAAACAGCCGGCAAACGCCGGGCACCAGGGCTAGTATAATATAAATGCAATAAATAGTTCATGTGATATTCATAATAACAGTTTCCGGGCAAATTTTAAGTGAAATATATTTTCTTGTACGAATGAATACATAAACACAAGGGTTAATGTTTTTTTGTATACTCTAGAAACTTAAAATAAATTTTTAAATAGAAATTCGCGTTCACTAAGAAAATAATAGTTTTAACATGTGATTATTCCTACTGACGATTACTTTGAATAAGTATGGATGGACAAAATGACAAAATACAAAAAGTAAGTTTATAACTTTTATTAGTATCAACTTATTTCTAGTTTGAATTCTATTTAATCATTAATAAAAAATAATTGTTTTAGCTAAATTTTAATCGGTAAGTAAATTTTAGAATGGGCCGATGTATATAATTGTATTAATTGAATATTTGTAGAAGATTTGACAACCGTTTTATTGCAAAGTTCAAAGAAACACATTAATAAACAAACATACACAATGATATTCGAGTATTTTTTTTTAATAAAAGTTAATACGATATTAAATATGAACATCTTGAACGAAAATAGAGTTTTACTTGTCTATATTCAATACAGTGCAATTAAATAAGCATTTCCTGTTTTATTACAACAATATTAAATTAATTAAACGAAATAATTAAACGTATCGTGATCCGTATGTTGATGTAAATCAACGCGGCGTGTGTGTTTACAAATGATTGCCGACGTTTTTTTTTTAATTAACACATTATTGTTGGTTTTTACTATTGAAGTTTAATTATAAAACCTATTTATATTTTCTTTAATCCGATATTTTAAGATTTTAATTTAAAATCGTTTCATAAAAATGATAATTATTTCCCAGCGATTTTTAAAAATAGATTTATTCGAACATAAAGTTCGAATAAAATTTTGTAACTATCTTTTTCAACATTTTCGACTATAAATTTTATCACGTAAATATACAGTATTTACTTTCAGAGATTTAATCTTCTATCTTTCAGACATATTCAAAATTTAGACCTAAAATAAATTATTATATAATGATACGCTCCTATTAAGAAGCATACAGTCTATTTTCGTTGGTTATTTTTGCCTATAGCTAATATATAATAATTATATTAAAAATTAAAAAAAATGGATTCAGCGCCCTCAGCTGGAATCGAAGCATCCAGCGATCAAAACTTCATTACGTCGAGTTACAGCTTTGGTTGTAACTGATTCAGCTATCACCTGAATGATGAAAAAGGCAAAAAAAAAAAAAATCAAGCGACTTTAAGTTGAAACTGTATATGCACACATGCTCAGAAATGAGTCGTTTTACATTTGTCAAGATCAAGAGTTTATTTTTTTCATTTTTTACACCTTAGCAGAGATTTTTATGAGAAAAAAAAAACAAATCGAAAGTATTCGCAAGATCCAAATGCGTTTATATATCAAGTTGCAAGTCTGTAAACAAAATATTTAGAGAGGAGTTTCGTAGAGATGTTTCGCGCACATGTAGACAAGATAAGACACCGTTAAAATAATTGTTGTTACATCTACTTTTTTAAATAAATACTGTCCTCTCGTTGGTACTACACTACTATCTATTCCTGTATATATATATATTCGTGTGTATATATATATATATATATATATATATATATATATATGTATGTTTTATTATTTTATTACCGTTTTACCTGTCTGGACTTCTGTAAGGCCAGGCGAGGCTGTTAGATCGTAAACACGGTCCAACATCTGAAACATATGTAGCCAAACAGATAACACGGTAATAAAAAAATAAAACACATATTTGCTCTGCAATAGTATTGAGCACTCTCTTCAGGTTTTTACTAATTACCAGTTTTACCATACATATATATATATATATATATATATATATATAATATATATATGTTCCCTTAAATAAGTTTCCAGACAATTTTGTACAGGCATTTAAAATTGTCGTAGACTCTTAAAAATTCAGTGGTTTTGATATATCTCTTATGACATGATCGATTTAAGTTTTATTATTTTAGGTTCAAATGAATAGCTACAGCAGGAATTGAAATACACCCTACTAAAGCATCATAGTCACACCTGGCGAATTTCAGGAATGCAATCTGAACATGAATAGACTTTAGAAGAACAATATTGAATAATATTCTGTTTGAAATTAGGAAAAATTCCACTGAAATGTATGAGATGCTTCTACCTGCATTTGCACCATCTTGCATGAATCGAGCATCAGTTATTAAGTAGCATAAAATATTCAAGGAAGACAGAGGGTCTGTGAGAGATTATGATTGGTGTGGGAGGCGTAAGGAAGTCAGCACAACAAAGTTGATTGACCAAATAAAGAATTTCATGGATAAGGACCGACGTTTGTCTATAGAGACAATAAGGGCACAGTTTGATGCCAGTGTGGGAACCGGGGGATACGGAAGATTTGAGTTAAGTAAGTCGCAAGATTGCTAAAAGAAGATCAGAAAGAACGACGTTGTTATGACATCAGGGAGATGGTGGAGCTGATCAATTTAAATCCCGCAGCTCTTGATGCTCTGATGACCTATGATGAAGCCTGGATCTACTGCAGAGACCAAAAGACAGAATTTCCAGTGGGAGTATACTGTCACAGACTTAAGAAGGCCAGACATAGCAAATCCACTCAGAAACTTATAATGGTTCCTTTTTATTTATTTATTTATTTATTTATTTATGACATACGCGAATTATCTACATGTACTGGGATTCCACTGGAAAGAAAGTGAGCAAGGAATTCTATGTTGATGCTTTAAGGAAGTTCAGGAAGAGACTTCGTTGGAAGATGCCAGCACTTTTCAAATCGGGCCAGTGGCATTTTCACCGGGACAATTCACCAGTTCACAACTCCATCCTTGTTACAGATTATTTGATGAGCATGAAGACAACACTTCACATCTCATCTAGTCCCGACCTTGCTTCCTGGGACTTTTGGTTATTCCCTAAGCTCAAGGGAAACCTAAAATGCTGTCGTTATGAGGCAATTTAAGAAAATGTCCATGTTGTTGGAGCGGTACAAAGGGGGCTAGATTTTCATGTGTACTATCAGTAAACGTGGCCATACAAAAATATCTGGAAACTTATTTAAGGCACATCTTACTTAGTTATATTCTTTGGAAAAATCGATTCCAGGAAAAATTTCCGAACGTAAGAGGTGAAGACTTTTTGGTATGAGTATCTAAAACGGCCGCCTATTATCAGGTTTGAAACCGACGGTACCAATGACTTATCTAAACTTTCTATAAATACAAACGAGGGTCGTTTCAAAAGTAAGGTGTACTATTTTAAATTCAAAATCAAGTTGTTGAAGAGTTACGTGTACATGGTACCATTAAAACGAGATTTGTGTGTGCAAGAATTTATTTTTCTACATAGTAACTACTATTTTCAATGAACTTTTGACAGCTTCTTTTGATACCTCTGTTGCAAAAGTTCAAAACACACTTTGTCAATCACATCTTTGCCATAACTCTAAAAGCAACGGCCCTACCACTTTGATGTGCTGATATCAATTCCATCGGTTTCGACAGGCTTCAAAAACTGTCGAGAAATGATAATCGATTGAATTTTTTTTTTTTTCAGAAATAGAGGAATTCATTGACGAATCTCTAATTCTGACGTATGCCCATGAGAGAAGTCACGTTTGTTTTAGAATCTTATAGTATTAATATCTTCAGCAGAGAGATGAAACGTTTGGGTTATGAATGCATAAGTTCAGTCATCGTAACCCTGCAGTTTGAAATCTCCTCTGGTCATTTCGATCAGAATAAAAATAAATTTCCTTTCGGAACATCCTTCGTGTGTATACACCACACACACACACACACACACAAACACACACACACACATGCACACACACATATATTTATATAGTCTTGGAAGTTTTTTTTTTATTTTAAAAGTATACAAAAAAAATTATTTTTATTTTTTACCATTCGTTAGAAACCTATTTAGTCATTTAATAACCGACAATCGCTGCATAATCTTGCTCTCTCGAATTCACTATAGTACTAATGTAATTTAAGGGATCGTTTTAGGAGTATGTATATGCATACATATGTGTGTGTGTTTGTGCGTGAGTGTGTACGTGCCCGTGTCTGTGTTTCACTCTAGTTTATCATAGATTTATTTATAAACGGGTTATAATCACTATGAAAGAAAAATATTAAATAATAAACACTTTTGTGTGTGGGGTGGTATGAATGTACGTATATATGTGTATAAGTTTGGTGGTTAAATTTTAAATTCTTAAAAAACAACATATAGACACATATATTCGAATTAAGAATTTATTGTTTGACAAAAGGAATATATGGAAGGGCTTACCCCTTCTATATATTACTTCTATATATTACTTTTGTCAAACAATAAATGAACAATTCGAATATATGTGTCTATATGTTGTTTTTTCAGAATTTAAAATTTAACCACCAAAATTATATATTGCTCTATTCTTAAATATTGAGGTTTTCCTTTTTGGCTAGGATCACCCTGAAATTGTTACTTCCATTAATATCTATTAGGATTTTCATTTGAATTCTATCAGTATCTTATCTCCCTTTTATATATATATATATATATATATATATATATATATATATATATATATATCGAGCTATCTTTATATATATATATATATATATATATATATATATATATATATATATATATATATAAGTGAACGCGTCTGTGTGTCTGGGTGTGTACGTTCTCTACGCAATAACTCTGTCAATTTTAAGTCTACAGACTCCAAATTTGATATACAGGGTACTGAGATTTGAGTAAATCTTTATGATCGGTTTTCGGCCAGAAATTTGTCTGTTAAGGGGTCAAAGTTCAAGGATTTTACCTTTGAGAACTCTACCAAACTCCGAGAATTTTGGGTCTAAACTCTTGAAATTTTAGATATAGGTTCCTTGGATTTGAGCCCAAAATAATAAATGTTAAGAGGTTATAATAGGGGTCAAAGTAAAAAAATTGACCGTTTTTTTTTTTTTTTTGCTCAACATACACCTCCAAACACCCGGGCAACCCCGGCCTGAAATGCTAGTATATATATATACATATATATATATATATATATATATATATATATATATATATATATATATATTACACAGTGATCACCACTTATCAAGGTCCGGAAGCCACTCAGGGATAAAGGTTATTGCAGGTACATTACGTAAGTGTGGAGATTTGATGAAGTGTTTACTTAAGGGGGCGGTTCATTAGGAATTTGTTAACGTTGGACTTGAACACATCCAAGTTGTAGTCCGGTGGGAAGCAGGCAGACGGAACAGAGTTCCACAGGCGTGCAGTTCTAAGAAAGAAGCTTTGTTCATGGAGTCCAAGGTTTTGATTTAGGCACAGATATAGAGTGGGGGAAAATTTTCACAGTGGATTCAGCTAGACGGGTGTTTTTCGTGAAAGATTGGCGAGGGAGACCAGAGATTGGAGTCCAGACGAGCACCTGCCATGGAAATAACGATAAAACAAGAATAGGCTCGCAACGTCTCTTCTGTGGGAGAGAGGTCGCAGGGTAGAGAAAGGGGCATTCCCCACTAAGCCAGGAAGTCTATTTAGTACTCTGTCAAGGCAGGATAGGCTGTTTTTAGCAGCTCCTGCCCAGATATGGCAGCAGTATTCCATCCTTGGACGTACTTGGCTTTTATATAAAGAATTGCATCAGTAGTGAGATATCTTCTGGAGCGGTAGAAGGATCCCACCATCTTTCCAGCGACCTTGGCAACAGACTTGATGTACGTGTTCCATTTCAGATCAGGAGTAAAGGTCAAACCCAGAAGCTTGTTAAAACACGGGGCCTCACCTAAATGAGAGCCATCCATCACAATTGATGCCAGATGGGGATCAGAGCGTTGATGATGTAAGGATAGCAGTTCAGTTTTGGATGCATTAAAGGTAACCAGTCACGTCTTCCCCCACTGAACCACGCGCTCGAGATCAGAGGAGAGAAAATCAGAGAGAGCTTTGTCATTTACAGCCTTTGATGTGCTGCCGTAGATGGTCGTGTCATCAGCATAGATGTAAACGAATAATTTAAGTATGTGTTTAGGGAGGTCATTGATGTAGATCAGGAAGAGAGTTTGGCCCAAGATTGACCCCTGAGGGACTCCAGCATTTATATTGCAGGCCTCCAATTTTTGTCCATCTACCACTACTCTTATGAGCCTATTGGAGAGAAATGATTTAATGATTGAGAATACATTTCCAGTTATACCGTAGCTGGAAATCTTGTGAAGTAGACCCTTATGCCATACCTTGTCGAAGCCTTTGTCAAGAGATTCACTAATCCTGTGGGATATAACCGTCAACACATATGCGGTAGATCTTGCAGAGCGGAAACCATGTGTGTCACTAAGAAGGTTGTTCCTGCTGAGTTGGTTGACTATTTCTCTATTTCATATGGATTCCAGCAACTTACTCATAACACACAGGAGACTTATTGGACCGTACTGAGAGGGAGATGACTTATCACCTGAATTCTTAAATACAGGGCAAACTGATGAGGTCTTCCAGGGAGTCGGAAAGTACTTCTCCTTAAGGCAGCGCTTAAATAGTTTCGTAAGTATGGGAGCAAGTTCTGGTTGAAGCTTTTTTAACACTATAATTGGGATGCCATCTGGGCCAATTGCTTTACTGGAATCTAGGTTCTTGATTAGCTTGGCGGCCTCATGCACGGATATTTGTATGTTACCTAGCTTGTTCTGTGTTATAGGAGGAAATGTGGGAAGTTGGTGGCCTTCGTCGCATAGGGTAGAATTAGCTGCAAAGTTCTTTGCAAATAGTTTGGCCTTGTCTGACGCTGACGTGATGACCTCTGGTTCATTGATAAAAGTTGGGATAAAACGCACACTTCTGTTCGGGATCCTATTTGTTATTTGCCAAAACTGGTGGGAACCAAGCCGCTGATCTTGGATTTAACAGATTGAACATATAGCTCTCTAGCATTTTTTATTAATCTTTTACAGTGGTTGCTGGCAGTCCTGAAAGCAGCTTTAGTCTCAGTGCATCTATTACGTTGGAAGCTATGGAAAAGTAAATTATATATATATATATATATATATATATATATATATATATATATATATATATATATATATATATATAAATTTATTATATGATAACTAGTGCCGTGACAATAGAATATTCTTTTCATTCGTTTGACTCTCGGAAATATATCCGACACAGACACACTTGGTCAACTGAGAACCACATCCATCTATATGAAATACTAACGGATTCTTTTTAAATAAAAATGAAACAAAAGACTGAGAAGGGCCACAGAATGAGTTATAAATCTCATTTACAGATTTAACATTGATTAGCAGAGTTTAATGTGTTTTATTTGTTGGTCATTTATAACTTCCCTATTGCCTTTGTAATCGTTTAGCATCTATTCGCCAAAATATCTATGTGCCCTCATCAAAGGGAGTTTATATGATTATTAACAAACTTTAAATGTTCTGGGCGGGTAGGGGGCAATAAATTTCGTTGGCGCCACCTGTATATTGGGATGTTTGTCATCGGTTTCTTCTGAAATAAATAAAGTTTTATGGCACCTTTTAGACACAATGAAATCGCCACACTCTCCAAACCTAAGTTAATTTGTTTTTATTAGTGAAAGTTCCACAGTTATTTTTTTGCATTGCGTTTTTGTTTTTGTTTGTTTTTGTTTTTACAGCAAAGCAAATCAATTCAATAAAACAGCAAATTTATATAATTAAAATAAATTTTAAACATTCATAGAAGTAATGCATCTAATAGTAACGAAGCCTATGTTAAAAATGTGTTTTCAAATAGTAACATTATTATCTAGAAATTCGTTTGTAACGATGTGGGGGGTTAATACTTTGTTCTTACATCGTTTTCTCATTTTGCCTTCGAATCATCAATTATTTACAAAAGTTTATGAAGACTTTCAAGTAGAATGTTGTATACAAACGACGAACTAATACAATTTAACTGTGTTTAAAATCAAAATAAACCTGCTGTTGTCTTACAATTCGCAATACATTAAAGAGAAAATATTTGAGAAAAATATACCAAGAAATTACCCGGAGATTTTAAAATTTATGAAAAAAAAAAAAAAAAGCAAGTCTCTAATTAAATATTTATAAATATAAAAAGAATCAGAATCGGAGTCGGGAACTGAATCGGAATCGGAAATTTAGAACAGAATTGGTAATTGGATCGAAATCGGGAATAATTTTTCAACCCTTCCACCACTAATTATCTGTTATTTTCTGTGTCACGCTTACATCCGGGTCGTTTAATTGTTATGTACTTCCATTTATGTAATTAAATACTTTTACCAAAAAAGTTTTGGTTTCGATTTCGATTATAGTTGATGATACTTAAGTCATTTAATCTTTTATAAATAATTTCACTAAGAATTATTCATAATAATTTTGGTTTCGGTATCGATTATAGATGATGGCACTTAAGTCATATATATATATATATATATATATATATATATATATATGAGCAAACAGTCAATGAAATATGTTAAAAACGCTTTGAAATGAGTTAAAAACATATTTAATTTGAAAAGGAAACACTAGATAAATGAATAGTCCTTAATCCGCGGAGTTTCGAAGAAATACTCTCCTTCTCATCCAAAGAAATCCCGTAATTGGAAGAAGATGGTCCATAATAATCCAATGGATTTTACTTGTACAAAT
>NC_136500.1:43148110-43173110 GCF_053919585.1 Euprymna scolopes
GACTGACGTTGACTGGGATTGAAGTAGAAGCATCGAATGTTCAACATTCCCAATACTTTTATTCTCATCGAGGTCGGTGAACTCGCTCATTTTTTTAATCAAACTGATTAATTGCCTGCTCTAGCTGGGGATCTCCCATAATGCATCGGAATGAAGCTGACATGCCTCCTTGCAGAGACGTATTCCATGATACATTATAGTCTATAATGCATCGTAGAGAACGGTGATTTTACAAAATTATCTTTGTATGAGCGTATGAATGAAAGTTTAAAATCCAAAAGTTAGGTATCATGGTTCAATTGTGCTCTAAACAAAAATATTCATTTCGAAAGCGCCCCTGTCTAATAAAAGAACCTAATTTTGATTTCACATGTGTGTTATTATGCAGTGTTAAATCTAAAATGTAATTGTGCTGTTAGGCTGTATCAAAGAGTGTTAATTTTGTTAAACTCGGACTGTGTCTTCTTATATCTATTATCGATTTTCGATACTTATAGGAGGCATTCCGATACAAAACATATCTAAGAACACTGCCAGACGCATAAAATACATTTGTGTTATAAACGAAAAAAAAATCATATGTATATGAGTCCATAGGGAAAAACTCACACTCACAGTGTCTTTTACTTACTATTAGATATTTAATGCAAATCGTTTTAAAAAATGCGTGAGACCAGGGGTTGTTTTGTTAGTGTTAAATAACGTCAATATCTGCAACAGAGAGATGAAACTTTTTGTTCAATCATCGAAAAAATGAGACTTACAATCCCCTCTGATACATTCAGACGGATTTTAAAATATGAGATAGGAGGCATTACTTTTTCAGTCTCCCTCGTTTATGTATATATGTCAGGTCACGTAATGTGCTACTGGTACCATGTAACCCAATAATACCTGCTGCATGGTCGGCTAACCGGCGACTGAACTGGTTCTCTCACTAGCTTGCCTGGTGAGGAGAGTGGCTAGTCTCCCAGAAGGATAAAAAACAAGACATTACAAAGGGCGGATGAACCCTCCTAGGGTCAACGGCCAACTAGCTCCACATGCACTTATATGCATGTGTATATATGTGCATGTGTATGTATGTGTATATATATATATATATATATATATATATATATATATATATAGAGAGAGAGAGAGAGAGAGAGAGAGAGAGAGAGAGAGAGAGATAGAGCGGAGTTTTAAATCCCAGGTTGGATTCTGGTGCACAATATCTCACTTAATGGGGAGGCAGTGGCTCTTAAGTCTGGTTGACAGTCTACCTAAGTGATGGAAAACTCTATTACAAAGCCTGAGATGTAGCTGTTCATTAGTTCCGTGGCATATTTTGCACCTACTGATGTTATCGGCTGTTTCAAAAAATGTGAATTGTTTTACACAAGCCATTACCACTTAAATCAAATCATTGTGTGGGTAGCCATGAGTTTGCTCACTCTGCTTTCTTACAACATCCAAAAAGGTAAGCAAAAAGTTCCATTAGGTGAAGTCAACTGGCGATGGGGTACTGGTGGTGGAGGATACCACTGGAGGCCTTTAGTCGGTACTCTGCACAGTTGGTGGCGTAGTAGGTGATGGCCGTTCTTGTGTAAAAATTTGTGAACAATTGCACAGTTCGTGTCCTCTACTATGTGGCAAAGCAAATCTTTTCTAGATGCAGCACTGCTTTCCCTAGACAGCGAGGGGGTGACAAAAGGAGCCCTAAAAAAAACTTGTTCACACAAAAGCTTTTCATCTTGCTGTCGTTTACTGGCTATCCAATTGTGCAGTCGAAACAGAAACTCAATTCGAAATACAAAGCATGCGTTCAATTTTGGAACGTAGAATGTAAGAACATTGCTTGATAGTGATGATTCTTTCGAGAGGAAGACGGCGCTAGTTGCAAAAGTACTAAAACAATACAACATTGACATTGCTGCCTTGTCTGAGACACATCTTTTGGGATCAGGTGAATTTAAAGAAATTGGCAAAGGTTACACGTTCTTTTGGTCAGGTCGGAAAGAGGGGGAGAGGCATAGTTCCGGTGTTGGCTTTGCAATAAAATCAAATATTGCTGACCCTCTGGAGGCTCTTCCTTGGGGCGGTGATCGTTTAATGACCCTTAGAATGGGACTCACAGCTGGAACGGGACTGACACTGGTAAAATGCTATGCACCAATTCTAAATGCAGAAGAGGTAGAAGCCACAAACTTCTACGAAAAGCTTCGTGACATAGTAAGAAACGTAAGCTTTCATGACAATACCTTACTGATGGGAGATTTCAATGCCCGGGTAGGCTCGGACAGGGAGACATGGGGAAATGCGATTGGGGCTCGTGGTATGGGGAAAATAAATGACAATGGAATTCGCTTGTTGTCATTTCGTAGTGAACATGGGCTCTTCATTACAAATACTATGTTTCAGCAGCGAAATCGTTGTAAAAGCACATGGATGCACCCAACGTCCAAGCATTGGTATCTTATTGACTTTGTTATAACCTGGAAAAGAAACAGGAGAATATTCTTTTGAGTCGTTCATTTCATGACTCATGTTGTCTGTCGGATCACGCCTTTATTCGATGCAAGACATCACTGAAACTACGACCTAAGGACAGAAGGCATACAATTAAGATGCCAAAGCCATTAAATATGAAAGAACTGAAAACTGAAAAGAAAGAAGAATTATCTTCTAAGTTAGATGCGAAGTTAAACGAAATTGTGATAAACAATGGTATTGAAGAGTCCTGGAAGAAATTGCGGGATGCCATCTATGAATGTTCAAGCGAAGTACTAGGACTTTCCAAGCGGAAGCATCAGGATTGGTTTGGTGAAAATTACATTGAAATCCAAGGTATTTTAGACCGGGTGCACTCTTCGCACAGGGCCTGGATATCAGACAAGAATTCTGCAGCGAAGAGGTCGGCTTATCTTAGTGGCAGGAGGGATGTTCGGCGCTGATTGAGGAAAATGAAAGAAAACTGGTGATCTGCAAAAGCCTCTGAAATCCAGGCTGCTTTTGATAGGAAAGATGCGAGGGTATTTTATGTGGGTCTGAAAGAAGTTTTTGGACCACAACAATGTGGTATTTCACCCGTTATGGGGGCAGATGGTACAACCTTGTTGACTGGTAAGAATAACATCCTCAACCGCTGGAAGACCATTTTGAAGGAGTGCTGAATTCTTCTTATGATGTTGACGAGTATGTTTTGGATTCTTTGCCTGCAAGAATCCAAATACCAGAACTAGATGTGATTCCTAATTTTTCTGAAATTCTCGCAGTTGTAAAACAAATGCCACTGATAAAGTGTGCAGGTGATGAAGGTATACCGGCTGAAATATTCAAGTTTGGTGGAAACACACTTTTGAAAAACTTTGGGGGGTATTCATCAGGATTTGGGAAAGCGGTTCTGTACCTCAAGATTTTAGGAACTCGTCAATAATCCATCTCTTCAAGAATAAAGGAAAGCGCATTGATTGTGACAACTACCGTGGAATATCACTGCTCTCTGTGGTTGGAAAAGTACTAGTCAGGGTCATTTTGAACAGGATAATCATTCATCTAGTAGACAAAATTTATCCTGAGACGCAGTGTGGTTTTAGATCTGGAAGGGGAACCATCGACATGATCTACTGTTTACGCCAAGTTGTAGAGAAGGCACATGAGAAAAATCAGGATCTGTTTGTCTTTTTTATCGACCTAACCAAGGGGTTTGACTCTGTCAACAGAGTCGCACTTTGGAAGGTTTTGAATAAAATTGGAATCCCTGAAAAAATGTTAAATGTAATAATATCCTTTCACGAGAATATGGAGGCACGTGTAAGAGCAGACAGAAAGTTCTCTGAGTCATTCAAGGTAAAAACCGATACAAAACAGGGTTGTGTTATAGCACCTGTGCTCTTTGCCATCTTCTTTTTCAATCATGCTCGAGCATGCGTTTAAAGATTACACGCAAGGTATCCATTTTGAGTTTAGAACTACCGGGGGTATTTTTAATCATCAAAGATTCAAACTAAAACACTAACAAGAAGCAAAATGGTTCGTGATTTTCTTTTTGCAGACGATGCTGCACTCGTGGCCACTTCATTTGAAGAAGCACAAGAATTAGTTGACAAGTTTTGCAATGCCGCAAAAGCATTTGGTTTGACGATTAGTATTAAAAAGACAGAAGTTATCTACCAACCAAAGGCCACCCCGTTGCATCAAGGTGGTGTGAATATTCCGAGACCAGAATATGTGGAACCGCCTCAGAAAATCTTAGTAGAATAGACAGCATCTAAAGTATGTTAACTCCTTTGCATATCCTTTTTTATTACATTTTCACTCCAAACAAAGCACATTGCCACTCAGGTGTAGGGGGCTAATATCAGGGTCAGCAACTACTGGGGATGTAGGGATTTTACATCTAGGGATCTCTACTGTGCGGGGTTGGGATTTAGCTGCCTGTCGGGTTTGGCGAGGGTGTCTGCGTCGTGAGGGCACAAGTGCCTCCAGTTCGTCAGAGAATTCACCATTAAAATACTTGTAGAACAAGCAGAGGGATGCAACGTTTCGTCGATGGGACAGAGGCTGAAGCTTAGATGCCAGTTCAGGGCCTATCAGGTTGGCGATTCTTTTTTTAACCTTGTCTAGGAGCGAGAGACTAGAAGTAGCCGCACCAGCCCAGATGTGACAACAATACTCCATACATGGGCGAATGGTGGCCTTATAGAGATACAGGATACTTTTAGGTGTCAGTAGTTTTCTAGCACGGTAGAGAGAGCCTACCTTTTTTGCAGCGTCCCTGGCAATGTGTTCAATATAATTGTTCCAGCTCATGTTTCCTGTGAACGTTAGGCCAAGCAGTTTGAAAGATGTACTCTCAGACAGGGAGTCACTGGCCATTGCTATTGGTGGCAGAGAAGGTTTCTTGTAGTTATTGAAGGAAACCAGTTTGGTCTTGGCAGCATTGAATGTGACCATCCATTTATGTCCCCATTCCACTACAGATTGGAGGCCATCCTCTAGTGTTTTGCCATTTCTTTAGATATGTGTTCATTTGTTTTCCTGTCATGCCTTTTATAGAGTGTAGTGTCATCAGCATATATACCCCTCTCAGAGGCAGTTTTGTCGGGGAGGTCATTAATAAATATCAGGAACAATAGAGGTCCAAGGATAGAACCCTGGGGCACTCCCGCATTTATATCATATTGTTTAGATGTGCGACCGTCGACGAATACCTGGATTGTTCTCTTATCTAAGAAGGATTTAATTATGTTAAGTATTCTACCAGTGATACCGTATGATTTAATTTTCCTGAGGAGACCCTTGTGCCATACCCTGTCAAAAGCCTTAGATATATCTAGAGCTACCGCTCTGCCCTCCCCCGCTTTGTCCAGTGAATGGTATATACGTTCAGAGATTACAGTGAGGATGTCAGCTGTGGAACGGGCTTGTCTAAATTCATATTGTTTGTCAGTCAGAAGTTTTTCATCTCTAAGGTGCCGGACTAGAGCATGGTTTATTATGGTCTCAAATATTTTGGCGAAATATGGGAGGAGGCTAATAGGGCGATAATTTGATATGTCAGTTCTTTCGCCAGAATTCTTGAATATTGGTACCACAGAAGCGGTTTTCCAACAGCCCAGAAAGCATGATTCATTAAGGCATTTTTGTAGAGTTTGGAGAGAACTGGAGCTACTTCGGCTGAGCACTTTTTTAATAGCACAGCTGGGATGAGATCAGGTCCACATGCTTTTGAAGTGTCAAGATTTTTCATGATAGCATGTACTTGAGCAGGAGTGATTTTTAGATCGTCTAGCGTGGCGTCTGTCCGCAAAGGAAAGTCAGGCAGGGGGTGGTTGGAAGTCACGATTTCCCTATTTTTGTGCTTCGATGCGTTTTTAGTGGTTTCAGTACATTCTCTTTTGGCTGTCGCTGACAAAGTTCTCTCTGATTCTCTCTCCTCTGATCTCGAGCGCGTGGTTCAGTGGGGGAAGACGTGACTGGTTACCTTTAATGCATCCAAAACTAAACTCCTATCCTTACATCATCAACGCTCTGGTCCCCATCTGTCATCAATTGTGATGGATGGCTCTCGTCTGGGTGAGGCCCCGTGTTTTGACAAGCTTCTGGGCTTGACCTTTACTCCTGATCTGAAATGGAACACGTACATCAAGTCTGTTGCCAAGGTCGCTGGAAAGATGGTGGGATCCTTCTACCGCTCCAGAAGATATCTCACTACTGATGCAATTCTCTATCTATATAAAAGCCAAGCACGTCCAAGGATGGAATACTACTGCCATATCTGGGCAGGAGCTGCTAAAAATAGCATATCCTGCCTTGACAGAGTACAAAATAGACTTCGTGGCTTAGTGGGGGATGCCCTTTTCTCTACCCTGCAACCTCTCTCCCACAGAAGAGACGTTGCGAGCCTATCCTTGTTTTATCGTTATTTCCATGGCAGGTGCTCGTCTGAACTTCAATCTCTGGTCCCCTCTCGCCAATCTTTTACGAAAAACACCCATCTAGCTGAATCCACTGTGAAAGATTTCCCCCACTCTAAATCTGTGCCTAAATAAAAACGTGGACTCCATGAACAAAGCTTCTTTCTTAGAACTGCACGCCTGTGGAACTCTGTTCCGTCTGCCTGCTTCCCACCTGACTACAACTTGGATGTCTTCAAGTCCAACGTTAACAAATTCCTAATGAACCGCCCCCTTAAGTAAACACTTCATCAAATTTCCACACTAACGTAATGTACTTGCAATAACCTTTATCCCTGAGTGGCTTCCGGGCCTTGATAAGTGGTGATCACTGTGTAAAAAAAAAACCAAAAATCGTTGTTTCTTGCTTCTATGTACTTCTGTTTTTTTGACCTGGACTTATGTCGGTTAAATCTGCGGAATGCATGCTGCCTTTGAGCAATGGCAGTTGCGCAAGTCGAAGTAAACCATTGGGGAGAGTGGGAACATGTGCTTCCATTGCTGTTTTGAACCATTCAGTGGTCTCATTTGCGCACTGTTCGGCAGGAAGAAAAAATATTTCCCCATGGGGCATCTCTGATAAGATCTCTGATGGCTTCCCAGTCAGCCTTTTTATAATATCTCGTTGTTTTGAGCACTGGCTCTTCAGTTTTGGGTCTAGAATTTAGGGCGATTTCTACCATTATCACTGCATGGTCAGCGTTCCCGAGTGGGCTGTTAGCATTTGTTGTAAAATCCTCGGGAACTGTATTCAGAAACAGACGTAGAAGTGATGCTTGTTGTTCTTGCTGGTCAGGGAAACGGGTTGGAAACGTAACATTTGTGATAGGGAGTGAGATATAGCAAAACTATGTGTTGTGCTGCCCGCTGCATCTGTGTGAGTAGAGAATCCAAGCCAGTTTTTGTGGTGAACATTAAAGTCACCTAATACATGGACTTGGGCGCTAGTGTCGAGGGAGAGTGCTGTGCCTATACTGTCAGAGACTTTGTTTATTATGGTGCAGTCCTGGGTCGAGGGAGAGCGGTTGAGAAAATAAAAGTAGCTAATGTTGTGTTGTATATTTAGTCTAAAGCACATAAAGGCTTGATCGTCCGTGTCTAGGTTTGTTTCTCTAGTCAGGGGGAGGGTATTACGAATGTAGACTCCAAGTCCGTGCATATGTCTGTCAGAGTCCTTACGGCAGAGTGGGAGATAGCCAGGCATGTTAAAGTAGTTAGAGGTGATGGAGGAGTGTAGGTTAGTCTCGCTTAGTGCTAAGATATCCGGGGTATTTGTTAGGAGAAATGCTTCAACATCAGCTAAATTACTTCTAAGCCCACGGATGTTAGTGAATGCAAGCCTCAAGGGAGGAGGCAGGTTGAATTTGTTTGTCCCTAGGCCTGGTTAAGCTTATTTTTTTTTATTTTAGTGTTATCATGGTTTTAAAGAGTTTCAGTTAAGTGAGGGGGGGGCTGAAGAAGGGGTTATGCAGGATATCAGACATGCAACACAAGTAGACCAATTGGCTGACCTTTCTTCAACTAGGACTGTGGCCTCAGGAAAGCCCATCGGGTATGAGTGCAGGGTCCCTTTCCATGATCGACATGGCACTACAAACAACCCGATATTATACAACTGTTGATGGAGCAGCCGCTCTATGCGCTACCAAAGAGTTAGGAAACAGCAGCCAGTAACTGTCAATCCGGTACCCTCAGCCCATCAGAAGAAGATCACTCAATCTAATTGCACAGGCATGCGTGGTACTCAAGCACTCCCAAGTGCCCAGTTATGAGGGGTGGTATGTGTCGGGAGTGGGGGAACGGCATTCAATGCCCTAGACAAGAAACAAGATCTACCACTAAGTGTTTTGTCGATTCACCTGTGATAGTGTCTTTGCGCCTGACTAATGGGCAAAGAAGGAGTATGGAAGCCGGCGATAGACATAGCCTATCTACTCCTTAAGCAATTTAGGTTTGCAGACCGGTAATTTTTTCAGTCACCAGCTCTAGGAATGTTGTCGTCCAAGACTGGAGAGGCCTCCATCCCCTTTGGTTTAGTTTCAGAGTTTTCCTTCTCTTAGACGGGTGATCTGGGAAGATTTACTGGGTCCATCAGCCCTGAGAGGGTTTGCTCCGCGCCTGGGTCCTAATCCAGGTATTTCTACGACCCCGCGTGGTTAGTTAATGTTACAGGGTTGGTTGTAAAGGTTATATATCTAATGAATAGTTACACTCTTCAAAGTTATGTAGGGGCATGCAGTGGGAGCAGTTTTGAGGGGAGGCTTGTTAGAAAAGCGTTAGTGTGGATTAGGACTTTAACCTTGAGTTTTTTCTTCTTTTTTTATAACTTTTGTTAGTTTGGGTTCAGGATAACGTTATAGTTTGAGTAGGTATTAGGAATTGAGCTAAGAAATATTTCCCAGTAACTGTATATTTAGGTTTACGGAGGTTAGGGTGTAGGTGCAGTACACTCAGGGTGTAACTAGAGGTACATTTTAGGTTATGGTGTATTTCGTATGTATAATTAAGTAATATATATTTGGGCGAGTTTTCAGTAGATGCAAATAGGAGTTGTCAGTGTTTCCACTATTCAGGGGGAGATAGTTTCAGTTTTCATTTAAGAATCATAGAGAGTTTTGCATGGCAGGGAGTATCGGCTTGGTTTAGTAGTGTTTGTTGCAGAACCGTCTAGGAAGAGGCAATTGCTATGTAATGGAGATCGCTTTGCATCCGAGTGCATACTTTGGCTGGTAAGTACCTAAATGGATAGGAATGACCTCTAATGTATATCAGGGGTCGAAATGTATAGATGTTTAGTGAAGACCGTTAGGCGGTTAGTTTGTGAAAGTTAGGAACTTGAGGTTAAGGATTCCACTACTAAGGCGTATGTATAATGTAGGGTTTTAGTGGTAGCTTAAGGGGGGGGCAGATTGCTAGCTTTCAAGGGTCAGGATTATTTACTTACAGAATACAGTAAAGTTTCATTTGGATTTAGAGTTTACAGTATTGTTTTAGTTTGATCTCGGAAGTAAGGTGAATTCGTCAGCATCACTTGATGATGAGATATTGAGCAGAATTTCAAAGGCGACCGATGCCTTTGGCAAACTGCGGTCAAGAGTATGAAATGAAAGAGGTTTGACTCTAAAGACAAAAATCTGTTTATCGTGCAGTGATTGTTTCGATACTCCTGTATGGATCCGAAGCCTGAACCCCATACCGTAGGCAGATTGAGCAACTGGATACATTCCATAAGCGTTGCCTTCGCAGTATATGTGGATTAACAAGGAAAGACACGGCCCCTAACTCGGGATTGTTTGCTAGGTGCGACATTTTAAGTATTGAGGCCTTCCTGATGAAGTCTCCGCTTCGGTGGGCTGATCACCATGGATGAAAACCGTCTTCCTTAGCAACTAGCATACAGTCAACTGAAAGAAGGTAATCGAAATGTGGGTCGTCCATTTCTGAGGTACAGCGATAAGCTGGAAGACAATCTTAAGCACGCAGGCCTGAACCCAAACACCTTTGAAGAAGATGCTACGGATAGAAAATTGTGGAGGGGAAAATGTTTTGCGGGCATTAACACATACACTGACACACGGCTATCGAATCAAACAAATCTTCGTAGAGGAAGAGTAGGAACAGCACCTTCCCAGCCTGTATCCTGTGAGTCGTGCGGCTTGGTACTGGGAGCAGAGCTGGCCTCGTGTCATACATGCGGCACAAGCATTGAAGGCAGATGAAACAGAGCGAATTTTTGACCCTCATGCGTCGAACACGACGGGAGAGTCCATTATATATATATATATATATATATATATATATATATATATATATACATATATATATGTGTGTCTGTGTGTGTGTGTGTGATGTTAGGCAGTATCATACATATATATATATATATATATATATATATATATATATATATATACACGCTTATATAAAAGTCAGTTTATGTGTGCGTGAGTTCCTTCCTTATAGGTCCCAAAACGGCTGAGCTTATTATTTGAAAATTTCAGGCAAAGGTAATTTATATGTCTGGCAGTTATTTTAGATATGTGTTATGTTACACCTGACAAGGAAATGATACATTCTCAGCAAATCATTTTAGAAAATCTAAAAATTCCGATCTTAAAAACTTTCTCTCTTATAAATAATAAAAATAGGAGCTATTCAGTGGAATATTTTACGCAACAGCGAACAATGGAATTAATAAAATTGCAGCAAATAATTTTTTCTTAAAAAAAAAAAAAAAAAAACTGCAGTATATCTTTTCATCTGGCGATACAGCTCCGGGGTAGAGCATTCGACTACAGATCCAATGATCCCCTGTTCCATCCCGGATGTACGTCACCTTTTTATTTTTTCTTATTTATGAGTTAAATTTATGATAAAAGAAGAGGTTCCATTTAAAATCGTCCCAAATCATTTATTCGTTTGCATATTTTAAAATAAACATTTATCAGAAGTACTTCTCCAAGGTCGTAAATCGTCAAGCCCAAATATCAGCTGACGTTATATTGTAAACAAAAGCAGATGGAATATGATGAACGACATTCTCATTACTTTATTTATTTAATTTTTTAATATTTTGCGAAATATTCCACCGGGCAAATGATTCCTCGTAATATATAATAATCAATAGAGGATTGATTCTTGTACAGACCCCATCTTGCATAAATTAAAATTCATGTTTAAGCGTACTGTACGACCCGTAAACACCGGGCATCCATCTAGCATATATATATATATATATATATATATATATATATATATATATATATATATATATATATATATATATATATATATATATCAAAATTAGTCTCTGAAAAGACGCACAGAATCATCAGAACATAAGGTTTTCATACAGCGATGAAACATAAACGCCTCTATGTAGCTTAATTGTTATGGATATATTTTTCTATGTTACTAGACGGTACTATTCATATATAGGGCTTTGTTGACGTTAATACGTTCTAATATATACACGATATATTACATCACTTTAAAATATGACATGCGTATGCACATGATATAATAATATAGACATATGTATACGAATATAAAAAGTACATTTTATATATTCTGTATTTTTTCTCATGTAAAAATAATAAAGAAAATTCTAATGTAAAAAAAAATGAAACGTTCAAAATAGGTGACAATAGAGAAAATATTTCAATTTAAAGGATACTTATAATACAGAGGTATGCTGAAAAAATACGTAAACAGGCAGGTGCTTTAGTAATTGCACAGTGCTTTCTGTGAGGGTTTTACAAGTAAGGCCTTCTATTTTTTTTTCTCAAAAACAGAAACATGAAATAGCTCTGAAGACGGGAGATGGACCCTTTAAATAAACTAATTTTTGTGCTCCAGAATGTTTCTTTCTACATAATCACCCCTTATTCTCACTGCACTTATGATAGTTTCTTTTGATGCATCGGTTGTAAATGTCCGCAGCGCGCTTTTTTCACTCACTTCTCTGCCACAATTTTGAAATGAACTAACCCAACTCCTAACCGTGTTGACATCAACTGCATACACCCGCATTAGTGGATTGAGATCAGTTAAGTTTTTTTTTAACAATGGAGGAATTTAATGACGCATCTCTGCTTCTGACGTACGTCAATGACAGGTTGATTTTTAAGAATCTCACACCGTCAATATCATTAACAGAGATGAACATTTCAGATCATGCAAGTAAGTTCATTCATCATAACAATACAATTTTAAATTGCCTTTCATCTGTCCAGACAAAATAAAATAAGACTCATTTCCTTTGGAATGTCCATCGTATACCAATCTACGAAATGGTCTTCCGGAATACGTATACATAGGTATAAAAAAAATGTGCTTTTCTTAGAGGTGGCAAAAGTTAAATTGACAACTCTGCCTTCCTTAATTGCAGATTTGACACTTGTCTGTTTTTAATTTATTTTGATTTTTTTTTTACAAAAGAGTCATCGCTTATCAAGGCGCGGAAGTCACTCAAGGATAAGGGTTAATGAGTCTACAGGAGCCAGTGGGAAAATGTCGTATTAATCGTTAGTAGTGAACATTTGGTAAATTGGTTTACTTAAGGGGACGGCTCATCAATAACTTGTTTACGTTGGACTTTAAGATGATCATATTGTAGTCAGCCGGAAAGCAGGAAATGGAAACGGACGTGTAGCTTAAAGAAAGAAGCTTTGTTTATGGAATCTATGTTTAGATTTAGGCACAGATAAAGAGTGGGGGAAATTATTGATAGTGGTTTCAGTTAAACGAGTGTTTTTCGTTGTTATTTTCAGTTAAGTTTTGTTTGGTTATTTATTATATGATTTTATTAATATAACGCGCGATATAAATTTATCAAGAGAAACATTTGATAAACGAATAATTTCATGAAACGGATCTTTCAACTAACAACTTCGTTCGTGTGATTAAAGCTCATTATATTTTCTTTGTGGTTATTTAAATCCATATCTATGCTTATGAATCGGACACGGCAGACGATTTGACAAACAATATTCGAGGCGTTATTCTCGAAATACCGCCTCATTTAATGTGCAGTTTGTAGAAAATTGAACCTTGATTTCGTTAAATGCAGGCGAGCCATGGACAGGTAATAGCCCGAAATTATGTTAATTTTTTTTAATATACAACATAGTGGTATGTTATTAATATTTTTATACGATTTCTTTGTTTTAATGTTCGCTGCCTCTAAATACACCCTTATTAGCACATGGTTACTGCAAGAACAGAAGATAGATCAAGAAAAGAACTTAGATAATGAGTTTTTCGTATCCGCTCTTCTTGAGTGTCTCGTCGGAAAGAGGAAGTCTTCCCCTATTTTTATATCATACAGGCATAGAAAATGAAACATTTTGGAACTGAAAACAGCATTGTGTGTTATATTTACTATTATAAATAATTAATACGTGATCTGTATCCAATTAATAAAAGTATAACTAACATAGAAAGAAATAAAGCCATAAAATAACGAACATTTTATGGCGAAATCTGGTGGTAGTGGAAGTAGATTTCAGCGAATGAGTGAAAATTACTCCGACTTCCTCTATGTATAACTATTTTAGGAGTGAAGGACACAACTACATATTTTCCGAGGATTTTTGACATAAAGTGACCAAAGCAGAATTATGTATATTGCTTTTGAGTACGGATCTATAATGACTAGGGCTAGGCAAACAGCATATCCTTTTTGTTGTTGTGACTTTTGCGTATGTTTCTGTTGATATCTTATATGCTTTTATATATAGTGGTGTGCTTCTCAGTTGATTAACTGTATCTAACTGTGTCGGATATATACTCGAGAGTCAAAACAATGAAAAGAATATGCTATTTCTATACCCTTATAAGGACTAATAAAAAAGAAAAAAAACACTTTATTCTCTCTTTCTCTACACACACATATGTGAATTAGACTTAGTCTACAACATTCATAGTTTAGATTGCACTGTAGAGAATTTACAGTTGATTTTAGGAAATTATTGCTGCATTATGGCTTGCATTAAAGTTTAAAATGGATTTATGTGTCGTTTACAGATAAACTTTGCTCTTGTAATTTTGTAAATAACTGTCGATTCTTCTAGTTACAATATTGTCATAAAAACACATTTTCCAGCTCGAAAGTTCCTTAGAAACTATATATATATATATATATATATATATATATATATATATATATATATATATATATATATATTGCTTACAGAAAGTTTTAAATTAGATAAGTCATTCGTATCGTCGGGTTCAACGTCGATAATTAGCGACCGTTTTAGATACTCATCTAATGGGTGGGTATGTCAAACGGTCCCTATTTATCGAGTTTAAAACCGACGATACTAATGAATTATTTCATCTAAAATTGCTGTAAACAAAATATAAATAATACGCTCTTATCTTCGGATTTTCCTGGTAATTGAGCACTCTGCTTGATTTCTTTCTTAAAAAAAAAAAAAAAAACTAATTATTTATAATAGTACTGGTCTAAAAATTTTGAAAATATATTGAATGCCATCAGCTATAATCGAAACCAAAACTTCTAATCCTCCAACTGTATTCCCTATCGTTCGAGCTATGAGCAGAAAGATACGAAAGATTAAAAATTACACCATTTCATACTATGAATGCGCAAAAGTAATGCATATATATCGGCATGTTGAAATGAACATTTTGCAACGCATTATTCATCCATTTAAACAAATATTTTACTCGTTGAAAATAACCCTTGACGTATAATTACTATTCCCTGCTAATTTCAGTGAAATGCGACCATTAGTTTAAAAGTGCATTTGTTAAATATTTTTGCACAAGCATACGCACATACACACATTTACTGTTATATATATATATATATATATATATATATATATATATATATATATAACTGCTTCATTTACTCACACAAATTTAATATACGAAAGTATAGATTTATGCGTAAACTTTAAGTATTTACTTCAAAAGGGCTCAATACGTAGGTAGAGCTGGTTAGTAATTTATAAAATATATATGGCGATTAAGCTACACTGAATATTCTGCGTTTCATCCACTGTAGGATTCGTCAGGCCTATGCGCGAATTTTGTGGTTGCTTCTTGTTTTTATATATGTTGAGGATTTCTAGTTAGCCAATCAGCTTTCTAGTATCCACCGCGCCCCCTCCTATCAGCCAATGGGCATGCATTTTATCAAACAAAGGATCTGTTTTAGAGCTAGGTTAGTGGTTTATATATATATATATATATATATATATATATATATATATATATATATATATAAGTAGGTACCTGTATATGTTTATAAGTTGCCGTGTATAGGATTGACTTATTTAAAAATTAGTCAATTATTATGGTTTTTGGAGCATAACTGTTGGATATAAAAGTGGTTAAATTAGGGCATATGTAGTTTTACATAGTTTTATGATAAGGGTATCCAGAAATGTGTTCATTCGTCTTCGTGTCGTGTCTGCCATAGAGTGTAGTGTCATCAGCATATATACCCATCTCAGAGGCAATGTTGTCGGGGAGGTCATTTATGAATATCAGGAACAATAGAGGTCCAAGGATAGAACCCTGGGGCACTCCCGCATTTATATCATATTGTTTAGATGTGCGACCGTCGAGGACTACCTGGATTTTTCTCTTATCTAAGAAGGATTTAATTATGTTAAGTATTCTACCAGTGATACCGTATGATCTGATTTTACTGAGGAGACCCTCATGCCATACCCTGTCAAAAGCCTTAGATATATCTAGAGCTACCGCTCTGCCTTCCCCCGCTTTGTCCAGTGAATGGTATATACGTTCAGAGATCACAGTGAGGATGTCTGCTGTGGAACGGGCTTGTCTAAATCCATATTGTTTGTCAGTCAGTAGTTTAGCATCTGTAAGATGATGGACTAGAGCATGGTTAATTATGGTCTCAAATATTTTGGCAAAAAGTGGGAGGAGGCTAATGGGGCGATAATTTGATGGGTCTGTCCTTTCGCCAGAATTCTTGAATACTGGTACAACAGAAGCAGTTTTCCAACAGCCCGGAAAGCAGGCTTCATTAAGACATTTGTTGTAGAGTTTGGAGAGAACTGGAGCTACTTCGGCTGAGCACTTTTTTAATAGCACAGCTGGGATAAGATCGGGTCCACATGCTTTTGAGGTGTCAAGGTTTTTTATGATAGCATGCACCTGAGCAGGGGTGGTTTTCAGATCGTCTAGTGTGGCGTCTGTCCGCATAGGAAAGTCAGGTAGGGGGTGGTTGGAAGGGTCCAGTGTGGAGTTTGAGGCAAACCGACTGGCAAGCATGTTAGCCTTGTCGGTTGCTGAGGAGACAACCTCGTTATTGTTGGTTAGTGGGGGAATTGTTGATTGTCCATTATTTACTACACTGTTGTAGATTTTCCAGAAGTCTCGAGTTCCTAGTTTTTGTGCTTCGATGCGCTTTTTAGTGGTTTCCGTAAATTCTCTCTTAGCTGTCGCTATTTCTTTCTTAACGTTAGTTCTAGCTTCTATATACTTCATTCTGTTTGAACTGGACTTATGTCGGTTAAACCTACGGTATGCATGCTGCTTTTGAGTAATGGCAGTTGCACAAGTCGACGTAAACCATTGGGGAGAGTGGGGCTTACTATAAAATTTCCGCATGGGAACATGTGCTTCGATTGCAGTTTTGAACCAGTCAGTGGTCTCGTTTGCACATTGTTCAGCAGGGAGAGAGAAAATATTTTTCCATGGAGCATCTCTAATTAGTTCCCTGATGGCTTCCCAGTCAGCCTTATTATAATATCTCGTTGTTTTGAGCACTGGCTCTTCAGTTTTGGGTCTAGAGTTTAGGGCGATTTCAACCATTATCACTGCATGATCAGCGTTCCCGAGTGGGCTGTGGGCCTTCGTTATGCAGTCATCGGGAACTGTGGTCAAAAACAGATCTAGAAGTGATGCGTGTTGTTCTTCCTGGTCAGGGAAACGGGTTGGAAACGTAACAATTTGTGATAGGGAGTGAGATATAGCGAAGCTATGGGTTGTGCTGCCCGCTGCATCTGTGTGAGTAGAGAATCCAAGCCAGTTTTTGTGGTGGACATTAAAGTCACCAAACACATGTATTTGTGCGCTAGTGTCGAGGGACAGTGTCGTGTCTATGCTGTCAGATACTTTGTTTATTATGGAGCAGTCCTGAGTCGAGGGAGAGCGGTAGAGAAAATAATAGTAGCTAATACTGTGTTGCACGTTTAGTCTAAAGCACATAAAGGCTTGATCATCTGTTTCTAGGTTTGTTTCTCTAGTCAAGGGAAGGGTATTACGAATGTAAACTCCAAGTCCGTGCATATGTCTGTCAGAGTCCTTACGGCAGAGTGGGAGATATCCAGGCATGTTAAAGTGGTTAGAGGGAATGGAGGAGTGTAGGTTAGTCTCACTTAGTGCTAAGATATCCGGGGTATTTGTTAAGAGAAATGCTTCAACATCAGCTAAGTTAGTTCTAAGCCCACGGATATTTGTGAATGAGAGCCTCAAGGGAGGAGGCAAGTTGAATCTGTTTGTCCCTAATCCTGGTTTAAGCTTATTTTTAGATTGCACTGTCGTCATATTTTTTTTTAAGAGTTTCGGTAAGGGGGAGCTAAACAAGAGGTTATGCGGAGCTTCAGACATGCATCACAAGTAGACCATCAGCTGACCTTCTCCAATTTGGATTGTGGCCTCAGGAAAGCCCACCGGGGATGAGTGCAGGGTCCCTTTCCATGCGCGTCATGGCACTGCAAACAACCCGATATTATTCCACTGTTGATGGAGCAGCCTCTCTAAGCGCTACCAAAGAGTTAGGACTCCTGTACTACCAGTCGGGAACAGCAGCCAGGAGCTGTCAATCCGGTACCCTCAACCCTTTAGAAGAAGGTCAACCCAATCTAATCACTCAGGCATATCTTATACTCAAGCACTCCCAAATGTTCAGTTTTAGGGGTGGGGCATGCTGGGAATGGGGAAGAACGGTGTTCATTGCCCTAGCCAGGAAACAAGATCTACCGCTGGGTGTTTCTGTCGAATCACTGAGATAGTGTCTCTGCGCTTGACTAATAGGCAAAGAAGGAGTATGGAAGCCGGGCGATAGACAGAGCCTATCTACTCCTTAAGCAATTTAGGTTTGCAAACCGGTGAATTTGTTTGAGTCACCAGCTCTAGGAAGGTTGTCATTCAAGACTGAAGAGGCCTCTCTCCCCTTTGGTTTAGTTTCAGAGTTTTCCTTCTCCTAGGCGGATGATCTGGGAATACCTACTGGGTCCGTCAGCCCTGAGAGGGTTTTCTCCGCGCCTAGGTTCTAATCCAGGTATTTCTGCGACCCCGCGTTGTTAGTGTTACTGGGTTAGTTTGTGGGGGATTATATCTCTACTGATTAGTTACACTCCTCAAAGTGATTTAGGGACATGCTATTTACTTGTTAATGGATAAAGGGGGTGGGTGAAGTTCATGCAGTGTAAGCGTCTATGTTTGTAAGAGGGCTTGTTAGGGAGGAGATAATGTGATTTTAGTCTTACCCTTTTTTTTATTTTATTAATGTTAGCTTAGGTCTAGTATAGTGTTACAGTATGAGTAGGTATTAAGAATTGAGCTACGAGTTGTGCCCGAGCTATTTTAGATGATAGGAGGGTTAAGATGTAAGTGCAATATAGCATGGATAAGACAGCAAGTTTTGAGTCATGCGTAATTAGGTGAATAGATATATGGGCAGGTTTTCAGTAGGTGCGAATAGAGTTAAAGTTGTAGGTAGTTATGTTGACGCCAGTTTTTGTGTAGAGGAGGGAGAGAAGGCTAAAGGGAAGGAAAGGAAGGGGAAAGGGGGAAGGGAGAATGCACACTTTTTACCTTAGATTTACTAGTTTTCTTGGTTGCGCCTTTTGGTTTCACTTCTGTTGCATTCTCTATGTGGCTGGTAAAAATTTGTCGCTTATGTCGACTAGTTTCTGCACTCGAGAGTTTTCCTTAAAATGTCAGCTGTTTTCGGCATTACGGCTTGTTTTATAGTCTCATGTCTCTTAGTCTTTATTATTATTATTACTATTATTATTATTATTACTATTATTATTATTATTATTATTATTATCATTATTATTATTATTATTATTGTTAACTCACCAGGAGTAGGCACACGGGCTATCATCAAAGATTCCTCTTTGATAACAAGTTACGGTGTTTTCTGGATTCTGAGTGACGACAGATCTTCCTAGATTTCCAGCATTCTCCAACTTTTTCGACAACCTTTGCAAATGAATGTGCGTTATCGCAACAGCCACTTACAATTAATTCCTCGTTGGTAGCGACGATTGGTCCTTACTGGAATTTGGGTGGCAATAAGTCTCCCTAGGGTTCCAGTCCTCTGTGCACTCATCAAGCAGAGGTCTGGCTAATGCTTTTTTTTTTTTCTTAGTCTTTCCATTCTCGTTGATCCTCAGTTATTTGATGCGGTGCAACATATTGAAAAAGGGAGTGGGCCGGAAAGCATAGGCGCGTAGGGAGGGGGGGCTTACAGTTTCTGTATGTCCAATTTCTTCCTGTAGATCATGTATGTTAGTTTCTGCATTCAAGGGTTTCCCTTAATAGTTCGGCCATTTTTATTATTGCTATCCGTTGTATCTTATCAGCCATCCTTCTGATTCCAATATTTCCATGCCTTTTTTTCAACACTTTTCGATATTGTTCCTGGCGCAGCTACTATTATTGGTGTAATATTATTATTATTATTATTATTATTATTATTATTATTATTATTATTATTATTATTATTGTTGTTGTTGTTATTATTATTGTTATTATTATTATTGTTGTTATTATTATTGTTATTATTATTGTTATTATTATTATTATTATTATTATTATTATTATTATTATTATTATTATTATTATTATTATTAATCACTTCGTTGCTATGCTTCCTTTTCTTTCAAACAGATTCCCTACCGTACACACATACACATTTGTGCGAAGTTTATTTTTGTACGCACACACAGACAGGGGTTTTTCTATTTCACCTGGTTAATGTACAGATGAGCGTAGCTGTTAAAGCAAAGTCACCCAAACCTCCACCACCTCCACCACATCCTTTTCTTCCTTTCTTCCTTTTTTTCTTTTCTTTGCTGTCTTTCTATTTTCCTGCATTCTTTGTTTCACTCTTCTGTTTCTTTCTAACGCTCCTGTTTTCCGCATCCCCAAGACGGAAGTAAACAAAACGGCTAGACCGAACGCGCCCGGTACACGTGTACCGTACACATTCGAGACTGCGCCGATCTCACATCGTAAACACGCCGCGAAAAGCCGGCATTCTCGGGATCCGAAATAATAACGTCGGGCACGTTGCGCCTACCCCTCGCGCCACCCGACGAAATCGTCATCTTCTCTCTCTCTCTCTCTCTCTCTCTCTCTCTCTCTCTCTCTCTCTCTCTCTCTCTCTCTCTCTCTCTCTCTATCTCTATCTCTCTCTCTCTCTATCTCTCTCTCTATCTCTCTCTCTCCCCCGCCTTTTTCTCTCTCTTCCTCCTCCCCTCTCTCTCACCCTCTTCCTCTCTCTCTGCCTTTACTCCTACTATCTCGAAGACGCTATCTTACAAATATCTCCGTTTGCTTTCTAATTCTTTCCCACATCTTTCTATACTACATCGCCATCTTTTTCTCCCCCCTCTAATTTTACACCCACCAAATCTTCATTATGACCGGCATTACTGTCATCATCTTCCACTCTCTATTTTTACGTCGTCGTCGTCGTCATCATCATCATCATCGTCGTCGTCGTCGTCGTTGTCCTCGTCGTCGCTGTTGAGCCTCTTTTTTTCCTATTTCATCATCATCAATCACCATCATCATCACCATGCTATTTTCAATGGTGACGTCGTCTCATGTTGCGGAAGCTGGCTCGATACACGCACACGTCCGTAGTTCTTTGGTCGGTACCTCTCAGTTCATGTAAAACCCAGAGAAATTAAAAACAACTTAATTAAACTTGATTATCCAATAGTATCGTAAAACCACAACGACGTTTATTAATAAGAAGGACGTCTCATAGATCATACGTCATATCATGGCCTCACAACCGTCTTATAATAAGGAAGCTTGTTCATTAAGTTAACTTTCATTTAATGCAATCGTGGCCTTCAGATAAGAATCAACCTTATGCTGCTAGTAATAGGAAGGTATGAAATAGGCGTGGGCGTCGCTGGAATTTTTTCTCTGCAGGGGTGTATGAATATACTGTTATTTCTACTTGTATCCCCTCTAGAATATATATATATATATATATATATATATATATATATATATATATATATATATAGTAATGTGATTGATAATTTAAAATTCAAATTAGAATTATATATGTATGTATATATATATATATATATATATATATATATACATATTTAGTAATGTGATTGATAATTTAAAATTCAAATTAGAATTATATATATATATATATATATCTTGAGATGACTATATATATATATATATATATATATATATATATATATATATACATGGATGGACTTTAAGTGTCTGAGGGAGTGGCACTAGTCTGAAAAGTCGTTGCAATCATATATATATATATATATATATATATATATATATATATATATATATATAAGACTGATACAACATTTATTCTTGCACCAACGAAGAATGCCCGTCTAATGGGAAGTTCGTTAAAAAACTGAACTTACGTCTAACTCTGCGCATGTGGGGAGAAAAATAAATAAGAACATAACTACTTGAACACCCCTTTTTTCCGATAGTCAATATTTATTACTAAAATAACAGATTATAACCGTATCATGTTTGTCACTGTTCATATTTACGTGTTTTCCTATAAGGACAGAGTTGTAAACACAAGCTCGGTGTTTAATGCAGGGAAAATTCACTTCCCTCAAAAGGGGCATTCTAGATTTGAATAAAAGTGATTATTGCGTCAATCTAGAATGTCTGAATTAATGAAGAGTAGACAGTATTTCGTTTTTAATCTTGAAGGGATATTTGAAGCTCCTTATTTCAAGTGGCTCCATACCTTGTCTAAAGCGATTTCTGAATAAATAAATAACAAAATAAAATTCAATTTTACTCTAGAAATGCAGGACAGGATGCCCTAAGTAGAAGGTATCTCACTCCTGATACAATCCTCTACCTGTGTGAGAGCAAAATATAGGGTACAACCCCGTCTTCCAAATCTAGTGGGGCAAAACCTGTTTGCCTCTCTACTTCCTTCTTTTTCATAGACAAGACGTAGCAAGTCTCTTGTCTTTTATGGTGCTAGACGATACTTCAGTCTATGGTTCCGCTGTAAAACTTCTGTAACAAATACTCGTCTTCATCAACAACTATCAAAAATTCCTTATCTCTCTATATGTACCTGAAACTAAAATTAAAATTCCATAAAAAGAGATTTGTATTGCTAAATCTGTATGTCTGTTGAAAACAATATCGTTGGGCTGCTTCCTAGCTGACAATAACATGATCATATATAAGTTTAATATAAATGTTATTGTTGAGCCGTCTACTTGTATAATTAAACCGTATCCAAGTTCCATCATTATTAATCGTCTCTATACTTTCTCGCCGTCTACGTAACGTTCATTAACTGTTATCGCCGAGTGGCGTCCGGGCTTTAACAAGCGGTGAGCCACAAGTAAATAAAATAAAATAAGACACGTCTATTTTAAACATGATTTCAATTGTCGAACGTAATTATTTATTAAACATCTCAAAGCTAATAGTATGTTTACTTTTACGTGTCCACATATTTTCTTCTAGACTTCTATTTTTAAACCACCATCGCTCTGATCCCTACTTGGGTCTAATTAAAATGAATGGCTGTCGTCTTGGGGAAGCAAGCTGCTTTAACAGGCGTATGGGAGTGACTTTCACTCTTGATCTGATATGGAGGACTTAGAATAAATGTGTTGTTAAGACTGCTGGAGAAATTGTTGGCTCATTTTGCCGTTCCATATGATATCTCGCACCTGACCCAAATCATCTCCCTATAAAAGAAGACAAATGCATCTTAACATAGAGTACAGGTGCCACATCTTAAAAAGATCTGCTCAGAGACACATTTCCTGCCTTGACAGCATTCAATCCCTACATAATTTCATTGTATATTTGGTTCTGATTAGCACTCCCTTACGTTTAACTTGTACTGTGCTTTGTTTGAGGTGAAATAACAGCCAATCCCTGGTCTTCATCATGAAATGTAGTAACTGTTAATTTTTTTTCTTTCAAATAAACACTGAATATAAATATATCATAGAGAATGCATTGCCATCACTAAGCCGATGTCGCTTATAACAGTGGTGTACAGAAGGCGGCCAGTATCGAATTATATAAAAACTAACTTATGTTATTATAATGTTTTTACTCTGTTCTTTAACTCATTTCCAGCGCAAACAAGGCGTATTGCTGGACGTTATGGGCTGATGAGTCATGTCCAACTGAGTACTATATGAGGAGTTAACCACCGAAATGCCTTTGCGCAGTTAAACTTCTGCATGGTACTAAAGTCAGGGAAGCAAAGAATGGGAATGAAATTCCTGAATCTAGCAGCCGATGAAAGAAACTGGAAATTAGAAGAGAGGCTTTCCGGCATCTAGAGAACTAAATACTTAAAGGGGGTGTGATTTTGCAGCTTGTGGGTTAGTTGGGGAGGTCATAAGGGCTATAAGTTCACTCAAGTCCATTCCAAGAAAATACTTGTAAGCAAGGCATAGGGGTATAACTTTTCTCGATGGGACAAAGATTGGAGCGTAACCCATTGTTTATGACCTATTAGATTTGAAACTCATTTTTGGACGCTGACTATGAAGAAGAGATTGCTTGTAGATGCGCCTACCCGGATGTGACGACAATGCTCCATAACTGAGCGAATGGGGGTTTTGTTGAGATACTCTCATGTGGAAGCAATTTTCTAGCATGGTAGATGGAGCCTGTTTTATTTGCAGCAGCCTTGACAATATTTTCAATGTAATTATTCAAATTCATGTTGCCTATGATTGTTAAGGCAAAGGGTTCGAATAATGAGCTCTCAGGTCAGGTGCTATGTTGGTTGATGTTTTTTGTAATTGTTAAAAAAACAACTTAATCTTAGTAGCATTAAGTGTTATCATCCATTTACAGACCCATTCCACTACAGACTGAAGGTGGATTTCCACGGTTTTTGCCATAGCCTTGGATATGTGGACATTCGTTTTTCCACATGTCTATGAAAGAATGTGGTAGAAGATGCATTGGAGTCTTTATGCAATACAAATGGGAAACTGGTCACATGCACCACAAAACATCGCCACCGCAGCGTGCCTTTCACTAGATTCTTAACCCATTAGGTCTCACTGTCCTATAAATGGGACAGCGAATATTTTTTCTAATATATAAGATAATACGAGGAGCGTTCCAAAAGTAATGTCCGCCGGAATATATCAGAGAGGATATCAGATTACATTGTTATGACGATTCTTGTGCATTCAAACTTCGAGAGTTTCATCTCTCTCTAGCAGATATTGATTTTTTGAGACTCCAAGAAAGCAACCTGACATAAACATGCGTCAGGAGTAGAGATGCGTCACCGAATTCTTGGAAAAAAGTGCATCACGAATGGTGGTGACTCTGTAGGAAAATAAATTCTGTCGCTCGTTTTAATAGTACTGCTACTGTCTTCGTAGCTCCTCAACTGTTTGAAGTTTGAGGAAGGTTTTATTTGTGGAACAACTTTATTATATAATATTACTTGTTACTGCATAATTACTCTGAAGAAAGGATAAAATGCATCCTATACTTATTAAACTCTCCGAAAGGTTTTGGAAATTCGGAAAAAATTATTTTAGATAAATGAGCCTGTAAATACAGTATGTCACTAGCTTATTGTCGAAAGCGCAGAGTAAGTGTTTGTGTTAACTACTTTGCTCTTTACCTTAATGTGTAAAGTTTTATCTTTAATGTATAGCCTTTAATTGCTAAAATCTTTCACATGAACTTAGTAAAACCAAAATTAGATACAATGGAACTTAATGGATTAACGCCATTTGACAGCAATATAATATACTTCACATATAATGGAAGGAGTCAGTAAA
>NC_136500.1:43178110-43180610 GCF_053919585.1 Euprymna scolopes
AAACTAATGGATGGTTATCTCGCAATAGTCCGGACAATTCGCTAAATTATCTCGTCAAAACCATAAATCTCGAATTTTTGTGCATTTTTTTTTGGGGGGGGGGCTAATTTGGCATAATAGTGTCCATTTAATAGTATTTTCTTGTAAAAATAAAAAAATAAGGAAAATTACCAAAAAAAACAAACAAGAACAACAAAAGTGTGCCGTATTTTTAAAAGTTTTATTGCGTTGTTTTTATTTGCTTTTTTTATTTCATCGGTGAAGAAAATGGCCAAACAGAAATTTTGAAGGCCAAACTGCTTAAAAAAAAGGCCAAATTCGCGAAATTTGGCCTTCAAAATTTCTGTTTGGCCATTTTCTTCACCGATGAAATAAAAAAAGCAAATAAAAATAACGCATTAAAACTTTTAAAAATACGGCACACTTTTGTTGTTCTTGTTTGTTTTTTTGGTAATTTTCCTTATTTTTTTATTTTTTCAAGATAATACTATTAAATGGACACTATTATGCTAAATTAGCCCCCCCCCCAAAAAAAAAATGCACAAAAAAACGAGTGAACGCGCGTATTTTTTTTTTTTAGTTTAGTTTCATAATGGCGGCCGTGGTGTCGGAGGTTCGATTGTTAGATTTTAAGTTAGTTTCGTATTTTTTTAAGTTGTAAATCGCAAGTTAGAAAAAAATTAAACCCTTCCAAGATGGACAATAAATAAGACCAAAATATTTTATGGTAAAGTTAAGAGCGTAAGAACTATACTTTTTTAGGAGATGTGATTATTGGATTAACCAATCAGAAATCGTCTGTGGCACACACATCTCTGTTTTTATAGATATATATATATATATATATATATATATATATATATATATGTATATATATATATGTATATATATATATATACATATATATATATATATATATATATATATATATATATATATATATATGCGTTCGTTTCTTTACCTATCTTCAATTTGATGGTTACGGAATCTCATTGAATTGGCATTTTATCGATCCCAATTATCCCTTACTATTGTTTTCAGTTATGACCTCAAATTTTTAGACAATATCTTTAGTTAGGTATTTCAAGTGGACATTATTCTGGGTTTCAACAATTGCGGCTGTTTTCATTATTTTGTTCCTGGGTTTCCCGCTCTCTCTGTTTTTCCTAATTTTTTTTCAATTTTGTATTGTTGGAACTTATTTTAGTTTGTGTTACGTGAGAGGAAATGGAGAAAGAAAAGTTTAACTGGATTTTTATTAATTATTTTTCTTGGTTTACATTCTTGGGGAAGTCTTTATAACTAACTGGTTAGAAATTTTTCGGAATATTTTTATCGATATGTTCATTGCACTGTGGATTAAGCCAGGTTTGGTCAATTCGTCTATTTTATATATATATATATATATATATATATATATATATATATATATATATATATATATATATATATATATATATATATATATCCAAAACCAAACTGCTATCCTTACATCATCAACTCTCTGATCCCCATCTGGCATAAATTCCAAAACCAAACTGCTATCCTTACATCATCAACGCTCTGATCCCCATCTGGCATCAATTGTGATGGATGGCTCTCATTTAGGTGAGACCCCGTGTTTTGACAAGCTTCTGGGTTTGACCTTTACTCCTGATCTGAAATGGAACACGTACATCAAGTCTGTTGCCATGGTCGCTGGAAAGATGGTGGGGTCCTTCTACCGCTCCAGAAGATATCTCACTACGGATGCAATTCTCTATCTATATAAAAGCCAAGTACGTCCAAGGATGGAATACTGTTGCCATATCTGGGCAGGAGCTGCTAAAAACAGCCTATCCTGCCTTGACAGAGTACAAAATAGACTTCGTGGCTTGGTGGGGGATGCCCTTTTCTCTACCCTGCAACCTCTCTCCCACAGAAGAGACGTTGCGAGCCTGTCCTTGTTTTATCGTTATTTCCATGGCAGATGCTCGTCTGAACTCCAATCTCTGGTCCCCCCTCGCCAATCTTTCACGAAAAACACCCGTCTAGCTGAATCCAATGTGAAAAATTTCCCCCACTCTATATCTGTGCCTAAATCAAAACGCAGATTCCATGAACAAAGCTTCTTTCTTAGAACTGCACGCCTGTGGAACTCTGTTCCGTCTGCCTGCTTCCCTCCGGACTACAACTTGGATGTCTTCAAGTCCAACGTTAACAAATTCCTAATGAACCGCCCCCTTAAGTAAACATTTCAGCAAATCTCCTCACTAACGTAATGTACTTGCAATAACCCTTATCCCTGAGTGGCTTCCGGGCCTTGATAAGTGGTGATCACTGTGTAAAATATATATATATATATATATATATATATATATATATATATATATATATATATATATATATATATATATATATATATAACACTATATCTGTATGTCTATCTGCCTGTCTTTATTTTTAAATGTGCATCTCCTTGAAGACGCAAGGTGGCAGAGCGTTGCGAGGCGGGTAATAT
>NC_136500.1:43188110-43203110 GCF_053919585.1 Euprymna scolopes
ATATATATATATATATATATATAAATATAGATATATATTAATACTCCTATAATTGTTTTTTGTGTGTATTGATATTCATATTCAGAAAAATAACTAAATACTGCTTGTAAATTATTTATCTTGGCCTTGTATATATATATATATAATGTTTTAATCGTTCATTTTAATTATTTCCCTATTAGTTTTTTTTCGGTTTTATTATGGGATGAACGTGTTTAGTTAATTATTACATGTAATTATATTTATGCAGATATTCTATATGACTTATACTTGCGTAATATGTGTGTAAAAAGTTATAGTAAACACAAACTTAAATATATATATATATATATATATATATATATATTATGTATATATATATATATATATTATGTATATAGATTTGTTTACGAAAATTGCCTACCGATATCCTCTGTCAGTTTTTGGTCCACAGACATGAAACCTAATTAGTGTGTAAATGAAGGAATAACGCATTGTTAATAAATAATAGCTCGACGTGATTACTAAACGAGAAACATTCCTGCGTTTATCTTATTTCTATCATCCCAATTTACCTTAACAGTTACTATACTTTTCTTCTTAGCAAATTTGGACTTGATATTTATTTCTATTGTCGTTTCATCGTATTTGTTTTATCTTGATATGTAGTTATGAATTAATACGGAAAAAGAATTTTAAAAAAACATAGAAAAACAAAAGGTGACTCTGTTTAGTGCAGAAATAAAGGGAGGGCGATAACCCCGACCACGCGAGTTTTATTCATTCATTTTAATTTTTTTTTTTCGTTTATTTCTTCTGTTTTTATCCTGTATCATTTGTTCTGTTTGTTGCAGGATTGTATGATGAGCGTGAGGTTGTGCTTTTTATATGTATTTTATAGTTTTTTTAGGAGTTGAGGAAAAAGAATTCTGCTGCAGCGAGGCGTAAACGCAACGAGTGTTTGTCTCTCTAAGCAGATAGATTTCCGTTGATAAGATGAATATCGCCTTTAATAATGTAAAAGTCTTTCCATTCTGTAGTTTCCATGAATGAAACTGTGAGTTTGTAAGATGTCTATTTGTTCTGGGGCAAGATTAATGCAATCTGTATGACTACCCTTCCAATCAGCATCTTGTGCATATGTTGTTACCTAGGTGTGGGGATATATTACACCCCTACACATAAATTTGATTAATGTACACATTGAATAATATTTTTTCATTTTATTTATCGCTAGCGGGGGTGTCCGGCGTTGCCCGGGTGTGTCGAGTAAGGAAGACTTAAAAGAAAATTAGGCAACTCGGGTGCAGAGATGTGTTAAAAAATTTTTAAACGTAAAGTGGTAGTAGGCAGGCAGGCTCGGGCCCGTAACACGTAAAAGATAAGAAGGTGGAAAACAAAACGAGACGTCTTTGCCTATTCGTCCATGTAAAACCGGAAGATGTGAACGTCGAAATTAAGACTAGTCGATCAAAAAGAGATGTTGACTTGCAAAACTGTAGGCGGAAAAAGCGACCCTCCTTGTAGAAAACTGGCGACTTGAGGATGAAGGCATAAATGTATTCGACCAATTTTTCGATATTTGCTGCCAGAAAGATCCAGCTGTAAAGCCATATGGGTTTCGTCACAGTCTGTTGAGTCTGTGGGAAGTATTTTTGAGGCATACAAACACACACACAAACACACATATTTTGCCCTTTATATATATATATATATATATATATATATATATATATATAAGTGAAAGTGTCTGTGTGTCTGTGGGTGTGTCTGTGTACAGTTCCCTACGACATAACTCTGTCAAATTTTATTCTCCAGACTCGAAATTAGATATACAGGGTACTGAGATCTGAGAAAATTTTTGCAATCCGTTTTCGGCCAGAAATTTGGCTGTTAAGGGGTCTAAGTGACACGATTTGACCTTTGAGAACTCTACCAAACTCCTCCGACAATTTTGGGTCTAAACACTTAAAACTTAAGTTATAGGTTCCTTGGATATGGATCTAACTTAATACCTTGAGTTGAGCCCAAAACAATAAATGTTAAGGGGTTATAATAGAGGTCAAAGTTTTTAAAAAAAGCCGCTTTTTTTTTTTTTTGCTCAGCATACACCTTCAAACACCCGGGTAACGCGGGAAACCCATGCTAGTATATCTATAAAAGTGATCGTGTCTGTGTGTCTGTGTGCCTGTGTGTTTGTCTGTGCGTCTGTCTGTGTATATTTCCCTACGCAATAACTCTGTCAATTTTAAGTCTACAGACTAGAAATTTGATATACAGGTTACTCAGTTTTGAGAAAATCTAAGTGATCGGGTTTCGGCCAGAAATTTGGCTGTCAAGAGGTCTTAATTCAACGATTTGACCATTGAAAACTCTACCAGACTTCTCCGACAGACGTGAAATTTTAGATGTATGTTCCGTGGACATGGATCCAACTTAATAACTTTATTTAAGCCCAAAATAATAAATGTTAAGGGGTCATAATAGGGGTCAAAATTAAAAGAATTGGCCGTTTTTGGAGGGGTTTTTGCTCAGCATACACCTCCAAACACCCGGGCAACGCCGGGCACCCAAGCCAGTATATATATATATATATATATATATATATATATATATATATATAAGTGAACGTGTCTGTGTACACTTTCCTAAGCAATAACTTTGTCAATTTTAGTCTACAGACTCTAAATTTGATATACAGGGTACTGAGATTTGGAAAAATCTTTATCATTCTTTCAGCCAGAAATTCGGCTGTTAAGGGGTCAAATGCAACGATTTTACCTTTCAGAACACTACCAAACTCCTCCGCCAATTTTGGGTCTAAACACTTGAAATTTTAGATATAGGTAACCTGGACATGAATCTAACTTAATAACTTCAGTTGAGCCCAAAACAATAAATGCTAAGGTGTCATAATAGGAGTCAAATTTGTAAAAAAAAAATGACTGCTTTGCACCTCCAAACACCCAGGCATTGACGGGCTGAATAGCTAGTATATATATATATATATATATATATATATATATATATATATATATATATATATATATATATAAAGAGAGAGAGAGAGAGAGAGAGAGAGAGAGAGAAAATAAAAAAGGAACAAACCGTATTATGTGTTCATCAACGTTTTGTCTTTATTTCGAGACTTCCTCTGGATGAATGAGGTTAAGAAACAAAAATACCAGTACAAAATATTTGAAAATGTTTCACGTGCACAGTGTGACGCAGTTCTATTTCAGAGAAACGGAAAAAAGGTGTTGGAAATTCAAAAAGGAGGGGGAGGGCTGGCGCTGTTAAAGAGAAGAAATTTTAGTGACGTCATATAGTCTTTAATGCAATTTTAAAACTATGAACGCAAGTTAATATTCATATTGGAAAAAAGATATATCTGTTGAAATTCAAATATAAGTTTTGTAACAGAAATAAAATGAGTGTTTTTTTATGTAATTTATTGATTGAGATTATGTGTTAATTATAACAGGGGGTGTTTGAATGGTGTGAGAAAGTTAACCTATGTCTACAGTTAAATAATGTTCTTTTAATAAAAGTTTACTTATTAATGGCGCTATGTTATAGAAACGTCCACGTTGTTTAATAGTGCTTGAAATTGCGATAAGCGCAGATCCAAGAAGTCTCCGGCGCGGTTTATTTGAAATAAATTTAACTACTTTTACTTGTTTAAAGTCAAAGGTGTGGTTATGTTGCAATGAATGAGAGAATCGTGAAGATCCGTCGCGTCTGTTGAAGGTTTTTGCGAGTCGTATAAACAGACAACCACACACATATTGCTCCTTATCTCTCTCTCTCTCTCTCTCTCTCTCTCTCTCTCTCTCTCTCTCTATCTATCTATCTATCTATCTATCTATATACATATATATATATATATATATATATATATATATATAGATAGATAGATAGATAGATAGATAGATAAAATATTTATTGAAACAGAAATACAATAAAATAAAGACTAACTAAAGATAATGTTTAAAGATTTCATTTATATAAAAAATAAACTTAAAACATGAGTGTATATGTAATATTTATATCTAAGACCTTATCTACTAAATAATATGTTATTACTAGGGCTGTGACAAAAGAATATTCTTGTCTATCTTTTGAATCCCAAATATATATCCGACACGGTTAGATACAGTCAATCAACCGAGAACCACATCAGTCTATATAAAAACATATAAGATATTAACGGACATATACTCCAGAGTCCAAACAATGAAAAGAATATGCTGTTGTCACAGCCCAAGTTATGACCTGGACAACGCCAGATCAATTTAAGTAGTATATATATATATATATATATATATATATATATATATATATATATATATATATATATATATATATATATTATTGGTAGTATCGTTTAGTTATTTAGACAAAAACAAAAACAAAACGTGTCAACCAAAGAGTGCTCAATGTTTAGACGGAGCAATATGAATATGTTGAATATAAAAACTAGTGGCTACACATATGCAAATATGTTTCAGTGAGCACCTTGATAGAGAAAATCACATCATCCGGCCTGATGATGTGATTTTCTCTAGCAGGGTGGTCACTGAAACATATTTGCATATGTGTAGCTACTAGTTTTCATATTCAACACACACACACACACACACACACACACACACACACACACACACACACATATATATATATATATATAATCAATATATATATATATATATATATATATACTGCCGACTGTCAACACGACGGTTCTAGGTTCACTTCTTGCACTTCTTGGTTTGGGAGAGATGCTAGTCTAGCGACACTGATGAGTTGTGAACAACTAAACATGACTGTATGTCGATGACTACAAATATATTTTAAGCCCGCCTCTTTGGGTAGACCACTGTCGTAAATAATCTCACCCGCTACTTAATTGGCTAAAAATGCGAAGCTCATTGTTTGTTTGTTTACGAACAGGCGATTTGAGCACTATAAAGTGATGGCGGGTTTCTATTTAAATAGACATTCCGACGAGTTATTTACGGGCGTCTATTCCATGGTCGAGCGAGAGAACTGTCGACTGTCAACACAACGGTTCTAGGTTCAATCCTTGGCTTGAGGGAGATGCTAGTCTAGCAGCATTGATGAGTTGTGATACAACGAAACAGGACTCTATGTGGATATATATATATATATATATATATATATATATATATATATATATATATATATAATCAAAATCTTATCAAGGTAAAAAAGATAAACACGATTTAGGGAATAAGCAAATAAATCATGGAGACGAAAGGCTATAACGTTTTATATCATCAGAACAATAAGAAAAAGTTAAGAGAAAAATTAAGAAAAAAATCTTCATACCATGGGATATCGAAGTTAAATATTCTCATCAGAAGAGGAGATGGTCCAGAATTATATAAAGTATGTGTTTATCGAAACAATTAGTGCACACAACTCTATCCTTGTGAAAATGGCCACCAAGACAATTCCTCACTCTATAGTTCAGATTTGCTCCATGTGACATTTGTTTATTCCCTAAGCTCAAGAAAAACCTTGAAGGCTGTCGTTATGAGACAATTAGGAAGATGAAAAACGCTGTGACATTTACACGCTCACACAAGAGGACTTCCATGGGGCTTTCAGATAATGTTAGAACGGTACAAGTGCATTGCAACCGGGGGAGATTACTTCGAATGGGTCTATACTTTCCTGTGGGTACTATCAATAAAAGTGGTCACACGAAAAAAATATACGAACTTATTTAAGACACCTCGTATGCAGCCATATTACATTTCATATCGGCAACAATTACGCAAACTATAGACAAATGCAGAAAGCTATGTTGAAACGAAAGCCAGTGGCCCCGTGTCTTCAGCAAAACTTATAAAAACAAATCAGGATTGCTGAGATATGGGTGAGCTCAAAACGAGATATATAAATCTTGTTAGAGTGACGTTCTGCTGTGAAAAAAAAATGTCAGTCACCGTCTATCCATTAGGAGCAATCCGGAGTTACTATACTACGTGGGATAACCAGATCTATCGCGGCGTATGCTTAAAATCAAAGTGAGATTGCTGGAAATATTTTCATTTGGCGTTCATGTAACATGTAGTCTCTTTTTATTTGGTCATTTACTTTGCAGCGTTTATGCGATGCGTAGCACTACGTCCATTTGAATAAGAGGCATATCTTTTTGGAAAACGATTGAGTTGCAAGTTGAACAAGTCCGATGATTTTAAACTGGAAACATGAAGTGAAATCAGTACGTCGATTAAACTTTTCCACCACATCCTGCATATATTGATTTTACAAATATTCCTACAATTAAAGTTATTGATTTTTCAATTTAACAATATCGATCTAAGAAGGTTGAAATTTATAGATGTGTCGGCGTGTAATGTTTTCATTAATGTCTTTATAGACATACCTATTTACACGATCCTTCCATGTGAGTTTTGCAGAAATTTAAAGTTATGCATGAGAAAGAGAGAGAGAGAGGGGGAGACAGACAGGGGTGGGTGGGATGGACACTAATATTCTAAATAATTAATTGTTATTAAAGATAAATGGGTGGTCACAGCGAACAGCGACCTTGGGGGTAATTTCGCTCTTAGCGATTATCAAACTTTTCCATCCTGTGATTATAACATGATTGGTAGATCTATCTGCCGTACGTCCCATAGTCTGAACTGACAACTCGTTCTCCTTATTTTCAAATCAGTGGCGTAATATCGTTGACGTCTCTTTACTCTATTTTGATCATTTTAACTCCGCATGACATCTCTTCCTGTCTATTTCGTGAAGACTTGTTTATTTTTCAGACTTCGTGCCTCTTTGACATGCACTTAATCCGACCTTTGTCAAGATAAACATTGGTAAATTTACTCATTATGTAACAGAAAGGAATTCGGTAGGAAGAGTAAAATGAAATGAATAATGGATAAAGAAAATTCAAAACGAATTTAATAAAGATAGGCGGAGAAACAAGAAAAAAACAAGAGAGGAATAAAAGCAAAAGAAAAACAGCGAAAATAAAAATAGAATCAATGTAGCGACTGTTCTCAGGTTGCATTTCATCTGTTCTATCCTTGGTTAGTAGCAGAGTGGTTTTCTAGACTGGTCAATTTTTAATTATGTCCCAATGTAGTGACCCACTTTATATACTTTTATACTTATACACTTTATACAACTTATACACTTTTTGATCGACTTACGGGGAGCCAAGGCTAAATAAAAGGATGCAGAAAGAGAGGGAAGATGCAAAATATATGATATAATAATAAATCTTCATATATATATATATGTGTGTGTGTATGTGTGTGTGTGTGTGTGTGTGTGTTGTGTGTGTGTGTATGTGTGTGTGAATTTTTCTCAAACCATCTATAATATAAATCTCACATGTATGTATGTATGCATGCCTAAAACCTTCGACAGAGGTGGCCGATTGTCACGAGATTGGTATCGTTTTAAAGCCCGACCCTTCAAACGGCAAATATCGAAATATTGGCTAAAACAATAATTCCTTCACCCTCAATTCAGCACGTTTCTATAGTAAGGGGTCGCTTTTTTTCGCCAAAATTTTCGAAAGTCATCTTTTCGATTGACTAGCCTTATTTTAAAACTATTTTAACACTTTTTTCCTCAACATACACCTACAAACATCCGGGCAACGCCGAGCACACAGGCTAGTGCATATATATATATATATATATATATATATATATATATATATATATATATATATATATATATATAGCAGGCCGCCTGGTATTACCCGATCATAAAATACGCTTAAATATGATATTCTAATTAATGCATATTTCTTATTTATTCTTATGTTATATTTTTTTAATTTTCACACCTTTGCAACGATTTTCCCGGGCTAAAAATAAAATATAAAGTTTCGACCAAAAACTGATAGAAGAGTTTAAAAGGCAAAGTTTTGAACAAATATATATATATATATATATATATATATATATATATATATATATATATATATATAAAGAGGTTTGTGATTATTATGCATATATATATATATATATATATATATATATATATATAAAGAGGTTTGTGATTACTATAACAGTTTTACACAATTTTACGCAAGTATAAACCATTTAGAATATCTTCATGAATATAATTACACGTAATAGTTAACTTAAGGTGATCATACAATAAAAAAATGAAAAACTAATAGGGAATTAATTAAAATGAATATGTAAATGAATATGTAAATTGGCAAAATCTTTTGCGGTTGCATGAATGAATATATGTATATATATATATATATATATATATATATATATATATATATATATATATATATATATATATATATATACTAGTATAGATAATTATTTATCATACTGTTATTTCCCTGTGAACATTTTTTAAATTAATTTTTTTTAATTATTAAAATTTTTTCTTCTTGTACATGTATGATTCCATCTTTCTAATTATATTTTTTATGTTTTATTCTTGTATTTCATATATATTGACATATATACCTTTCATTTCCAATCTAAATGATTTAAGCCAGCTTTTTTATCTTGTATATAGTGTATATTACTGGCCCTCCTCTTCTGATGAGAAGAGTCTTGCGTCGAAATGCCGTAATCTAAAAAAGGTGGTCCTCTTTGGTTCTTTCTTTATTGATCTGATGATATAATAAAGTCATATGTCATTTTTATTCCTCATCGTTTATTTAACATATTATAATTGATTTGCTTTTCTTTATATTGATAAGTGTGCTTTTGTAAAGATGTATTCTTTGCTACTTGCTGTCTGTTAATGTGTGGATGCGTGTGTAGATGTGTGTATGCGTATAAAGACGAAGGGTGTGCGTGGATGGGTGTAGCACTTTACTGGTCGAAATGATGATCTCCACTTCGCGTTAAGCAAATCATAAGTAAATGATAAACTTCATTCACTTACGATGTCATTTCTGGCATCGTCATGACTGGTTTACTTAAGCCACGGCAACCGAGATAGAAGGTCTGTTAACTGAAAAATGCCCCCAGGCAATGTATGACGGCTTAAAAAAACATTAAAACATGTTAAAACGAAAAAAGGAACCCAATTCGATTAATAATGAAACTGAACTTTATTCAATATAGAATCTATGCATAATTTTAAAGCAATATACAATCTAATACTTATAAAACTGAATTATGAATTTAGGAAACAAACAAAAAAACATAAAACACAAATAATCCTTGGCCTTCAGGATAAGATCACAGTGTAGTAGTATATATTCTGATGCTACAATTCACATTTTCTGTCCTCGGCCGGTAGAGGAAAACTCTTTCATAACTAGGACAATTTCTATTTTTGTTCCTATCCAGAGTGCCCCTTACTGAGGAGCTGGATTTTCCCCACAAGATTATATGTTGAAATATCTAAATATTTATTACTTTTAATACAGAAATTACATTTAAAGTTTTGGTTTTCTGTTCTTCTATGTTGATTTTTCCCATGTTTTTCATCAAAAAGTGTAGCGTATTTTCATCAGTTACATGGTTAGGAATCTTACATTCCGCTATAGTCTTCATTTTCATATCAGTGTAGAATGTATGAATACGGAATGACGTTCACATAACTACTGAAAAACAATCATACCATAATGTGAACATTGATTAAAAACTAAGAAAATATAGTAAACATCTACGATATTAAATCAGGGTGGTGGTGAATTTGGGAGGGAACATTATTATTATTATTATTATTATTATTATTATTATTATTATTATTATTATTATTATTATTTCACTCACTAGGAGTTGTCTCACAGGCCATCACCAGTGATCGCTCACTGGCAGTAATTTGTGGTATTCGCTGGAGGCCGCGTGACAATAAGTCTCCCCAGATGTCCAATGTTCTCCACCTCTCAGCCATTCGTACAGATGATTGTACGCAACAGCCGTTTTCCATTGATTTCTCGTTGGCATCGGCCATTGGTGTTTCCTGCGGTTTGGGTGACAAAATGCCTCCCCAAGGTACCAGATTTGAACTGCACACTTCCAGTGGAGGTCTGATTAGTAGTCGCCCTCCTCGGACTTTCCATCCTCCCTGACCCTTCACAACTAGTTGCTGTGGCGCCAGTCGATGTCATCTACAGTGGGTTTTTTTTTGGCACTTCACTGGGAACATGGACCCTGCGTAAACGGGTTTTCATTTAATGGCAGCTCCCTGAGGTTTTCTTTCAATTTCTTCGTATATATCTCATGCTTTTTTTTTTAGCTGGAATTTTTTGTTTCTTTAATTAAATTTGATTCATACTTTTATTTCGTGCTTGTTTTTATTTTATTTGCATTTTGTTTTCATTTACTTTTAGTACATTATATTTTTTACACTAAATATTTTTATTTTTTGTTGCATTTATTTTTTTCATACATATTCAAATAATGTTTTGGGTTTTTTTTTACCTCAAATAGTACATTCAAAAATGTTTTCGTGCTTAAATAAACCAATGAAAACCTTTTGCGTATGCGCATTTTAGGGAGCAACTATTAAATTAAACCCCGGTTACACAGGGTCCACATTCTCCAGGAAGTACCTTTTTTTATTATTGCTGCTGTAATAATAATAATAATAATAATAATAATAATAATAATAATAATAATAATAATAATAATGGCGGTTGTGCAGTGTACACACCGTGCTATATTTTAAATAGGATTTCCAAGCTAAATTAAATTTTTATGGTATCTTTTTTTTCCATTAAATTATTACGTGAAAGTGCAGAATAGTTAGAAAGACCCTCCTCCTGTTAAGAATGGATTTCTAAATAACGGTATTATTTCAGCCTGGTGCGTATAGCATTTATTTATAATATAAAACACAAGAAAATATGTTAACTAAAATTTAATGTACTCTTTATTTTAGTTTATATCAAAACTTTAATTAAAATTGATTAGTTAATGAATTTTTAAGATACATTTGTGTTCTTATGTCTTTGGTGAGAATAGAGAATTTCCTATGTAATTTCCCATTTTAGTCATGCAAATTATTTGCAGATAAAATGGTATAAAACAAACAAACACTTTTAAGTTTTAAATATATTTCAAAGAAATAAATTACGCCGATGCCAAAATATTGAATTTATCGATCGTTTTAGTTTATATAAAAAAACCAAAAAAACTACAAAACCAAAACAACTCCCGTGAAAACTGCTTCTAACTTTAAAATATTTGGAAATACTCAATGAAAAGTTTTATCTATTATCATGGACTGAAAAATATACTCATATAAAAATTGTTTGTTTTGCAGTTTAAAAAAATAAATTAAATGAAATATTCGACTTCCTTCGATAGAAAGAAAAGTTCCTTCGATAGAAATAAAACAAGTTCACTTACCGATATATTTTATTAGATTAACATTATCCCAATTGTAATTATGATAATTGTAATAATAATCTAGATGGAGAATTGTGTTTCTCTTTAGGAGAATAAAAAACATATAATTACAACAGCCACAATATAATATAATATTTTTTATAGCCACGTGGTTGAACAACAGAAACCTTAGGCACCTTCGTGTCTTTACCTACATATTGATCTGGTAATGACGTCACGCTGTCATGTTTATTGGCCTGTTTTAGCTCAGTTAGTATAGCACCTTACGCCAATTGTTGAGGTGACACATTTCGGATCTTACATATTCTAGTCACAGATGAAAGTATATTTTAATATATGTATGTATGTATGTATGTATGTATATATATATATATATATATATATATATATATATATATATATATAAATATATATATACATATATATATATTTAGAACTAGTTTTCTTCTATGAAATACAAACATTTTTACGTCTTCTGACGAAGACTTGTGGTTTCAACCAATCATCTATCCGAAACATTATCATGTCCAGTATTGCGACCATATAACTTTATCTATCTCAATAAAAAAATATATTTTTTTAACACTATTAATAACCTTGTTAAATCCGTGTGTGTGTGTGTGTGTGTGCGTGAAAATAAAATGATAAATAAAACCAAAAAAATGTTATCTTTTAATAATTCATTAAAAATACAGAAACGAGAATATAATGCAAGATAGTTTCTTATTTCATGCAATTTAAAAAGTAAGACATTTTCTTTTCTCCAGGGGAAATAATTAGCCAAAATTAATGTAGAGATATAAAGCAGAGATTAATGGTCCGCAGTTAATATTGAATATCACTTTATCAAGATTGGATCTAATATATATTTATTGGCATTGCCAGGGCCATTATTCTCATTCTTTGTGTTACTCTTAAAACGTTTTAGGCGATGTCGCCTCCAACGTTGTTCAGCTCTATCGTGGCTAACTTGAGAATCTTGTAAGGCTGTCAATAACATTGAGAACAGTAGTCTGTATAATTAAAATAATGCGAATTATTAATCAGCAGATTAAAAATTCTGAAACATAAAATATTCATATATCATTCTTATTAATTGTATATATATATATAAATATATATATATATATATATAAATATATATATATATATATATATATATAAATATATATATAAATGAATGAAAATAGATGTGATGGTTTGACGTTTTAGGTAAACGAAAAGAAATGATTGAAGACATTCAAGTAGATTCCATAAACAAAACCTCTTTCTTAGAACTGCACACATGTGGAAGTCTCTTCGGTTTGCCTGCTTTCCATCGGAATAAGATTTGGTCATCTTGAAGTCCAACGTAACAAATTCTTGATGAACCGTCCCCTTAAGTAATCCAATTTACCAAATTTCCACTACTAATGATTACTACGATATAGTGCCATTGTCTACTGTACACTTATTAACCCCTATTCTCGAGTGGGCTCCAGGCCTTGATAAGAGGTGACTCCTTTGTTAAAAAAAAAGATAATTAAGTAAAAACCATGATGAGCCGAAAGATCTTCGTGATACCTTTCTTTAAAGGTGATGAGTTAGAATGCGTGGACGAAGTATGTTTTTGACGGAGAAACGGTTTCTATAATTTATCTTTTATTATCAGCAAATTAATAATCAAAGAAACTGAACATAAATTTAGAAACTGATTTGTAATCCATATTTTTCTGCCGCTTGTTATACTCTACATAAAAAATGTACATATATAAAAAAAAACATACTTTTTCGCACTTTATGAATGGCAACCGCATATTTAAGGTAGCAGAAAAATATTGCGCCTCATCAATGTTTTAACTCGATTTTCTCTAATCATTTTATCATTCTGACGAAGTCCCCTGAAAATGGGCCCAAATACAGACATTGAATTTTTCTAATATTCCAGTTTTTAACGTCATACTATAGTATCGTATATATGTACGTATATATGTATATATATATATATATATATATATATATATGTATATATATGTATATGTATATATATACATATATATGTGTATATATATATTATAAAGTTGTAAAATGAATATAAATATAAGTATTGAATGTTTCTTTATTTTTAAGATGAGGATTATATATTTAGATTGTACTTACTATATATATATATATATATATATATATATATATATAATATTTAAATCCATGAGAATTGACACAAATATTAACCAACATAATGAACATTTCGGTAATCTAATATATATATATATATATATATATATATATATATATATATATATATATATATATATATATATATATATATATAATGGCAAAAACCAAAAACAACATCAATCGATAACTTCATATTTGAAATATCCGAAAAAATACAAATATGATGTTATTCCATCTAGTTTGTTTTTTGTTATATTTGCAAGCGTATATATATATATATATATATATACATATATATATGTATATATATTCGTTTGACTACTGTTTGTCTACATATATCTAGTTTCCTATATATATATATATATATATATATATATAGATAGATAGCTACTGCTTTGCTAATTTACCTTATATGTTCTTTTCCAATGTTCTCTCTTAATCTATCTTTCTCATATATATATATATATATATATATATATATATATATATATATATATATATCTTACGTACATATCTTACGTACATATACCTGTATACACATATATGCATACATAATATGATGTATGTACGTATATATATATATATATATATATATATATATATATATATATACATACATATATCAATGTAAACTTTTCTAAATGTATAGTTATCTAATCATGTATATATCTAATATTTATATAATACATTTTATTAATCATCTTTAATATACCCTTCAATCCATTTATCTCTATATAGTTATCTCGGCACATTTTATGTATCTACTAATTAATTATTTAGAATAGGCAGATTTCGACATGAACATTGTAGGAACTGAATGAAACATATTTATCTAGGTGTATTTTCGTTTGATATTATATCAAGCTGAGGTATTGCATCTATTACTTGCATATATATATATGTATATATATATATATATATATATATATATATATATATATATATATATACCCGATTATTTTGTATGTTGCGCATGCGCATGGGCGTATGTTTACTACATTTTGCGTTGCAATAGTAGCGTTGAAGGGATAGGAGGAAAGTGGATGGGGGAACGACACGCGTGAGAGGTACTAGTGCCAGCTTCTTGAAATCGATGAAGATCAAGGTCACATACATGTTGTTTATTGTCGGCATCAGCGTTTATTCGTGCACACGCACACGCTCGCGCACATACATGCGTGAAGTGGGTGCACTTGGTGGCCAGTTCGTAACAACCACCCTCCACAGACACCTCCACCCGTTCTATACATTCCCCACCCGGGTCGTTTGCAGCCTCCACTTCTTATTCCCTTTCGAAACACAGACACTCTACCCATCTACTCCGAGAACCTCACTTACGCGAAATTTGTTTTTTGAATTCTTTCTCTTTCTATTTTCAAAGCATTAAATCCATTCAGTGTTCTCTTTTTTACATAACAATCTTAATATATATATATATATATATATATATATATATATATATATATATATATACGAGTATTTCATGTTTTCGCAATCATAAGTACAGAAAAATAAT
>NC_136500.1:43213110-43215610 GCF_053919585.1 Euprymna scolopes
TCCTGTCACGCCGTTGTAATGGTTATCGTACTTGACTTACTATCATTAGTATTTGGTTTCGATCTCAGCTCGAGTATTTTTTTCTTCTATTTTATAAGAAGTGAACGGTTAAGAAAAAAAAATTAATAATACACACATGCACAAGTTCCAGTTTCTGTATAAATTCAAATATAAACTTATGCGTATTTTACGGTCGGGTAACGCCGGCTGGCCTTCTAATAAAATGTAAAAGCAAACACTCTGATATAGAAGCGGAAAGATTCCCTTTATCACTATATAAACATTTCTCTCTATCAATCTATATATCTATCTATCTATCTATCTATCTCTATATATATATATATATATATATATATATATATATCTGTGTGTCTTTCCTTCTCTCTCTCTTTCTCTCTCTCTTCCTCTCTATCTATCTATATGTCTGTATGTGTGTCTGTCCTCCTCTCTCTCTCTCTCTCTCTCTCTCTCTCTTTCTCTCTCTCTCTCTCTATCTATATGCCTGTCTCTGTGTCTGTCATTCTCTCTCTCTCTATCTCTCTCTCTATCTATCTATCTATCTATCTATCTATCTATCTATTTATCGGTCTGTGTGTCTGTCTTTCTCTCTCTCTCTCTCTCTCTCTCTCTCTATATATATATATATATATATATTATTATTATTATTATTATTACTCATGTACATGACTATAATTATTATTTTTATTTTATGTTTTTTTTGTTGTTGTTTTTTTTACACGGTGGTCACCACTTACCAAGGCCCGGAAGCTACTCAGGGAAAAGGGTTATTGCAAGTACAGTACGTTAGTGTGGAGATTTAATGAGGTGTTCACTTAAGGGGGCGGTTCATCAGGAATTTGTTTACGTTGGACTTGAACGTGTGTTATTTTATAATTATCGTTTAGGTATCTTATTATTATTATTATTATTATTATTATTATTATTATTATTATTATTATTATCATTATTATTATTATTATTATTATTATTATTATTATTATTATTTACATATCCTCTTCTCATTATATTTTATATTTTTTTATTATTTATCTTATTATTGGAATGTGTTTCTTTTTATGATCCAAATATTATACTTTTTTCTTTCTCCCTTCATTTTTATTTTACTTATTTTTTTTCTCTAACATTATAATTTATTTATTCACATTATTATTATTATTATCGTTGTGTATTTATTATCATTTTATTTATTTATTTTGATTTTATTTCGTTTATTTTTTATTTATTATATTTTTATTGTATTTATTGAATTATTATTTTTGTATTTGTAGTGTTATTATTGTTGTTTTATTTTATTAATTATGCATTTATTATATAATTAATGCATTTTATATTATTATTATTATTGTGTCATGTACGTTATTATTTAATTCTTTTATTATTATATCATTCGTTATATAATTATTGTATTTATTTTATAATTGTATTTATGATATTATTTAATTATTGTTGTTGTTTCAATTTGTTATGCGAGTGGTGTTTATTTTATTATTATTGTTGTACTTATATATTTCTGTAATGTATTTAATATTGTAATGTATTTGTTGCTTATTTGGTTATACAGTTATATATTTAAGGATCAGTATTATTTACATATTTTGTATTATTCTTTATTTATTTAATTGCTCTATATTTAGGATTAGGTATTTATTAATATATGTGTGTATGTTATTTATGTTTAACTTGTAACCATTAATAATTATTCAGTTTATTATTATTTATATTTTTATATAGTTTTTTTTTATAGGTCATTCATAGAAAGTTTTGATGTTTTCTTTATTTTTTCTTTCTTCATTTTTTTCATATATGTATTGTAAATCGTCTCTTTATTACTGAACAATTTTTTTTTTATAATATAATGACGATATTAATTGTGTTGTGAATTGTTTTATTCAGCAGCTTTTATTGTTGTTCTTATTATTTTTATGATAGATGTTTTTGTTTGGCATTATTCATGTATTTGTTTGTTTGTTGTTATTATTTATTTATTTGTTATTTTTTTTATTTATTTGATCGTTGTTATTGTTTATTAATTTGTATTGTATTTTTTAATTTTATTACTGTTAATATGTAATTATTGTTTGTTTATTTATTTGTTATTATGGCCCGTTTATTTTCTTGTGATTATTGTTTTTGTTTGTATTTTTATATTGTCTATTTACATAATTTTTTATTTATTTATTTATTATTATTGTCTGTTTATGTTCTTGTTATTATGGTTTATTTGTTTGTATTTTATTAATTTTTATTTTTATTAATTTATATTAATTTATTGTATTTATTTTTGTTAATTGATGTGTATACATTATTATTATTCTTATTTGTGAATTATTATTGTATATTTGTTCGTCTGTGTGTTATTGTGTATTGATATGATTTCATTTTTGTTGTTTATTTTTGGGTTTGTTTTATGTTGTTGCTTATTTCTTTGTTGTAGCAGGTAAAATTTCGTTTTATATAGAAGCTAGAAACATCATATGCA
>NC_136500.1:43218110-43265610 GCF_053919585.1 Euprymna scolopes
ATATATATATATATAATAGTAATATAATTATATATGTGTGTGTGTATTCAACTGAATAATACCAAATTAAATATTTCCTTACATTATCTTAACTTTTTTCTATTAATAATTGATGTTTTTAAATGTATGTTATAATAATTATTTTGCTTGCAATTTTACGATACTTTTTTTTTTCTTGGTTTTTCTTCTTTACATTTGACAATCCGGGAGTACACTATAATCCTTTTATTTTGCCTCCTTAAACACCTGATGATTAATTATTTTCAAATTATATCTTCATCCTTTTAACACACACACACACACACATACACACACACACACACATACACTTCACATACTTCTATTAGATACTTGAAATCAATAAAAAGCCCCCATTTCAGTTTCTTTGGAAAATTCTATGTGGTTTTCATGTTTGAATGAACTGTTATGCAAATTTCAAATATATAATTTCTTTTGTTCGTAGTTAGTGTCCATATTAAATTTCTTTGAAGTCCTATAAAATATGTAATTTGGCGCAGTAATATAAGTAGATGGACAGCTATGTTTCATGTTTTTGTATGTGGCTGGTCGTCCTGGTGTCGTTAAGTCTAGTCAAGGTGGAGAATTGATGACGATAAAAAATACGTATATGCGTATGTGTCAGTCCTATTTCTAAGCAAATCTTTTTACAGTAAAAAGGAAATTGGTATTTTTCACAACTATAGATAGAAGGGACAAACACACACACACACACACACACACACACACACACACACACACATACACACACACACACACACATATATATATGTATATCTATCTATCTATATATATATATGTATATATATGTATATACATAGACATATATATACGAATATATATATACACGTATATATATATATATATATATATATATATATATATAATAAAAATATAACACGGAAATTACATAATTGTCGATGCAATAATTTATTTCAACCTTATGGTATTTTCAAGCATCTAAACTAGACAATTACATTTTTGATACTCTGTAATTTTCTAGTTTAGATGCTTGAAAATACCATAAGGTTGAAATAAATTATTGCATCGACAATTATGTTATTTCCGTGTTATATTTTTATGTTATTGCTCTGTTTACCACATTGAGCTCTCATACCCGGATTTCCTCCGGAATTATTCCATTATAACACTATATATATATATATATATATATATATATATATATTACATATTACATTATTATATATGTATAAATATGAGGGTTTTTTTCAATTACATTTCACATTAAATTATTTTAACAACCAATGAATTTATTTTGCCCTTGACCTATTAGAAGAAATAGCAATTATCAATCCACCAAAAGAAAATAAAATGTATTTGGACATGATTAAAAAAATCGAACATTGGAAGAGAAATTACAATTACAATTTATTGTATCTTTGATTATACTATTTTGAATTTTTATTATTTTATTCTCTCTTGGTGGATTGATAATTGCTATTCCTTCTGATGAGTTAAGGGCCAAATGGATTTGTTGATTTATACAATAATAAAATAAACGATTTTGCGTAACAAGAACTGTAAATGTCAACATAATTAAAGGAATAAATTGTAAGATGATAAATATCATGCAATTTGGAATTTAGACTTTTCTCATTTGTTATATATATATATATATATATATATATTAATATATATATATGTATGTATATATATGCCTGTGTGTGCATGTGCATGTACATGTATATATATATATATATATATATAATAATGTATATATCCATATACATATATATACATATATATATATATACATACATAGATATACATATATACACATATACATATATACACACACATATATATACACACATATTTATGATGGTTGTATATTTTTAGTTTTCTTGAGCCTACATCCATTGAAACTCTTGTGTTAAAGAGTGCTCAATGAATAAGCAGAGCATGTTTCTAGTATGTTTATTTATACAACCAGTATTGCTTACATATGTGCAGACATGTTTCTGTAGTGACTTTTGTAAGAGTAACTACATCATAAGACTAGACATAGTAATTTAATCGTGAGATGTACGTTTGTCTTATGATGTAGTCTCTCTGAAGATAGACATCATAGAAACATGTCTGCACATATGTGGGATATAATGTTTTTTCTTTATAAATAAACACACCATAAATATATATATTAATTTTAACACTTATCCCCGAGTTGCCTCTTGGTCTTGATAAGTAGCTATGCCTTTGTATATATATATATATATATATATATATATATATATATATATATATATATATATATCTTTCTATCTATCTATCTCGATATATATATAAATATATATATATATATATATATATATATATATATATACTCGATTGTCGAAAACAGTGATGTTATAATTTTAAAATAATATATTGTTATTTTTATTTCATAGGTTTTTCTTCAGTCTTGATATTTGGGAAGATATATCAGTACTTATCGAAATATCATAGGTCTATCCACGGTAATCGTGCTCATCGTTTTTTTTTTTTTAATGGCTGACTTCAGACAGAAAACTGACTCGGCTGCTGCAAAGAAGTAGGGCTTCATTTACCATGCTGGAGAATGATTCACACCGGACAGTATCCTACACCTTTACAAAGTCACAACTTACCGATGTATTATGGCTAGATCTGGCCTGTTGCATCAATCATAGGTCTCTCACTCTTACACAAGGTCCAAAAACGAGTTTCATGTCCCATCGCCGCAATGTTGAATACCTCTGCTGTTTTACAAGTATTTGAATGGAATGTGCTCTGATAAGATCAGAGCACTTGTGGCTTTTCGAAGTATATACTCACGACTGCAGGAAAATCGTACCCCTTTATTGCTGATATTCATAAATACCGGGATCTTCTACTATAATAGTTTTGTTTTCCATCGGATTGTTGGGTTTATAATATTTCTGTTTCTTCCTTCCCTGACTGTATGGTAAATTGTTGCTTTTCTGACTGAAATTTAAATGTAATGTGAAGAGACGTCTCGCGGTTCAACTCCCCATGTCAAATCCCAAGTAGTAGCTTCTTCTGTTCGAAGTGCCAATATGTTTTATTTGATGTGAAAAGAGTAAACGATATTCAGTGTTTTTAAACGATATTTATTTTGTTTTCTTAGTTTTCATAGAATAATAATCAATTCAATAAAAACAAGGCAAAAAAATTACTCGCGTGCTCACGTGTAATGAATGAATGCGTGAATGTATGATTGACGTGAAATTATTATTGATAAACTAAAATGACCGAAAAATGGGCTGAAATGACTTAAATAAATAAAAAGTAAATTACTTAGAATGACTTTAATGAACTTAAGGATGAATTGAATGACCTTAAGCATGACTTGAATGCTTAAAAAATAACTGGAATCCTTCAAAAAAAACTTGAATGATCTGGAGAATGACTTGGATGGCTTTGAGACCGACTGGTTGTAAAGTGGGTGATCATTGTACATTAAATTAATACAGAAAAGGGATCCCCCACTTTGTATCACAAAGTTACAAACATAAGTACAGCATGTAGTAAGAATAGATACTACACTTTGATCTTGGCCAAAAGGCCAAGAAAAGCTTTAAAAGCTAAGAATAGCATATATTAACATAGACCTTTGATCTTAACCAAAAAGGCCAAGCACAAAAGTGTTACGTACAGACCGACCGATAGACCGACCGACTGACCGACGGACCGACGGAGTGACTTATAGAGTCGCATGCACGCGACTAAAAAAATGAACGAAAAGAAAGCAGGAAAACTAAAGATAGTTTCAAAAAATAGCTGAGAAACGGCCACGTGAAGTCAGTTAAACGCCGAACCAATTTAAATTACGTGTGCCAGGATCAGAGTCACAGGTTACATTAAGTATTTTAGATTATGTTGACAGATTTATCAGAGAAAAACTTCATCGGAATAATCGGAAAATCTCAAAAGCTATAACGAGCATATGAACTTCCGATATTTTTAATAATGTATGAAAAATTGTCGACGTTATTGAAAACGCATGTCGCCTACATTAACGCATAAATACACACACACGCGGATATATGTACCATATATTTACATAGATACATAGGTATATAGATACATATATCCATACATATATGTGTGTGTGTATGTGTGTAAATATATAAACACACGCACACATATATATGTATGAATGTATATATATATATATATATATATATATATATATATATAAATAATGTATTTTACAAATTATCACCTATTTTTTTTCATACACATGTTTACCTTCAATGGGGTTCGAGTATTATTTATTTATTTATTTTTTACACAGTAATCACCACTTATCAAGGCCCGGAAGCCACTCAGGGATAAGGGTTATTGCAAGTACATTACGTTAGTGTGGAGATTTGATGAAGTGTTTACTTAAGGGGGCCGTTCATTAGGAATTTGTTAACGTTGGACTTGAACACATCCAAGTTGTAGTCCGGTGGGAAGCAGGCAGACGGAACAGAGTTCCACAGGCGTGCAGTTCTAAGAAAGAAGCTTTGTTCATGGAATCCACGTTTTGATTTAGGCACAGATATAGAGTGGGAGAAATTTTTCACAGTGGATTCAGCTAGACGGGCGTTTTTCGTGAAAGATTGGCGAGGGGGGAACAGAGATTGGAGTTCAGACGAGCACTTGCCATGAAAATAATGATAAAACAAGGATAGGCTCGCAACGTCTCTTCTGTGGGAGAGAGGTTGCAGGGTAGGGAAACGGGCATCCCCCACTAAACCACGAAGTCTATTTTGCACTCTGTCAAGAAACTTGATTGCATTTCTGTAAGCTATTCTCTGTCTCTCTCTCTTTGTCTCTCTCTCTCGCTCTCTCTCTCTCTCTCTCTCTCTCTCTATATATATATATATATATATATATATATATATATATATATATAGGGTGTCCACAAAGTCTGGCTACATTATGTTGCCAGACTTTCTGGAAGCATCCTGTAGATTATGTAGCAAGATTTTGTGAGCACCCTGTATGTATATATATATATATATATATATATATATATATATATATATATACATACATACATACATACATGTGTGTGTGTGTGTGCGCGTGTGTGTGTGCGTGTGTGTACAGGGTGCCCACAAAGTCTTTCTACATAATCTACAGGATGCTTCCACAAAGTATGGCTACATAATGTAGCTAGACTTTGTGGACACCCTGTATATATATATATATATATATTATATGTATATATGTATATTATATGTATGTATAATATATATATATATGTATAATATATATATATATATGTATAATATATATCTGTAATTGTATAATATATATGTATGTATAATATATATTTATTTATATGTATAATATATATGTATGTATATTATATATATTTATATGTATAATATATATATATGTATAATATATATTTATATATATATATATATGCATAATAAATATATGTATAATATATATATATATGTGTATAAGATATATATATGCATATATATATATATTCATATATATATATACACATATATACATACATACATATATATACATATATATGTGTATAAGATATATATATATATATGCATATATATATATTCATATATATATATATACACATATATATACGTGTGTATGTTTATTGTTCAATATCCATATTAAAAAAAAATTGTGTACGTATATGTTAATAAAATACTTATACATATATAATTATTCAATTTTATTTAAGAAACAAAAAATATTTCTATTTAGTTGCCCATTGTAAGCTAAACGTATATCCATATATCTATAAATATATAATATATATATGGTAAAAGTGTATGTCTTTCTCTCTGTGTGTATATGTCTGTCTGTGTGTCTGTCTGTGTACATATTCCTACGCAATAACTTAAATATTAATTTTTAGTCTACAGACTCGAAATTTGATATACAGGGTACTGAAATTTGGGAAAATCGTTGTAATCTGTTTTCGGTCACAAATTTAACTGTTAAGGTGTCAAAGTTAAACGATTTGACCTTTGTGAACTCTACCAACTCCTCCGACAATTTTTGATATAAACAATTGAAATTATTGGACATAGGTTCCTTGGACATGGGTCTAAATCACTTGATTTGAGCCCAAAACAATAAATTTTAATGGGTCATAATAGGGGTCAAAATGGACTTCTGCGGTCTCTACCAAATTACTAAGACAATTTCTGGTGTAAACATTGGAAATTTTATATAAATTGTATTGAGAGATAGGGCAAGCTTTTTAATCGGTTTGGGTTGAAAATTTGAGCAACCGATATATAAACGTATGTTTGCATGTCTGCCTAAAACTTTCGACGGACGCGACGGATTTTTCCAATATCAGTATCGTTTTGAAGTTCGATCCTTCAGACGACAAATACCGAAAAATTGGCTAAAAAAAAACATTAATTTCTTCAACCTCAACTGGGCACTTTTCTACAGGGAGGGGTCTCTTTTTTCGCCGGTATTTTCGAAAGTCATCGGCTTATTCGATTGTCTAGCCTTAATTTAAACCAACATAACTGCCAGTTTGGCGGTCGTCGTAACAGCAAAGACGTCAGTTTTTCCCCGTTTTTCCCCTCCTTCGCGGTACGTGTTCGAGCCTGCCTTCATACTACCACTTTTTTTTCTTTTGCTGAACACAACCTCCAAACACCCGGGATGAAATGCTATTAAAGATATATATATATATTTATATATATATATATATATATATATATATATATATATATATATATATATATATATATATGCGTATTCATATGAACATATATTTTTTCACATTAACTCTCATTTATATATATATTTATATATATATATATATATATATATATATATATATGTATGTGTGTGTGTGTGTGTGTGTGTGTGTGTGTGATGAGACGATTCCATTATTTTCTCGATTTCGAATAAATTATCTATTCCGTACTAAATTCCCGATTCCGATAAAATTACCGATTCTGATTCCGATTTATTCTGTAAATCTTTTATAATGTAATAATGACAGTTATGTTTTCAGATTAAATGGCAAATTCAAGAAATTATGCAGAAACATTTTCAGATTTCGATAACGATCCCGATACTATTTTTCCGATTTTCTATTCCATTTCATCGTCCCACAATAATATATATATATATATATATATATATATATATATATATATATATATATATACATATATATGCACATATTTAACAAATAATGTCTGTATAAAAAATAGATCCTATATATATATATATATATATATATATATATATATATATATATATATATATATATATATATATATATATATATATCAAGATTAATCACGTTTTTGTTCATGGGGATATTTTACACGTGTGTAAACATATTTTCATTAATTTTAGAAACGCTCTCTTATCTGCCTATATCTATATATCTATAAAAGTTTAACGTGTCTGTCTGTCTGGCTGTCTGTCTGTGTACATTTCCCTACGCAATAACTCTGTCAATTTTTAGTCTATAAACTCGAAATTTGAAATACCGGGTATTGAGATTTGGGAAAATCGATGTGACGGGTGTCAGCCAGAAATTTGGCTGTTAAGGGGTCAAATTTCAACGATTTGACCTTTAAGAACTCTACCAAACTCCTCCGAAAATTTTGGGTCTAGACACTTGAAATTTTAGATAAAGGTTCCTTGAACCTGGATCTAATTTAATAAAGTGATTTGAGCCCGAAACTATAAATTTTAAGGGGTCATAATAGGGGTCACATTAAAAAAAGAAATTTACTTTTTTTTTTTTTTTGCTCATTATACACCTCCAAACACCCGGGCAACGCCGGGCTGAAATGCTAGTATATATATATATATATATATATATATATATATATATATATATATATATATTAAATATATGTATAGGATCTATTTTTTATACAGCCATTATTTGTTACATATATGCATACATGTTCCAGTGACATCTCAATTCAAAAAGATCACCTCATCAGGCAAAAAACAAACAAAACACACACACACATACACACACACACACATACACAAACACATCGCCCGTTTTTGGTCTGAGATTTTCATCTTATTGAATTGAGATTCCACGGATAAAAGTATGCACATATGTAGCTATTTACAATGCCTCCCCACGGGACAGAGTTAGACACCAGGGTCGTTTTTTAACGTGGAGAAAAGGTACAAAAATAAAAATTGTCTCAGTCTTGAAGGATTTCTCCTCCACCGAAAGAGAACAAGAAATGGAAGTGCAACATCTGAAGAACAGATACTACACTTTGATCTTGACCAACCAGCTCGGACTTTCATTGAGTAATCTTTAAAATCCTGCCGGTTTCATTAGGATTATATCTGGGAAACTAATCTATACAACCATTATATATATATATATATATATATATATATATATATATATATATATATATATATATAGTCATCCACATACAGTACTGTTTCGCTGTTTCACAGCTCATCAGTGCGGCTATATATATATATATATATATATATATATATATATATATATATATATACATACATACATGGGTTATGGATGTCAATACTGTTGTTTATAAAATAAATGAGAAGGTATGTCTGTTGATCTCTTTTCATCGAAAAACAGACAGACAAGAGAGCGTTTCTAAAATCAATGAAAATATGTTTACACACGTGTAAAATATCCTCATGAACAAAACGTGATTAATCTTGAACATTTACGGAATTTTTTTTAATGATGTAAGGAGCCATTTTATGACATTTTACACGAGTAATATAAATATTTAAAAAAAAAAAAAAAAAAACGACGACAAAAAAGTATTCCAATCGCATAGTTGGGTGAGACTCAGGCTGGCATATTTGAATGGTTTGCTTCAATCTTACCTTAAACTGAACATCTGTTAAAATGAATATAAAAAATATATTTTACATGTGAAAATAAAAACAAAACAAAACAAAAAATACTGTAATAAAAATATGGGAAAGCATTTTTTGCTGTGTATAATGATGCTAGACGCTACTTTGTACGTTATTTCTTATGTATCCTTCTTTTTGATTATCGCTTTAGTTTAAATATATATATATATATATATATATATATATATATATATATATATATATATATATATATATACGAGCATGGGTGCCCGGCGTTGCCCTGGTATTTAGGGGTGTATGCTGAGCAAAAAAAAAAAAAGAAAAAAAAAAAAGCTGTCAAATTTGTTAAGCTTTGTCCCCTATTAAAAGATATTGTTTTGGGTTCAAATGAAGTTATTAAGTTAAATCCATGTCCAAGGAACCTATATCTAAATTTTCAAGTGTTTCGACCCACACTTTTCGGAGGAGTTTGGTAGAGTTCTCAAAGGTTAAATCGTTGAACTTTTACCCGTTAGTCGCCAAATTTCTGGCCGAAAACCAATCACATCGATTTTCCCAAATCTCAGTACCCTGTATATCAAATTTCGAGTATGTAGACTAAACATTGACAGAGTTATTGCGTAGGGAAATGTACACACACCGACACACAGACAAAAAGATGCACAGACAGACAGATACACAGACACGTTCACTTATATATATATATATATATATATATATATATATATATATATATATATATATATATATTATAGTTGTATAAGTTGGTTTCCTAGATCTAATTGCAATGAAACCCGAGTGATTATAAAAGAGTACTCAACAGAGGGCAGGGCCGGTATATAGACTGTTTATTATACAAACATTATTGGTTACATTATTGGTTATGTGTACACATGTTTCAGTGGATTCTCGGTTCAAAGAGACCATTTCATCAGACCAAAAAGTGGCAATTGTTAAACGACAGCTTGACCACACGGAATCGTACTGTCTCCCTTTTCCTTAACGCCCCACACGTACCCTCTTTATTCACCGTACCTCCGTCCGAAACCTCTACTGTTCACATTCACAAGTATACAGCTCATATCTTTCAGAGCGTAAACCACATCTGAATATATCTTATAAAAAACGAATGTAATTTGGATTCTCGTTTCAATATCGCTTTTGTTTTTTGTTTTTTTGGTCTGATGAAGTGGTCTCTTTGAATTGGGATCCACTGAAATACATATGCACATACGTAAGCAATAATGTTCATATAATAAACATACTGTGTGTACTCTCTCTCTCTCTCTCTCTCTCACACACACACACACAAACACACACATATATATATATATCTATATATATATATATATATATATATATATATATATATATATATATAGAGAGAGAGAGAGAGAGAAAGAGAAAGAGAGGGAGAGTAAGCAAGAGAGATGAAATGAAGATAACAAAGAATATATCTTTAACGAAGGAAACCTATGAAAGTAGAATTAGCTCAACATGGTTAAGAGGAGGAAATAAATATATTAAAAAAATAATGAGGAATACAAGTTACACATTAATTTATTATAAATCTGATAACAAAAGTATATATAACATTTATTCATCTATTATTTATAATATATATATATAATATATATTACATAATATAATATACAATATATTACATAAATATTATATATATATATATGTATGACTACTTCATTTAATCACATAAATTAATATACGAAAATATAATTTTATGCGTAAATTTTGAATATTTACATTAGTAGTGCTCAATACATAGGGAGAGCTAGGTAGTAAGTTGTAAAATATATATGGCAATTAAGCTACACAGAATGTTCCGCGTTTTATTCTTGTGAGAATTCGTCAGGCTTATGCATAGTATATATATGTGTGTGTGTGTGTGTGTATACATTCAATTATAAAAACTGTATTTTAATGCATACGTTCAACATTTTTTTTCAGATTGTCACAATTATACTACATAAATAGAATGTACACTTTCGCAGCATATCAACTGATATTCAGACACACAGACACGTTCACTTTTATGGATATACTAGCATTTCAGCCCCTTAACATTTATTGTTTTGGGTTCAAATCAAGTTATTAAGTTAAATCCATTTCCAACAAACCTATATCTAAAATTTCAAGTGTGTAGACCCAAAATTGTCGGAGGAGTGTGGTAGAGTTCTCAAAGGTCAAATCGTTGAACTTGACCCCTTAATCGCAAAATTTCTGGCCAAAAACCAATCACATCGATTTTCCCAAATCTCAGTACACTGTATATCAAATTTCGAGTATGTAGACTAAAAATTGACAGAGTTATTGCGTAGGGAAATGTACACAGACACACAGACACTTTCATTTATATATATATATATATATATATATATATATATATATATATATATATATATATATATATATATGTGTACTATTGGGGGACGTAAAATATGTATATTTATGATATTTGTCCAAATTTCGTATATGTTATTATAGAGTCGTTATTTCAAAAGTTTTTAAATAAAGTATTTGTGCGCCATCAGCAAGAATCGAAACCGAAAGCAAAACTGTGGCATCCAAAACTGGTGACGTCGCAACTGTACAAACGTGACACGTATCTGAATAATAAAAATTAAAAATAAAAACATAAACTATTATGAATGTACAAAATGTTTAACGATTTTTTTCAATTTTGACCCATATTTGACCCCCCTTAAAAACCAACCGACTAAAGACCCATAAAAGAACTGTCCTTAAAAAATCCGATCATTTTGAGGCTCCTAGCGCCGCTCGGCAATTTTTACTTTCGGGGGGATAGTGTTTGAAAATATGGAGACGGACAGACAGAGAGAAGGACAAACATGCAGACAGGCATATATATATATATATATATATATATATATATATATATATATATATATATATATATATATATATACAGGGTGCCCACAAAGTCTGGCTTCATAATCTACAGGATGCTTCCACAGGCATATATATATATATATATATATATATATATATATATATATATATATATATATATATATATATATATATACATATATATATACATACATATATATACATACATATATATATATACATATACATTATGTAGCCAGACTTTGTGGAAGCATCCTGTAGATTATGTAGCCAGACTTTGTGGGCACCCTGCACATATATATATATATATATATATATATATATATATATATATATGTGCACACACACACATACACACACATATACACACACACGTATATATATATATATATATATATATATATATATATATATATATATATATATATATATATATATATAGGGTGCCCACAAAGTCTGGCTTCATAATCTACGGGATGCTTCCACAAAGTCTGGCTACATAGTGTAGCCAGACTTTGTGGACACCCTGTATATATATATATATATATATATATATATATATATATATATATATATATATATATATATATATATATATATACGAATTATGTTTATTACCGTATTTTTCTGTTAAGTTACATTCTTGTTTCGGCTACACGACCGTTTTTTGGCCCTCATGTAGCTTCCTAAGACTTTTACAGGAAGCTACATGACGGCCAAAAAACGGTCGTGTAGCCGAAACAATGATGTAACTCAACAGAAAAATACGGCAATAAAAAATAAAACGCATATTTTCTCTACAACAGTATTGAGCACTTTCTTCAGGTTTTTATTAATTACCATTTCTACTATATATATATATATATATATATATACAGGGTGTCCGTAAAGTTACTGTACAGTCTTACAAGTTACTATGCAAACACCCTGTAATATATTAACAGTACAGTAATATATTGTATTAAAATATTTATTTGTAACAAAAGAAATAAAAAGAAATAACACCTTTATGTTTATAAAAATCTCAGAAAATACACGTGTTACATCTGAAAAGACTGTAACAATCAAGGCAAACAATTTCTATGACAAATATTCAAATTGGAGGCCTTCAGCTCCAATAAATTCTCGACAACGTGACACCACACTCTGACAAACATGCTTGATTAAATAAACCTGTACAAAATAAATATTAACTATTAATACAAATATAATACAATAAAACAATAAGACTGTACAGTAACTTTACGGGCACCCTGTATATATATATATATATATATATATATATATATATATATATATATATATATATATATATATATATATATATATATATATATATATATATATATATATATATATATATACGGAGAGAGAGAAATGATTTGAAATAATATCTATTAGAGAGAGAAAGAGAAAGGGATATGATTTATAATAAATATATCTTTTAGCTTCTATCTTCATAAAAATATGTCCAGTATTCTAGATATATCATTAATGTACGTAAAAGTTTCAATGAAGAAGAATAACACGTTGAATTACTTAATGAAAAGTAAGTTCTATATACCAGCTCGGACTTGTTGTGTGTGCGGAACGGTCTCTACTATAGCTGCTATGTCAATTTTTGTCTACAAACCTAAAACTTGATATATATGGGGTATGGACCTGTGGAACAAATGATATTGTTTATTTAGGCGGTAAAATTATTTCTAAATGGTCAGAATTGAAAAGAAAAAATGAAACTTTACAGGCGTAAGACAATAAAGCGTGTTATTTCTACGCATACGCAAATATATATTTATGTTTTTATCAACGTTATTCTTTTTATCGGTATTGATTTAGTTGAGATAGAAACAAATATCCTCTAAAGGAAAGACATGTTCCGGTTATGATTCTAGCTGATAGCACCCATGTCATATATTTTATTTATAATATTTGAAATCACTATTATATATTTGAGACAATATAATAATCCGTAGACAATTGTCTCTATGATAAAAAATAAACGAAATTTGCAATTATAATTAAGCGTAGTTTACGATTGAAAACCCTTAGAAACGTACTCGTATATATTTTTACTAGAACACAAAAGGAACTTTATGTGTTTGTGTGTGACAGAGAGAGTGGGAGAGAGCGAGAGAGAGAAAGGGAGAGAGAAAGAGTTCACTATGGACTAGTAAAGGCTAAGTCGATGTTCTTTTGTTTTTTTGTTTTTAAATTGACACAAAATTACGATCTGCGTGTGTTCTTACGCAGGTATTTTATCGGAATGCATCTGATAAGTATCAAAAATTGATAATCGTAAAAAATTCAATTAAAGAAGACGTTCGATTTTGACCAAAGTTAACACTTTTATACAACCTAACAGCGCAAGTGTATTTGAGAAGCTTTATCACCACACAAGCAAAATATAATCAACTAAACTAGTCTTTATAATGCAGGGGTGCGTTCGAAATGAATGTTTCTTTTTAAAGCACATTTGAACTATGATACGTGACTTTTGCACGTTTAATTTTTATTCATGTGATTACGGAAAAATAATTTCATAAAATCATCAGTTGGTTCTTTAAAAAACGGGAGTGCGTTTAAAATGTTTTTGTTTAAAGCACAACTGAACTATAATATTCGACTTTTGCGTTTCACACTTTAAGTGAAGCCAAAATAATTTTTTTTATAAAATCCTCATTATATTCTCTACAGTGCAATGTAGATTAAAATGTATTTTGAACTAAGTCATTGCAGGGCAGCATGTAAAGCTTCCTTTCGCTACACTGTAAGTGAGGGGGGGGCTTCTAACTAGAGTAGACAATAGATTTGATTTAAAATTCGGCAATGTCATCGATTTCAACTGCTATTGTGTGTGTGTGTGTGTGTGTGTGTGTGTGTGTGTGTGTGTGTGTGTGTGTGTACTGATATTCATATTAAACAACCTTTTCCTTTTTATTTAAAAAAAAATATAACTTTGTTATGGATCGTGGAATTGCATTCACTAGCAAGAGTTAATATGTAGTTAATTTGCATATTCTTTTAAACTTTCATTTTAATTAATTCCCTATTAGTTTTTTTTTTTTCGGTGTTCTTATGAGATGATCATCTTTAGTTAACGGGTAATTATATTCATGCAGATATCCTACATGATTTATACTTGTGTAATATTTGCGTAAAAAGCGTATAGTAAACAGAAGCCTCTTTATATATATATATATATATATATATATGTGTGTGTGTGTGTGTGTGTGTGTGTGTGTGTGTGTGTGTGTGTGTGTGTGTGTGCGTATATCTTTGTTGAAAAAATATTGCCTACTAAACTCTTCCACCAGTTTTTCGTCTACAGTCATTAAACTTAATATGTAGAGTATTCGAACCTATGTAAAACTTATATTTGGATTTTAGCCGAGGAAAATCTGTGCAAAAGTGTTAAAAGTAAAAAAAAAATGGAATTTGCCAGCTGAATGTCGAACGAGGCATTACGAATATGCATGCGTAAAGCAATAGCTATTAGTTCATGTTTTAACTGTTTGCCTTGCAGCAAATATGTCATCATAGGAAAAAAGTAAATCGTAAACTAAACGTTTTGGTTTTGACTCTCGATGGTGGCGCACGAGTAATTTTTTAAAACTTTTTAAATCATTACTATATATTGGGTCTAATATAATATAATATAATAATAAGTACGAAATCTGCATTAGTAAAAATATTATATTTAAGAGTATTTTACGATCAAGCAATGCCGAGTGGTTTGCTAGTATATATATATATATATATATATATATATATATATATATATATACTAGCAAACCACTCGGCATTGCTATATATATATATATATATATATATATATATATATATATATATATATATATATATATATATATATATATTAGAAAAAGTACCCGTCGTTGACTGAGTTCAAAAACAGCCTTCAGAAAATGGACTCTGATTTATGAAATTATAATACGTTATGAAAAGGAAGGGTTGTAAAGAGATAGCTTGGAGGTATCAAAACCAAAGCAAAATATGATGAAAGTAAAAATAAAATAGATAACCCCCATAATTTATTATACCATACCTGTTCACACTGAAACACTTATCACTATATTCTCTGGATCTATATTAAGAAACCTTGTTAAACTTTGTGACATATTTCCATTATATGGAGGTCAGGCACGAACGAACACCTCATAATTTTATTATACGATATTTCTTCAAACTTAAACATAATTATCAAAGTATACTTACGCATCAAAGTACACTTACGCAGATAGATCTGAAAAGTCTTTATTAAAGTGTGTGCCTATTTCCATTCTATGGGGGCCAGGCACGAACGCAGACCCCAAAATTTTATTATACCATCCTTATTTAAGTTAAAACATACTTATCAAAGTATTCTTATGTACATCTATATCAAAAACACTTGTAAACTTTTTTTTTAATTTTTAATTTTTTTATTTCCATACTTTGTGGACCAGGCGTGAACGCAGACCTCACAGTTTTAATGAACGACTATTCTGCCAGATCAAACATACCCATTCCTGTGTCTCGATACATCTACTATCATTATATGTAATCAGTTTTTTTTTTAAATAGTCAACCATATAGGAGCCTATTCATGACCACACACACACACACACACACACACACACACATTCAACTTTATATATATATATATATATATATATATATATACATATATTTATATATATATATAGCAAAGCCACAATTTTTTTAATACATTTCTGTTATAATATTTTATTAATAACGTGATTCGTTGAATGATGTAGGAACACTAACTAAAACAAACTAACGCGTAAACACGGATGTAATTAAAAAAAATGGCACGTGGCCCTTTGCTATATTCTCGTTATTTACGTATTCTCTGAATTAGGAAACTTTTGACGGGCTAATTTAATCTAATAAATATAAGCCGCTTATTAACATTATTATTAATAATAATTAAGAAAAAATATCTACTTATTTAAAAAAGTTTGCAACCTAAAATCCGAAAGCACAGCTATAATTATAGAAGTTAAAACATGGAACTTTGCACATTAATGTATTCTTGTGGGTTAAAAAATCATTCGATCTTCTCTCCCCTAACATCGGAAATATCTTGATAAGTAAGACTTTTAATGAATATCACATATCAATTTCCATTCATTTTAACGTTGTGCCCTCTTTAGTCTGAAACAAAAAAGAAAAGAAAAAAAAAACAACTGTGAAACCGTTTGCTTTCTGCGACGAAAAATATAAGTGATTGTTATAAGTGATTGTTGATTGGTGTTCCTACGTCATCTAAGGAAACATCTGTAAGATTCAATAAATATTATTACAGAAAAAATATGAATATACATATATTTGACCTTGGAATATAAACTGCATATAAATATATATATATATATATATATATATATATATATATATATATATGTGTGTGTGTGTGTGTGTGTGTGTGTGTGCGCGCGCGCACGCGCGTGTGTGTATGTGTGTGTGTGCGTGTGTGTGTGTGTGTGTGTGTGTGTGTGTGTGCGTGCCCTGAAAATGTTAAAGTGTTTTCCTTGTAAACTGAAAGTGAATTAATTGTCAACTGGTTATATATATATATATATATATATATATATATATATATATATATATATATATATATATATATATATATATATATATATATATATATGTATATATTAGGAATATTATTATTGGTTTTGTTATTATTATTAGTATATCTTCTATATATCTATAAAAGTGAAAGTTTCTGTCTGTCTGTGTGTCTGTTTGTATACATTTCCCTACGCAATAGCTCTGTCAATTTTTTAGTCTATAGACTCGAAATTTGATAAACAGGGTGCTGAGATTTGGGAAAATCGATGTGATCGGATTTTGGCCAGAAATTTGGCGATTAAGGGATCATATTTCAACGATTTGATCTTTGAGAACTCTACCAAACTCCTCCGAGAATTTTGGGCCTACACACTTGATAGTTTGGATATAGGTTCCTTGGATATGGATCTAACTTAATAACTTGATTTGAGCCCAAAACAATAAATTTTAAGGGGTTATAATAGGGGGCAAAGTTTTAAAAAATTGACCGCTTTTTTTTTTTTTTTTTGCTCAACATACACCTCCAAATACCCGGACAATGCCGGGAACCCATGCTACTATCTTATAATTAAAAGTATATATATATATATATATATATATATATGCACGCGCGTGCGTGTGTGTGTGTGCGCGCGCGTGTGTGTAATATATATAGTAACACAGAGACCATCGTTCCAAGGGATTGAATGAGTATCAATGATAGTTCAACACTTTAAATATTTTATTCTAAATGAAATGAGTGAAATCGATTTTTTTTCAATCAAATCGATTGATTGTCTAATTTAGCTATGGACTCACCGTGGTCCAATAGGAGGAGGCTTCATATTACTTCCCTAAGTGACTTTGTTCCCAATAGATTGTAGTGTACATTGCACTGTAGAGAACTTCTTGTTTATTTTATAAACTTATGTATATACAATGGCTTGAATTAAGGTTTTAAATACAAAATCAAGCACATGACTTAATTGTTATCTAAACAGAAACATCCATTTATGCATCTAAATGAAGAACTTCTGTTATTTTATACGCCGGGCAGTTCTATTTGTGCGTTAATAAAACTTCTTAAATGCACTTACGATAACCGGTGTGGAAAATAGCACTGTGCCCCTCCTTTAATCGAATTTTACGATTATCGGTTTTCGACCAGTATCGGATGTATTCCGATACAAAGTCTATATAAAAATTCTCTCAGACATATAAAAAATATATACGAGAAATATAAAAATATATTCACCTACAGACACACACGCAATATGCTATTTATAAATATATCGGCATAAAATTTTTAGTCAAAGTATATATATCCAAATTTTGAAATTTCAAAAAAGAAAAACATTATAAATTTGTAAGGAAGATATACAAACTGTTAATTATCCGACAGGGAGTACAAACAATAAACACACACACACACACACACACACACACACACACACACATATATATATGTGTGTGTGTGTGTATATATATAGAGAGAGATAGATAGATAGATAGATAGATAGATAGATAGATAGATAGATAGATGGATGGATGGATCAGCGGATGAAAGGTTCAGGCTCATTACCGTTGGGTCCCGATTTCGAATCTGGCTAGATTCAGCCACTCTGATGATTCGTAGACGACGAAACACATGTCAGTGGATAATTATATTTTAAAAAACAATATATATATATATATATATATATATATATATATATATATGTACCGTTTTTCTTATTATGATTAAATTGTTGAGAATTGGACTTTTAATAACTTGTTGCGCATGTAAACTAAAAAGTCCAGAATTAAAACGTATTTCTCTGTTCAAATAAACAATTCTTCCAATCGTCTTTAATGACTTAAGCACTATCGGTTTTGAAGAGATGCGCTTCGTAATTGGACAATCTGTGCTTCAGTATATACTCCGTAAATAGGCACCCTTACGGGGGTATTCATTTTCTTTCGATTCTCAAAATGATATAAAATAATGAAATAGTAATAGATGTCCTCAAAGACCAATATATATATATATATATATATATATATATATATATATATATATATATATATATATATAGCTTCTTAAATGCATTAAATAATGAAATAGTGATAGATGTCCTCAAAACCAATGTATATATATATATATATATATAAATATATATATATATTTACACATATATATATATGTTTATATGTATATTATATATATATATATATATATATATATATATAGTTATATATATATACATACATTGGTCTTTGAGGACATCTATTACTATTTCATTATTTAATATCATTTTGAGAATGGAAAGAAAATGAATACCCCCGTAAGGGTGCCTATTTAAGCAGTATATACTGAAACACAGATTGTCCAATTACGAAGCGCATGCTATCTTATTTGGGATATATATAAGCAGTGAACAAAAGTGATGCTCTTTTCCGGCTGATAATCTTTCGCTTAAGTCGTCGCCTATTAATTCTGTTTCTCTCTTTTTTTCGTGCTAGGGTTCATAATCGTTCGCTTACGATGTCTCCCGTTAATTCAGTTTCTCTCTTTTACTTTTCCATTCTTTCTTTTTATTTACTTAATTACGTATTTTATTTGATGTTTTTTTAGTCAATTTAAGAATTATGTAATAATCTTTTTCATGGATTGTTAAAAATGTGTATCATATTTACCACAAAATATAAAAAAAGTATTTCAAAGTAAAGCCTCAAAAAATCATTGATTACATAGCGAAATGCAATTATCAAAGGTAATATTGTAAAGATTAAACTGAGAAAAGTAAAAGGACTAGTTGTTAAAACTGGAAAAGAAAAATACAATATAATTTAGTAAAAAGTGTAATAAATTTTAAACTTAAAATATTTAAGGATTAATAATTTAAGAAAATAATTTAAGATTATATAAATTCCTAATGCTGCAATATCTTATGTTACAAATTTGTTATATTTTTACTAGAATATCTTGTCCTTTTCTTTTTCAGTTATAACAACTTTCCTAAGCTTAATCATAATCCATATTACTTTTCATGCTCGCATTTTTCTATGGAATATACGTATGTATATGTACGTATCTATATATATATATATATATATATATATATATATATATATATATATATATATATGCATTGGTCTTTAATATAATCAGTATTAATAATAAACAGTGTATGCATAAGTATATATTTTTTAACTTTCCCACACCATAAGATATATTAAATTATCATTGATATTTTATTCGTATTTTTATACGTCTTACAAATGTGTCGTTGACTAGCGGACACTTATCAGAAACAAAAATATGTTTCTCAGAAAATAGTTGGGAAGATATCTCTTTATCATAGAAAAAGATGAAAGGAAACGGAGTTATTTCAAGGCCACAGCAATTAAACACACTTCCTTAATACAGTGTTTATAAGCACCTATTTTCAAGGAAAGCTAAAGAATTCAAACCACACTTTTGAGTCTTTTCCGATGTATTTTATTCTTCAATAATCTTCTAGATATATTTCCATATTAAACAATTATTAAAAAAACTGTGTAAAAAAGACTTTTTCTCTAATTTTTCCTCATAAGAATTTAAATATTTATTTTTATTTATGAGCAGAAGACAATAGAAATGATTAAATCTCATGTTTGCTAAAGTTATTCGTCCATAACAATTCAGGAGAACAACTCCAATTATAAAATATATAGACATTTTCTCTCTTAAATTATTTAACGGTTTCTTTCATTAGACAGTTAACTATGTAGTTTTACAATTTTAAAATAGTATACTTTAAGCTTATTTTTCACAACAAAAAAATCCCATCAAACTGAAACCATATAACTATTCATCGATAAAATCATCCACTTCTGAAATCAATAAAAATCCGAGTAATCATTAATAGATAAAATTTTATTCATATCAATTCTTTAAAATGAGGAATATTTATTTACTAATTTATTTAATATAAGAATCAGAGGATGAAGTTATTCCCAATTCAATATAGTTTTATTATTAATGATTTATCAATAATCATATGAACTTATTTTACTTACTTTTTCTATTTATTTATCTATCTACCATTCTATATGTATACACTCACATAGACATAAAAATATATTTATTTATATATAAATCAGTATTAATAATAAACAGTGTATGTATAAGTATATATTTTTGTTTAACTTTCCCACACCAGAAGATATATTAAATTATCATTGATATTTTATTCGTAGTTTTATACGAAGTACGTCTTACAAAGGTGTCGTTGAATAGCGGAAACTTATCAGAAACAAAAATATATTTCTCAGAAAATAGTTGGGAAGATATCCCTTTAGAATAGAAGAAAAATTAGTAAAAATAAGTTGATGAAAGGAAATGGAGTTATATATATATATATATATATATATATATATATATATATATATGTATATATACGTTATAGTTTTCTGAAAATAGGAAGAGAAGCTGCAAATACCTTATAGTATTATTTCATTATTCCAATTAGCGTAATAAAAGAACTATAGGTATTTGCAGCTTCTCTTCCAATATTCAGAAATTTCAATCATGTCCAAACGAATTTTATTTACTTTTAGTGGATTGATTATTGCTGTTTTTCTGATGAGTTAAGCGCAAAATAGACTAACCGATTGATGCAATAATTAAGTGATTGATTTTGTGCTACGAAACAGATACTGTTAAAAATTAGGATTTTACAAAACTATATATTATTCGTACAAAACATTATATACATAAATATATATATATAAATTTTAAATTCGACGGTTTGGGATTTTCCCATTTTTGGATTTTTACCCTTCACCGGACTGTCCATTCATGTGAAATCTTTTTATCATTTTTCTTTTGCCTCCTGTTCCCCTTACATCACCTTTTTTTAACCAAGTAAGATCTCTGACTTACTTTTAGTTTCATTAAATACTTTTATATGCAAAATCCGATCCTGCATTTTGCTAATTCTTGCCCTCTGATGAGAAGGAGAGTATTTCTTCGAAACTCCGCGGATTAAGGACTATCCACTTATCTTGTATTTCCTTTTTTAAAATTAAATATGTTTTTAACTCGTTTTACAAGATGTCTTTTAACATGTTTTATTAATCATTTGTTCATATAACTCTATTTCCTTTTCGGTTTTATTGAGCTTTTACATCTGGCTGAGTTTATTTTACTTGTAAATATTAACTCTTTAATATTTATAATATATTTTAAGTTTACCATTTTGATTACCTTGGTAAACTTATTGTAATTTTTATTATATATATATATATATATATATATATATATATATATATATATATATATATATATACATATATATATATATATATATATTGGTCTTTAATAAAAAATAATAATATAGACCAATGTATTTAAGTTTTTCCGAATATATATATATATATATATATATATATATATATACACACACATATATATATATGTGTATATATACATATATATATATATGTATATATATATATATATATATATATATATATATATATATATATATATATATATATATATATATATATGAAGTTCAAAATGGCGCAATGTGAGCAACTAATGAAGTAATTTTCAGTTTCTCCTCCGATGTTCGGATTTTTTTTTATCCTGCCGATTCGCATTTCATTTCTTCTTTTTTTTTTTGCGAATTGATGCTTTCTATTTCTTTTGATGAGTTTTGGGCAAAATAGATTAGTTGATTGATAAAATAATTAAGTGAATAATTTTGTTCTACGAAACATATATTAAAGAATTATAAATGTCAACTGAATTAATAGAATAAATTGTATGATGCTGAACAGCATGAAATTTGGAATATGGATTATATAGTGCATTTTATGTGTTTATATTTATGAGTTCGTTTCCTAATGACTCCGAAATGCCCGAACGGAATTGATATTCTTTTAATTTCACACAAATATACTTTATTTGCAAGTGAGTGTTCTTAGATATGTTTTCTACCGGAATGTCTCTAATAAGTATTTAAAATCGATGCTCAAAAAATTATATTAAAAAAGGAGCCTGTCTTTGTTTTATCGTTATATCCATGGCAAGTGCTCGTCTGAGCTCCAATCTCTGCCCCCCCCTTCGCAAATCTTTCACGGTAAACACGCCTAGTTGCAACCATTGTCAATAATTTTCCCCACTCTTTATCTGTGCCTAAATCGAAACCTATATTTCATAAGCAAAGCTTTTTTCTTAGAAGTGCACGCCTGTGGAACTTTCTCCCGTTTACCTGTTTCCCACCTGACTACAACTTGGATGTCTTCAAGTCCAACATAAACAAATTCCTAATGAACCGCCCCCTTCAGTAAGACACTTTATCAAATCTCCAATACTTACGATTACTATGATATTATCCCATCGATTACTGTACATGCAATTTTATGCGTGAATTTTCAGTATTTACTTCAACAGTGTTCAATACATAGGTAGAGCTAGGCAGTAAGTTATGAAAATATATATGGCAATTAAGCTACACAGAATATTACGCTTTTTCCGCATAAAGCTGTCGAATTCTAATGAGAATGAATAGCGGAATATTCTGTGTAGCTTAATTGCTATATATATTTTCATAACTTACTACTCACTCTCTCTCTCTCTCTCTCTATGTATAGATATGTATATGTATATAAGTATATATATATATATATATATGTATGTGTGTGTATCAGAATAATGAGATGAAATAAATCACACATTATTAAATCTTGTGGTATCAAGTCCTACACCATATTTTTAGAGGGTAATATTTTATATAGAACAATCCTAGCCAAGTAAAATTACTCAATATACTAGATAGAGCAGATTAAAAATTTACAGTTTTTTTTATAACCATTCAGAAAAATATAATTTTTCAAAACAAAAATGTATTATTTGAACAAAGAATACTATATTATAAGTAAGTTCGTTTAATCCATGGATGTTCAATGTAGACTCATCTGATTAGATAAAAAATAATGCTATTCAGCACATATATAGAAAATATATTAAAGATTAAATCTTTTTACGGGGCATAAGGAAAGAAAATAAGGGTTGAAATAAAAGGTTTCGTGTTAAAAATTTATATTTTTCTGAATTAATTTTAAATATAAAAAGCTTTCAATATATATATATATATATATATATATATATATATATATATATACATATATAAAACGATACAAACATGTGTATATATATATAGATATATATATGTATATATATATTATGATACATATATTTTTATATCATAAAATATGTGAATATGTGTCTGTAAATCGGTTATGACAATGTAAGCAAATATGATAATATGCTATCAAAAACAGGGACACAAGCACGTAAGTATAGCTAGACTGAAATATTTGACTTCATCGTTAGACAAATTTAATTTAGGGTTGTTCTTTTATTACCATTTGTTTTTGAGATGTGGAACGAAAAAGTGATAAAGGAAAAACAGTTTTTACACATGTTAAATTTTCATTTTATTTCATATTTAATTTTTATGGTGTATATATATATATATATATATATATATATATATATATATATATATATATATATGTATAGTTTGTGTGTGTGTGTGTGACTGTATGTATGTACGTGTGTTAGCTGTAAGATTAAATCTTTGTTTAAACGTATGAAACGCTCGGTATTTATCAAAGCATATAGCATTATTGGATGCACCATGAAACGGCAGTAATTACCTAAGATAGACAACAACTATTACTGTTAAATTTAATCTTAAAGAATATAGAATAATTTCCAGTGCATCAACTTGGTTTCGATTCTGAAGAGTTGTTTGAAATTTCTTTTGTGCATATATATATATATATATATATATTTGTAGTCATCGACATACAGTCCTGTTTCGTTGTATCAAAACTCATCAGTGCCGCTAGACTAGCATCTCTCCCAAGCCAGGTATTGAACCTAGAACCGTCGTGTTGACAGTCGGCAGTTCTCCAACTCGATCATGGAATCGACGCCCGTAAATAACTCGTCGGAATGTCAATTTAAATAGACACGCGCCACCACTTTTATAGTGCGCAAATCGCCTGTTCGTAAACAACGAGTTGTATGTGTGTGTGTGTGTGTGTAAAAATGTATGTATATATACGTATATATAAACGTGTATATACAAATATATAAATGCACATGTGTATCGTATGAATACAAACATACGACAAATATTCTGTAAATATAAATACATAGGAATATCATTAACTATATAATTAGTTTATATAAAAGTGTATATATCTATATCTATCTATCTATATATATATATATAATTACGTATAAATATGTATATATAAAATCTATAAATATGTATATATAGATATTTTTATAAATAAACATATATATAATTATGACATATAAATGTATATATAACTATATGTAAAATGTACATGTGTAAATAGATATGTGTAAATATATATATAAATACATCAGTATATATATATATATATATATATATATATATATATATACATATTATGCATACGATTATATATATAAATGTGTGTATAGATATTATACAAAAATATAAATATGCAAATAAATATATCACCATAATAGCTATATCTATTTCTCTTTCTATTTCTCTTTCTCTTTATATATATATATATATATATATATATATATATATATATATATATATATATATATATATATATATATATAAAGGGAGTCACGGAAAACGGATGTTTTTAAGGAAAACAAAACTCTTCGAATTTTAATCTTAAATAGGTTTAATAACTACGTTCTTCACTTAACCCTTACTCAAGTAGAGCAAGAAGCGTTCTTAAAACATTCGTTGCTCGTGACTCGCCCTGTATACTTTCAAGTTTATGAAAGTTTTATGAATCATGAAAAGGATGGGTTTTTTGTATGTAATATTTTATTATTTATATTTCGCTCTTATTCAAAATATCGAAAATATGTGAACAATACCGGAGTACCGCTTGAAATATAACAAAATAGAATAATTAATTTAAAAAAAAAACCATCGTTTTTATGCTTTAAAAAACCTTCATAACCTCGAAATTTTTATTCGAGAAGCAGACGTGAACTTTTTAAGATTATAATATTGTACAATTATATATATATATATATATATATATATATATATATATATATATATATAGTACCCCCCTAAAGAGACGATATTTTCTGCTCTAGAATTTATTTGTCCACACACTATACACCATTTTTTATGTACATTTATCAATGATAACCGAAGGCTCTTCCAAAACTAAGACATTTTTTAGCTCAAAAACGCGAAGCGCTACAATAATGAATGCATTATCATTAAAACGTGCGATTTTGTCCAAGAATACATTTTCTGAATAGTCACCACTATTACCAATACACATGTTTCCAGAAACTCTGCTTCTAACACACGTCCATGACAGGGGTTTCTGTTTTAACGTCACACTCCATCAATATCTGCAAAAGAGAGGTGAAATTACGGGGAATGAACGTATAAGCAGTTCTGCTAAAATAAAAAATCAAATTTCAATTCCATCTAGTACATTCGGGTGAATTAAAAAAAATTGGAGGCACTACTTTTGAAAAGCTTATTGTATTAATAAAATTGTATTAGAGATTAAAATGTAAAGTAATATAATTGCGCTCTAAAGAGAATCGATTATTTCCTAGCGCCCCTGTTTTTTCAAAGAGTTCTGATACAAAACCTACGTAAGAACACTCACAGACACATAAAGTAACCTTCGTGTGCAATGTGAAAACATTCCCCCAGCTGTTTCCCAGTTCACAGGAAATTTCCTCTCAGTCCCTCTCTCTCTCTCTCTCTCTCTCTCTCTCTCTCACACACACACACACACACACACACGCACACACACACATATTCTTTTCATGTGATAGAGATATCATTAGAACACTATAGATGCATCAATAACGACATATTTAATTATAAATTCGTCAGCATTAAATGAATTTACTATAAAATTTTCGCAATTTTAATTTGTTTTTGCCTGGTTTACGATGTCACACAACAGCGTGTCCTCACTTTCACATAAACATGTGTTCTTGTACAGCTTTTTTTTTTATAATGCACCATATTTTAATAAAGGTAAGTGACTATATATTATTTATACGGTACATAATTATGTATATATGGTAATACACATTGACACACACACACACACATATATATATATATATATATATATATGATATCGTTCTGATCCATTATTAACGTCTAATATGTGAATACCTAATAGCCAACAGTAGGCAAAGATGGGTTAAATAGATATATTGTTATCTGGTTGTTAAAAAAACATTGCTCATATAATGTGATTTCTATACAAAAAAAGGACGCGATAATTAGGAAAGTTACCAAAAGGGAACCTTAGCTCCATTACCTAACTTCTCTATACATACATATGTGTTTACACATGGTGACCCCCCCCAAAAAAAAACAAAAGCTAAATAGAGGCCATCTAGAACATATGCTGTAGAACGGAGAAAAAAGGACAAATACCTAAGTGTTTTGATGTGATGTTTTTAATATAATAAACTAGTAATGACCAAAGTTTATTTCATTCGGACAAAACACTAAGAAACGAGGCCTAATTATAGTTGGGGCCCGGTTTTTTGGGTCACCCTATATATATATATATATATATATATATATATAAAGAGACAAATTTTTTGTTGTTTTACAAGGTATTTTTACCTGTAATAATTTACTCTTAACTTAATGAACGCATCCTCATGAATTATGGAATATATATTCTAGTTAACAGGCCGAGTAACAGTTATATCGTCCTTTTATTTCTTTACAAAGTGTTGTATTTGTTCTCGTCTGTCGTTGCAAACGCATTAAAACACCTAACGGTGTTCGTCTTGTCCTTAAAATCTACTTACTGTCAGACAATGCTATCAAGATCTGCAATCGCCGAAGTAGATTTGAACCGGCTCACCAAATCTAATAACTGTTTTATCTTGTTAAAAGTTCTCTCTTTCTACAGTTAAGAACAGATAGAAGTAATTTAATTTTCGAGCCTGTGTTGCAAAACGCAAGCCAGTGATTTCTGCTACGACCGGAAAGCGCCGTCTTGACCCTGTCAAATGTAATGAATATCATGACTCTCCATATTAGTCAAAAGTGATTTTTTTTTTTTTTTTTTTGCGACGAAAGCATATTCAGTAGTCTAGGTAGTGATGGTAGGCAGTAAGTTCGTCGAAGAGAGGACGAAGAATTTTATCCTAACTGCACGGACTCTACGTTGTAATGTATTGGGGGTTCAGTTTTGGTGCTAGGCGTTATTAGTGCGAATGGCCCAGTTCGCTGGCAAGGTCTAATTAATTCGACGAAGTACATTAATATATTGACTGAATATTTTCTACCCTACTTTGGACGATATTTGGATGATAATCCAATCTTAATGCAGTATACTCCTCACATTCGCACTGCAGGCATGTCAAGAGGTTCCTTGAAGAGCGAAATATTCCGTGTTTGGATAAGCGTGCACAATCTCCATACTTCAATCCTTTCGAAAGCGTATGGTATTACATCAAGCAACAGCGATGAAATGATACAATTTGAAATTTGAAAGAACTTTGAACAAAAATTAAAGAGAAGTAGGATGCTCTTTCACCGGAGTATTGTCACAGACTAATTCAAAGAATGCCAAAATAATGCAAGCTTTCAAATTGCATAAGGGTTATGCTACTAAATATTAACTAATTCTTTGTGTTCTTGTTATATTAGTGTTGCATTCATATTCTAGAGGTGCATTGAACTAACAATTTTCCTTTGTGGGGAGGTTCTTTTTGCCTTCTCGATTTGAAATTATTTTTTTAATTGACGTGAATACTAGGATACTTACATTAAAAGTCAAGTTCAGAAATTTTGGGCGTATTTGAATCGGTATCAGTATAAAAAAATCAAGTCCAGTTTTCGATTGCAAATCTATTCTTTTATTTTTTTTTCATGACAATAGAAAATAAAACATAGACTTTAAAGTGTTTAAGGTAAAGTGGAAAAGAAAAACAAGGCAATTTTACTTCAAATACCACATAAACTTATTGATTCCCTGTTTCTCATTTCAATCTATAATATTTTTTACACTCAATGCGACTCGAGGATAAGGGCCACTGAGTGTACAGGTAGTTATTGAGACAATTGCTTAGTAAACGTTAGTAGTGGAAATTTTGTAAATTTGATTACTTAAGAGGATATTTTATCAAGAACTTGTTTACATTGGACTTGAAGACGACACTATTGTGGTTAGCTGGAAAGCAGATCAGCGAACAGAGTTCCACTGATGAGCAGTTTTAGAAAAGAAGTTTTGCCAATGGAATTCACGTTTAGATTTAGGTATCGATAGAGATTGGGGGAAATTATTGATAGTGGTTTTAGTTAGGTTATTGGTTTTGTGAACCATTGGTAAGGGAGACCATAAATTAGCACTTGTCACGAAAATTACGATTCAACCGCAAATAGACACAAATACTAGGAAGAAACGAATGATTTTAGTGTTGATTAAAAGTGAAATAAATTCTGTCTTTCATTTCCGATAGATACAGGTAGTGATCATATTCTGCCTTACGTAATATTTAAAAACACTTATAAAAAACGAGAATTTGATAAATATATTGGAATGGACATCAAATATTTATTGTGAGATGAAGAGAGAGAGAGCCAATTTCTAGATAACTTAGCGTTCGTATGTGGCAATTTACTTTTTAAAAATAAACGAATTTTGATATTTTTAACATAATTTAAATAATTTTATTACAGTAATATTGTTACCAAACGGCATGGTAACTGATAAAGATAAACTTTAGAAATTAGGAGATAAGAATTAAAAAAAAATGAAAGCTACATAACACACGTACATACATCACTATAATATTACACATAATGCACACATACATATTATAAACACACAATACATATGCATATTACACATATTCATATGACACACACATCACTCACATGCATATTACACACACATAACACACGTATACATATTACATACACATTGCACACGCATGCTAATTACACACACATACACATATATCACACACATATTATTACATACATATCATACACACATACATATTACACACACCACACACATATACATATTACACACGCATTACACACGTATGCATATTCCATCACATCACACACACATACATGTTACACACATTACAAACATACAGATACATCACACACATATATATATTACATAACTATCACATACAGCACGCATGATGTTACAAAACTATCACCTACATCACACACGTACAGATGAGACATATACATCACACACCGATACATATTACATAATCATCACATATATAACACTCATACATATTACACACCTAAACACTTGCATTGCACACACATTCATATTACACACCCATATAAAACACGCACACACATACATATCACATACAAATACATATAACACAACTATAACATATAACACAACTATAACATATATCACACACATACAGATTACACAAATACACACACATCATGTATACTTATCACACAATCATCACATAAATAAAACACACAAACAGATCACCCACATACACATACATCACTCACACGTACAGATTACACACACGTACACATACATTACACACATAGTATATTACACAGCCATCACATACATCACACAGAGATGCATATTACACATATATATCAAACACACATATATATCACACATTTGAAAACGCACACATCACACACATCACGCACACATACTTATTACACAACCATCACATACATCACATATGGATACACATTTCACACACATACACGCAACACCCACATACATATTATACACATTCAACCCCAGATACATATTACACACACCACACACATACATATCACGCACATCAGGCTTACATACATATTACAGACGCGTCGCATACATTACACACATATGCATATTACACACATATACTCACAGCACACACACATACATATCACATACATTACACACAGACACATATACTCACATAACACATACATGCTGTTCATACATACATCACACATATGCATTTCATATATGCATGACACACAAATACGTATTGCACACACATACAAAAAAACAAAACAGACAGTACGAGTATTAAGGAATAGGAATACTACAACATTACACATTTAATCAACAAATTTCACGTCCGAGCGCCGATGAAACGTAGTTTAACGTTATTAGCAAATGGATATGCGTCTAAACAAATTAAAAACTATGAAACAATTAAGAGCTTTTTATAGTAGCTATTTCAAACGTTATTCAGGGTGGAAAGGGAATGATCACCGAAGACGTTTTATTCCCTAAAAGCTATATATATATATATATATATATATATATATATATATATATATATATATATATATATATATATATATATATACTAGCAGTTCCACCCGGCTTTGCACGGTCCCTATGTACTGTTCATAATAATGTGCATATATATATATTAAAAAATGTGAATATGTAAAGCAATACCTCTCTGTATAATAGTCTTCCTTAACTACCAAAGAGACAGACAGACAGACATTTTCACTTTTATAGATAGATAGATAGATAGATAGATAGATTGGATGCAAAATATAGAGTTGATTTTAAAAGTATTTAAAAAAAAAGCCTCATGCACCACCACCGAGAATCGAAACCAAAACGTTCAGCTCACGATTTATTTTGCCTCTTCCTTCAATGACAGGGCTATAAAAACATGTTTACTGCAAGGCTAAAAATTAAAACATTAGCCAATAGCTACTACGTTATGCATTCGTAATGCCGGCGTTCGACCTTCACCTGGCAACTTTCATTTTTTTTTTAAATTTTCATACTTTTGCACCGATTTTCTCGGGCTAAAATTCCAAACATAAAGTTTTGCATTGATTCAAATACATTATATATAAATTTTCATGACTGTAGACCAAAAACTCTAGGAGGAGTTTGGTAGGCAAAATTTGTTAAACAAAAATATATACGTGTACATGAATATATATGGAAACAATCTTGTGTTTACTATAAACATTTTACGAAAATATTATGCAACTATAAATCATATAGAATATCTGCAGGAATATAATTACACGTAATAGTTAACTAAAGATGATTATTCCATTAGAAAACCGAAGCAACAATTAGGGAATAAATTAAAGAGGGTTTTTAATATGAATATCTATACACACAACAGAAAAATGAATTCATAGGAGTATAGATAGATATGTGTGTGTGTCTGTGTTAGCGTTTGTGTGTATCTATCTACTTTACTATTATATAAAAGGAATTTTGTCAGTGTGTTAATCTGTGTGTGTGCTTGTGTGTATGTCTGTTTAATGTACAATTGCACTATGATACATGACTTTTTCATTTATAATTTGAATTTAACCCATTATAACCGCACAAACTATATATATATATATATATATATATATATATATATATATATATATATATATATATATATTGTGTACAGAAAGTTGTTAGATGAGACAAATCATTGGTACCGTCGGTTTCAAGCCCGATAATAAGGACCGTTTAAAGTGCCCTTATCAAGCTCTCTTCAGCCAATATTTGTCTATTTTATAACCGGAAGTGTGAAATATATATATATATATATACCTCGCGAGTTCACGTTTAAATCTCGTTTTGTTAACCCCCTCGCGTATATTTAGCGGGTCATGATGATTTCATTAGTTTTAAACTTTGAATTATTAAAATTTAAAATCAAATTTCGAAAAAATTTTCCCGTATATAAATCGATTTCAATTTTAACCTAAATTAATTTAAAAATCTAATAATCGATTTATATAAGGGAAATTTTTTTTCGAAATTTGATTTTAAATTTCAATAATTCAAAGTTTAAAGTTAACGAAATCATCATCCTCCGATAAATAAGCGCGGAGGGGGGTAACAAAACGAGATTTAAACGTGAACTCGCGAGGTATATATATAAATATATTTCACACTTCCGGTTATAAAATAGACGAATCTTGGCTGAAGAGAGCTCGATAAGGACACCTTAAACGGTCCTTATTATCGGGCTTGAAACTAACGGTACCAATGGTTTGTCTCATCAAACAACTTTCTGTACACAAAATATAAATACGCTCTTACATTTCAGATTTTCCTTTTAATTGAGCACTCTGCTGGATTTCTTTTTCCAAAAACCTAATCATATATATATATATATATATATATATATATATATATATATATATATATATATATAAACATTAGTAAGCTCTGGCGTATGAAATAGGTTCTTTTACATGATAGGGCGCGTTGGAAATTAATGTTTCCTTTTAGAGTATAATTGAAACATTATATTTGACTTTTTCATATTAAACTTTATTTTAAGCCTCTATATATAGACAACATAATTTTATAAAATCAACAATAATTCACTACACATGTTAAGCTTCCTTTTGGTTCATCGCAATTGGTCCCCTACTAGAGCAGATAATCGATTTGATTGAAAAATGAGCCATTTCACCGATTTCGATCGCAACAAAAAAATGGGAGTGTGAAAGATTTATTGATTATCATTTACTACTAGAAACGTCGGGTCGTCCTACTAGAGTTTAATAAGCAATTGAAATTTAGGAAATCTTTGCAGCTAATGACTATGTTCAAATTTAGTGCAAATTTTAGACCTTTATTTTTAAATGGGATGTCGTGATTATATATTACCCGACCCAAAACTTGGAAATATTGAAAAAAAAAACCCTGAAATATTAGGAATATTTGTTAATACACATGTAATATTTATAGTCAAAATTTCAAGAAGAAAAAATGGAGACATCTGCTTTTTCTTGGAGAGTGCTTATTCTCTTTTTGGTAGCTTTTGAATTAAACAAAATTAAAGTAATTGTTCCCTGCCCCAACACTTAACAATGACCGGTCGACTTATTTAGGTGATAATCATATACATAAATATATGTACCTTATATGTATCACCTACATATATACATGCACGCATACATATATAAGAATTATTAGTACTTAATTATATATATCTATATATCTATAAAAGTGAACGTGTCTGTCTGTTTGTTTGTGTGTGTGTGTCTGTGTGTATGTGTACATTTACCTTTTTGTTTTTACACAGTGGTCACCACTTATCAAGGCCCGGAAGCCACTCAGGGATAAGGGTTATTGAAAGTACATTACGTTAGTGTGGAGATTTGATGAAGTGTTTACTTAAAGGGGCGGTTCATTAGGAATTTGTTAACGTTTGACTTGAAGACATCCAAGTTGTAGTCCGGTGGGAAGCAGGCAGACGGAACAGAGTTCCACAGGCGTGCAGTTCTAAGAAAGAAACTTTGTTCATGGAATCCACGTTTTCATTTAGGCACAGATATAGAGTGGGGGAAATTTTTCACAGTGGATTCAGCTAGACGGGTGTTTTTCGTGAAAGATTGGCGAGGGGGGACCAGAGATTGGAGTTCAGACGAGCACCTGCCATGGAAATAACGATAAAACAAGGATAGGCTCGCAACGTCTCTTCTGTGGGAGAGAGGTTGCAGGGTAGAGAAAAGGGCATCCCCCACGAAGCCACGAAGTCTATTTTGTACTCTGTCAAGGCAGGATAGGCTGTTTTTAGCAGCTCCTGCCCAGATATAGCAACAGCATTCCATCCTTGGACGTACTTACATAAGGAAGAGAGTTGGGCCCAATATAGATCCTTGGGACATGCCAGTATTAATACTATGACCTATTTCGTCCCATTAACGACCACTTTAATAGTACTATCAGAGCAAAAGGATTTGATGCTTGACTTTACAAATAGATAAAAGTTAATTATTGGATTTTAATTAATTATAAGGTGAAACTCCAAAGATTCAAACTCGATAGATAACGACAAACTTCCAGCCATTAATATGGGAGTGGAGATTATCATCAAAAGTGTCCTGAATTGTTGTTGCCTACGCAATAACTCTGTTAATTTTCAGTCTACACACTCGAAGTGTGATATACAGGGTACTGGGATTTGTGAAAATCTTTGACATCCGTTTTCGGCCAGAAATTTAGCTGTTAAGGGGTCAAAGGTCAACGATTTGATCTTTGAGAACTCTACCGAACTCCTCCGCCATTTTTAGGTATAAACACTTGAAATTTTAGATATAGGTTTCTTGGACATGGATGTAACGTAATAACTTGATTTGAGCCTAAAATAATAAAGGTAAAGAGCTATAAAAGTTTTTTAAAAGTGACTTCTGAGGTCTATACCAAATTATTCAGAGGATTTTAGGTCTAAACCTATGAAATTTAGGTCGAACATTTGAGCAACCAATATATAAATGTATATATGTGTGTTTGCATGTCTGCCTAAAACTTTCGACACAGGCGACAGATTTTCACAAGATCAGTATCTCGACCCTTCAGACGACAAATATCGAAAAATTGGCTAAAAACATTAATTTCTTTACCTTCAACTGGGCACTTTTTTACCGGGACGAGTCGCTGTTTTCGCCGATATTGTCGAAAGTCATCCCCTCTTTTCGATTTTCTAGCCTTAATTTAAACCTACGCCACTTACGGTTTGGCGCTGATCCTAACAGCAAATATGTCACGTTTTCCCCCATTCTTTTCCTCCTTCGCGGTACGGGCTCGAGCCTGCCTTCCTACTACCACATTTCTTTGCTCAACATACACCTCCAAACACCTGGGCAGCGCCGGAGTGAAATGCTAGTACACACACACACACACACACACACACACACACACACACACACATATATATATATATATATATATATATATATATATATATATATATATTAGGGTACTTCGATTTTTCACTTTTCTCAGAATATTAAAAAATAGCACTTACTGAAAGGTGCGTCTGGGCTTATTAAGTACTCATGCAGAAAATTAGATCAAATACTTCAGCGTTTTTTTTTTTTGTGCGTTCTGTATCAAAGTCGTAGACAAAAATATACTGAAAATTCTTCGTTTTTGCCAGGTTTTCCTTCGATATGCATGTGAATACCAAAAAAGTTCAGTATTTCAAATCAGGAGATATCTTTTTATTTTATAAAAATGATATTAATGTAACAAATCATAAATAATCTTCAAATTGAAAATCTATACCCTCCCCTTTTCATTTTTTTTTTTTTACTTTGAGGGTCACCACTTATCAAGGCTCTGTGGCAACTCTAGAATAAGGGTTAAGTATTAAGTAAATGTTCTGCACTCTGTCAAGACAGGAAATGGTATTTTTGGAGCTCCACCTCAGATATGGCAGGACTACTTCCTCTTAGAACGAAAGTGTTTTTTGTACAAGTAGAGGATCGCGGCAGGAGTGAGATACTTCCTGGAGTGGTTAGGGATCTGATGTAGGTATTTCATTTCAGATTTCGGGTAAAAATGAGTCAAAACAGGGTGCTTCATCAGAGCAAGAGATGTTCATTTCAATTGAGGTAAACTGGAGATATAAGCGTTACTGGTGAACAGATAGTAGTTTGATTTTGAATTTATTCAAGTTGACCAGCCATTACATACCCTATTGTAGCACACGTTTAAGGTAAGAGGAGAGTGAATCAGAAAATTTCTGATCTTTGTCGGCTTCTGTAATGTTGTCATAGATGGTTGTATTGTCTGCAAAGATGTCGACAAATGATCGCAGAATATGGTGTGTGAGGTCCTTGATAAAGATAAAGAAGAGAGTTGGGCCCAATATTGATCCTTGGGGCATGCCAGTATTAATAATATTACCTATTTCTGCCCATTAACGACCACTTTAATAGACATATTAGAGCAAAAGGATTTGATGCTTAAGAGTACCTTTCCAGCTATTCCGTAGCAAGTGATTTTATGAAGAAAACCTTTTTGTCTGACCCTATCAAATGCCTTAGATATGCTAAGAGATACCGCTCGAGAAATTAAATCTTTGTCAATAAATACACTGATTCTGTATGATATCAAAATTGTAAATCAGCTGTTGATCTCTCAGGGTGGAAACCATATTGTATGTCACTGAAAAGGTTATTTTTGTTGAGATGATTGACAATTTCTCTATTTATCATAGAGTTGCATTAGCAAACTGTCTTTTCATGGTGTAAATTAAGCAGTAAAATTGATTTTTTTCTGTTTTACTTAAAAATGCAACAAACAAAGGAGGAAAAGACAAAACATTATTATGATAGAGCTTAATATATAGAGTCAAATTGCTCCATATAAAAAAATGACGGTCTAAGTTTCTGACTAAAAACTTTGGCGATGATATGTCGATGTCTTGATTGAAAACCATATACAGTTTGTGATGCTTCCGTTGTTTACTTCACTTCCCGTTTCACACTCTGAGACTGTGAGGGCAAATCTTGCAAGCCAAGCTTGTTTCCATTCAATAATGATTCTCAAAATTCAAAATCAGAAAAATCTTCCGTCATTGGTGGTTAAAAAATACCACGCAATGTCAAATCTTTTAATTGCGTCCAATGAGTCGCATTAAAATTAATATTTGGTATTCTTTTTAATCGTTTCTTGGTTGAGTCTCCACTCCTGAAAGAATAGAAAAGTTAATAAAATAGTAAAAAATTTCAATGTGTACTGCTTTAATAATTATGGTGAAATCAGATAAAATTTAAAAAAATGTTTGTATAAATTGGAATAAATAATTGAGTCATTGATATATGAATAAATGTTTACTTACATAATCGCCAAAATTCTTTTTAAAGCCCTTCTTTTCAGACAGTAAACAAAATGTATTACCTTATATGATTTTAATGCAATCTGCTGGATTTCATGATGCTGCTTCTTAATCCTCTGGATCATATTAAAAATGTACAATTGTTGGTTGTGGATTTTTTAAAAATTTAAAATCAACAAATGGCATACACATTTACAATAAAATTTATTAAACTAGAATTTTGTTGTGTGCCTTTGTGGTATGCACCACAAGTCCATTAACACATGAGTCTGATGAGTAAAGTAGCCATCTTGGCTGGTTTAAAGGACCAATTTTCCGTGAAGCATATCTAGATTCAAACTTACGTCTAGAAATACCTACTGTGTATTCATACAGTAATCTTTGGTCACAACTGGGGTCATTTATTCGATCAATTTTCAAAATTGAATCGAGAGGACTGCTAATAAGGAAAAATGATATTTGGGGTAAATAATGACAATCATTTAAGCATAATGTTCTCAGGGGCCCGCAGAATGTTGTAGGGACTTTTGCACAACCCTCCATGTTTTTAAAAAGAGCCATGAAAGGTGGTTCATTATAGTGTAAAGAACAACCGATTGTATGAAGATTTCTTTTTAATTTCTTTCCTAAAATTGCAACCATTCCACCTTCACAACCTGTGTTTGCATTAGTTTTGGCAACAAGAATAGCCTTGATATATTTTTCACTGTTGAATTCATGCAAAACATCCATCACTTGCTCTGCATGAATAGCACCAAATGCACCATTTACTTTCATATGTTGTCTCTATTGTAAAAGTTAAATAGTGTACTTTTGTCATAGTTTTCTGTCCATTTACCCCACATTTTTTTATGAAACAATGTATCGTAATCTATTCTCCCATGAACTTCAATTCATATCAGATTTTCCACATTTTTCATTATGGTTTTTGGCAGTTGTTTTCACTTTAGTTTTTTCCCTGTCCACTTTACATTTATCTATAAGAATATTGCTTATATTAATATTGGATATAACAACGCCCATAACATGCGCACCTAAGAGCAAGGCATAAGCAAGTCTGGCTAAAAGGTTAGAAGATATGCCCCTCCTGACTAACTCAAGAGCATATCTCGGAAATTTGATAAGGCTATAAGGCCCTTTTGTATGAATCTTTGGCTGCAAATATTCTTCTTCTTGTTTTTCATTTTGGGAAGATGATTGAAAGGGGTAGGAAATATTACTTTGGAGATTTGAAGTTGAGTGTTGGTGATGAATGTACATTTTTATGACCCTCCCCCTCCTTCCTTGTTACTTTTTTATAGCACTTTTTATCAACTGGACCAAACTGAAAAGTGCCTTTCTGTCCTATTTTGCTCCTCTAATCCTTTAGGTTTCACGGTCCTAAACTGGAACCTGAAAAATCAGATTTTACTTATATTAAAATACATCTAAACAGATTAATATAAAATTAGTTTGCATTAAAATATTGAAATGTGTTTGGCTATAAGGTTATCTCACAAAGACATTGAAAAAAAAAATAGAAAATAACTTACCTTTTGTTGAAAAGGACAGGTGCAAATAATGTGCTCAATCTGGAAATTTCCTTTATTGCATTTTATATGAGGGTCGTCACAACTAAAAACTGGCCGATTGCAAGAACAGGACAAAATATCAAATAGTGAATCCAGTTTTTCTAGCCAGAATTTCTTTTGGAAAGTGGAGAGAGATTTTCTATTCATTTGTTTGGCTTTCTTGAAATATAGCATAGTCACCTTTTTTTAAAATAGTCATTTCACTTAAAAGAGGGAAACATGGATTAACCACTTTTGAAATATCCATTGTAGATTTTCAGGACATTTTCATTAAAATATCTGAAAAAACAAATACACTCAGAACTTAAATTACACAAATATTTTTTTAAATAAATTTGATTTAAAAATTTGGTGCCTATGCACTTCTGTTACCGTGCTATTTTTATAAATCGTATTTCCAAGTTAAAATCGACGTTAAAATATTTTTCTCAATAATAATATTATTTTTTCAGCATGGTAACATAAACGCATAAGTACTGAAAATTTTTTTTTAATAAATTTGATAAAATTTAAAATAAATACAACAAGTCAAAGAATTGTTTATCTACCTTAAAGAGAAATCTGAGTTCGGCTCGTAAACTTTTTTATGAAAAAACACAATTTTTTTTTAACATAGAAATGGTTATTTACGTTTTATTTTTTATATATATTTAAGTCTATTTTAATGAAAATTTTGAGCGATATTTATATATATATATGCATATATATCCATGGAAATATGGCTATTCAACTATATTTCACATTTTAAGTACGTAAATCCTTAATTTTAGAAGTTAAATGTTATTACAAAGCATATATAAATAAGAAAAGTCTATATTCCAAATTTCATGATGTTGACCATCTTCCAATTTATTGTTTAATTCCGTTGACACTTACAATTCTTGACGGTATCTGTTTCGTATCACAAAATCATTCATTTGATTATTATATAAATAACTGAATCTATTTTGCCCTTAACTCATCAGAAGAAATAGCAACAATCAATCCACCAAAAGAAAAGAAAACGCATTTGGGCATGATTACAAAATCCGAAATTTGGAAGAGAAGTTACAATTACCTAATTTATATATATATATATATATATATATATATATATATATATATATATATATATATATATATATGTTTTATTTTTATTAACGTTATATTTTTTATTACCGTTTTATCTGTTTGGTTACATATGTTTCAGATGTTGAACCATGTTTACGATCTAACATCTGAAACATATGTAACTAAACAGATAAGACGGTAATAAAAAATAAAACACATATTTGCTCTGCAGTAGTATTGAGCACTCTCTTGAGGTTTTTACTAATTACCAGTTTTACCATATATACATATACACACACACACACACACACACATACACACATATATATATATATATATATATATATATATTAAAGAAAACATACTTTTGACATTATTTTGCAACTTTCTTCAAGTGCCATTTTCTACAGTTCCAAAATCGAACTATTTATATATATATATATATATATATATATATATATATATAATGTATTATTAAATTATAATTGTATATATATATACAATTATAATTTAATAATACATTTTATATATATATTATAATTGTATATATATATATATATATACAATTATAATTTAATAATACATTTTATATATATATATATGTGTGTGTGTTTGTGTGTGTGTGCGTGTTGTGTGTGTGTGTATGTGTGTGTACAGGATGTTTCTGAATTTTGATGACCCATGTCCCAGTTTCATACATGTAAAATTTTAAGAGTGTAGACCCCAAATTGACGGAGGAGTTTGATAGAATCTACAAAGGTCAACTCTTTCAACTTTGACCTTTTGGCAGCCAAATTTTCGCCCCAAATCTGATTAAAATGCCTGCTGCATATCTGAGTACCCGATATGTAAAATTCTAAATATTTAGACCAAAATTGGCTGCGTAGTTTGATAGAGAACTCAAAGGTCAATTCTTTTGAACTTCGACCCCTAGGCAGCTCATATGTTCGATCCGCTCCGACTAAAAAGGTTGCTCTATCTCTGAATACCCTTTTATGTAAAATTGCAACTGTTTAGACCAGAAATTAGCTGATTAATTTAGTAGAGACCGCAGGGTCAATTTTTTAAAACTTTGACTCCAATTTTGACCACTTGTTTGATCCATGTCTAACTAACCTACATTTAGCATTTCAAGTGTTTAGACATAAAATTGACGGAGTTTGGTAGAGTTTTCAAAGGTCAAATTGTTAAACTTTGACCCCTTGACAACCAAATTTCTGGCCGAAAATTGATCAAAATGATTTTCCTAAATCTCAATACGCCTTCCGCAAAAATTTGGGTCTAGAGATCGAAAATAAACAGAATAATTTATTAGGGAAATATACAAACACACTCTAGAGCAATTGTAACTAAGCGAAGTTGTAATGCTTTATTTATAATATATGTTATTAAACTTTTACACAAATTCTGAATCCCATGAAAAAAGATTCATTCTGTTCTGCCTATTTTTGTGTTGGTGTATCTGAATTCTCACGGAGGCTACTACACTATTTTTATTAGATTAGCATAAAACTAAATTAAGCTTAATATATCTTTCGGAGTATTTATTTGTACTTTTTAATATATCTGATTTGAGTCCGTCCTATATTAAAAAGGCAACGAGCACTATTTACATTGAAATGTTAATAGACTCATATTTGCTGTGTGTTATTGGTCCCCCCCCCCAATAATTGTTTGCGGTATCCAAAAAAAAAAAATGTTAACTGTATTCATATTCAACACAGCTTGAGTCCAGTCGTAAAAAGAAATATATGTGCGTAAGGGCGGAGATAGAGACAAAAGACTTAGTTAGGTGCAACGTCGTTCTCCAATATAAACATACATACACATATACATATCTATATACACACATATACATATACATATACATAAGTACATGAACATATATAATTGAAATGAAAAATAAATCATAAATATAGTACACATGTACACACACACAAACATATATATATAAATATATATAGGCATCCACATAATGTACTGTTTCGCTGTATCACAGCTCATCAGTGCGTGTATATATATATATATATGTATATATATATATATATATATATATATATATATATGTACGAACGATTCGAACCCCGCAACACGAGACATCTCTGGCTCGATTAGCGAATACCGTATCGATTCGGCTACCATTAAACGCGATAAATAACGTTTCAAATGTTCATTTACGTTAGTCAGACAGTGATCTCTCTCTCTCTCTCTCTCTCTCTCTCTCTCTATATATATATATATATATATATATATATATATATATATATATATATATATATATATACTAGCATGGGTACTCGGCGTTGCCCGGGTCGACGTAAAGTTTCGTTATACTAAGGATATTAATCATTTTCATCGTGGGTAACGTCGGCGTATACACACCAATTTCAAAAACACATACACAGCAATTTCAAAAATAAAAGAACTGATAAAAACATGTAAATGTAATCCCCCCCCAAAAAGTACGTGATACATCCTCCACCAGGTTAGATTCTAACAATAGTAAAAATCATTTATGTATGGCCGTCCGAAATGGCTTCTCTTAAAAATATGCGAAGGGAATGCGGTATTATATGAGAGCACAGTTACACATTTCCTTTACCCTATCTCCTCCCTCGTTGCTGTCCATGGCGTTAACAGTCGAAGGAAGTAAAACAATCACGGGAAAGTTTTTCCACCGGCAATGAACAGCCGTAAAATATGTAATAAAATAATGATAATAAGTTTTCTTGAAAAAAACATGTTTCCTTTACTTTCATCTAACAATTTAAAAAAAATAAATACTTGAGCTGAGATCAAAATCGAATCCTAAAGACTGAAAGTAAAATAATAATTAGACCAGCTTGACACGATATTTGAAAATTGTTTTCAAACCTACTTATTTTTAACAAAATGTGAAAGCTCCACGCATTCGGAGTCGTAAAACAGTTGAAAAACAGATAATAATCCAATACACACCACGTATCATTTTTTTTTTTTCAATTTTGACCCTAAGTAAGCCTTTATTTCGGATGAAAGCCGGTTTAAAAATGCTCTGTTGTAAATCAAGCATTCGTTGAGTATATATGTTAAGCAGTATCGTTACACATACATTCTTACCTTTATATATATATAGAGTGAGAGAGAGAGAGAGAGAGAGCGAGAGAGAGATAGATAGAAAGCGAGAGGGATAGAAACGTATAGTTACAAAGTCAATGAAACTACACGTTTCTTTAATTGTGCTTGCCAAAGTAACATTTGCTGAGTCATCAGCTTTCTTCTTCTTCTTCTTCTTCTTCTTCTTCTTCTTCTTCATCTTTCCGGCACTCTACCTCGTCTTATACATTTTGATATTGTAAATAATTATATTTAAACAAGGATATATAAGTCATTGTTTCTTCTAAGCAATGATGGGTTCATATTCTAGGAGTCAATACTTTTTTCAACATTATCTCGTTTAATTAAAATTTTATGAAAAATAACAAAGCGCACTCTGAAGCAGCATGCTTTATTCAAATCGCACCGACAGTATTGATTGTATGTCGAGATCAGAGAAATGAAATATATATATATATATATATATATATATATATATATATATAAGAGTTATGTAAAATGCATCATATTTTAGGAAGAATTTAATCCTAGATGCACAGTTTCAACGCTTCAATGTGGTAGAGATTCAGTTTCCGTGTGAGACGCTATAAGTGCCAATGATTCAGGGCCTATAGTTCGCTTGCTAGGTCGAATTCATTCGACAAAATACATTGATATGTGGATTGAGCATGTTCCACCCTACTTTGGCCGCAATTTGGACGATAACTCCATTTCATGCAGGATAATGCTCCTATTCACACAGCTGGCAATGTCAAGAGGGTTCCTAAAGAGCATGATATTCCGTGTTTAACCTATAGAACCTCCAGACCGTAATCCTACCGAAAACGTATAGCATTACATCAAGGAACAGCTACGCAATGAAAAACTTTCAAACCTGGAAGAAGTTTGGACAAAAATTAAAGAGAAGTGGGATGCCCTCTCACCGAAGTATTGCCGCAGGCTAATTCAAATGGTTCCTCAAAAGATTACATGTTGGCAAATTGCAGGTGGGCTATGCTGCTAAATATTAACTATTCCATTGTGTTCCTGGTGTATTTGTGTTGCATTAATGCTTTAAAATTACATTTAAATAAGAATTTTTCTTTTTGCTTTCTCGATTTGAAGTTCATTTTTTAAATTGACGTGAACACTCGGAGAGGTCAATTAAAAGTCAAATATTAAGAAGTAAATTATTGTATTTAACACAATGAGATATTTGAATAAAATTTACTATAAAAAACATTATAATAAAAACATACTTAAAATAATAATAATAAGAAGAAGACGAAGAAGAAGAAGAAGAAGAAGGAGGACAATAATAATAATGATGATGATAATAATAATAATAATAATAATAATAATAATAATAATAATAATAATAATAATACCCTTTAAAAAAGACAGTTTCGTCATCGACTGGCACTACACCAAATTGTCGAGAACGGTCCAGGTAGATGAAAAAAAAACGAGAGGATAAACTACTAACCAGGCCTCTATTGGGCGTGTGCAAATATGACTAGGACATTGCGCATAGATATAGACATTATATCACCCAAATTTCAGCGAAGGCCAACCATTTTACTTTAAACAGTCTTAAATATAAAATCGGCAACATGTTTCCCAATCGGTGCTAACACACAACTGTAGACGTTCACGAAAGTTTTCAATAACTCGATGAATCATTTCGGGTGGAATAGCAGCAATTTCAGAACAAATGGCTCATTTTATTTTTTCAAGAGATCGAATATCCTCCACGAGAAAAAACGCAGATGTTTAGATCAGGCGACATTGAGGACCAACCAATATTACCACGCTAGTAAATCAAATTCATAATGGCATTCTAAAATTAAAAAAATACGCATGAATACAGATATAAATAAATTTTGATCTAATTAAAATGAAATGGCATTCTACAAACATTAAATATATATATATATATGTATATATATATATATATATATATATATTTAGTAATGTGATTGATAATTAAAAATTCAAATTAGAATTAAAAATTTAAAAATATGTTTCATAAGAAGGAACAACAACAAAGTTAATAATTTGTACGATCGTTTCGGAAACGATGTGTTTATTGTGATAGACAGTAAGCCACGGACAATAATTTTACATATAGTTTATTTTAAACAAAGTCTCCTCATCATCAAAGTATTGGGTGGATTTTTTTATATGTAAAATACACCATAAATAAACCTAGCAATTATTAAGTAGGGCATATGTATATTTTAATTGTTCGCCTTTTGAAAACCGTAATTATCGTCAAAGCATTCATTTGGATGTTGATTGTTGCTTATAAATGTACGAAATGTTGAATTTTCAAAAAGAACGCCAATGGAACATTCTTTAGCGGTTAGAATATGTTAGCAAACGCCTAATTAAATAACAATTAAATAAAGAATATATATATATATATATATATTCTTTATTTGATTACATTTTTTACCTACCAATGCGTTAGATCATTTCGGGACACCCTGTATCGATATTCCAGGGACACATTAGCCTTTTGGCTAAGATCAAACGGGCGTAAGATGAACAACAATTCCTATTTTCTCTACGCATTCGATAGCATTGTGTTTAATTTGTACAAACTTTTCAGGTGTAACTTGTAAAACCCAAGAATTTTTCTGTCGAACACGTCAGGAAAAATAATCATTATGTTATTCACATGGGTTGCATGTTCTTTTTCCATCAGCCATGACCAGATATCATTTTTAAATCATTCAGAATGTATTAATAACTTATCCTCACCGAGGATTGAATCTGTAAGCCTTCAAAGAGGTTCACTTAATTTTACTTAATGTAAACTTAAAACTGACTTTTACTTGGTTTTTTATCCGTTCGCCACGCGTTGGTTTTAGTTTTAGTTATATTCATTTTTGTGTTCATCATCGGCTAATCTCTTTATGAATAAACTTATGAGGCCCTTGCATTGTAGCATAGCGCAGACGCGCGTATGCAAATGCATACGGAATGATGTCACCAGTCGGGAAAAATAAAGACTTTAAAAAAGGAGATTACGTAAGGTACAGAGGGATATTTTTTTTTCTACATTGAAAGATTAATTCTATTTTTCTCCATCTAGAGTTATTTTGAGCTGGATTTTACTCTGTATAATGATGATTGTCTAACGTTGCCTTCCTGACAAGAGAAATGGACACAGATTATTTGAGCGTCAAATTTGACTGAAATTAAACTGTTAGCTTCAAGTTTATATGAACACAATGTCAGAAGAGAGAGAGAGAGAGAGAGAGAGAGAGAGAGAGAGAGAGGAAAAAGCGCTCATGAGATTTTAGCTTCGTCGGTTTATTATCAGGCTGGCACAAAAGTTTTTGCTTATTTAATATTTTATCTTGAAAATAAAAACTTGTATTTTTGAAAATATTTATTCATAACAATAATAAGCTTTGCTCTCTATAAGTTGAGTCCATCTGTTAATGAGCTTATAAATGTCTCTTTTGTAAGAAGTTCGTTAGGTTTTGATATGAAATATGAATCTAAAATGTGTTCAATCTCCTCTTCTGATGTTAACCAAAATTCATCTAAATGGTTTTGTAAGTGATAATCAGAGAGAGAGAGAGAGAAAGAGAGAGAGAGAGACAGACAGACAGAAAGACAGACAGACAAACAGACAGACAGAGCGAGAGAGAGCGAGTGAGAGAGAGAGCGAAAGAGAGAGAGAAGTCGAGAGCGAGAGAGAGAGAGAGAGAGAGAGCTAGGTCAGAAAAATATACAAAATGATACAAAATTTCTCAAATTCTCATAAGAGATTTTTGGGAAGTAGGGCTGTTTAAGGAGGTTTATGGAGGAA
>NC_136500.1:43268110-43295610 GCF_053919585.1 Euprymna scolopes
TTCTTATATAGTAGTTAATATATATGTCAAACCTTACAAACATAATGTCGGCTCTGAGCTAGAAAAGAAACTATAGCTGCTCCCTTTGCACCGTAAGGTTAGCCAGTAGTGTTAGCTGGAAGTGAACAGGCATGCAAGCATGAACTTAACACTTACCACACGAGACGCATCACACTCCTCTGCCGGATTAAGAATTTAAACACACACACACACGCACACATTTAAACGCACAAACACACACACACATTTAAACACACACACATACACACACATTTAAACACACACACATACACACACTCATATATATATATATATATATATATATATTATATTATGCATAATGTTATTGTCTTATTCGACCTGCCATACGAAGGTCAACAATTTTGTCTTTAAATTTTGACCTATTTAGTAGATATTTTACCGGTGAAAAACAAAATCGAAAATGTTTTATAGGTCGACTTATACGTCCTATATATTGATTAAATATTCAAGAGTTTGGTTGAGACTTTTCGCACACACACGGACAAGGTAATTATACATATATATATATATATATATATATATATATATATATATATATATATATATATTGTTTTAACAAAATCGAAAAATCAAGGAATAGATTGATAGAAAAAAATAGTGTATTTCGTCGTTAGTTACAATTGTTTCAAGACTATTTGGACAAATTCAACCCCCATATCGTTTGAAAATTTTCACGGGAACAGCCTTTCATCAGACGTATTGAATAAAAACACTTAAGCAATGGACAATTTGGAATCCATTTCCTTTATAAGAAAAAACATGAGAAAATGTTTTACCTACATCTCATCCTTCTAAAGTTTTTAAAAGATTTAAAATTTACAAACGACATAGGGTTTGAATTTGTCCGAATAATCTTGAAACAATTGAAACTAACGATGAAATAAACTACTTGTTGTTATCAATCTATTCCTTGATGTCTTGGTTTTGTTGAAACAATATATAAATACTCAATTATGAAATATGGTAATTTTGAAGGTTACAGTTTAAATCATCTCATGTTGACTTAAAACTTATTGGTATATGAACGGTTACCGAATTTTCAATTATATAAACCCAATGAAATTCGGAATACAATATATATATATATATATATATATATATATATATATATATATATATATATATATATATATAGGAGAATGCCTCTGTGTGTGCGTTAGGACAACTCTCAAGCAATATACTCAACGATTTTTTATCACTGACTTTAAATTTGGTATATAGGATATTCAGATATGTGAAAACCTTTTTAATCGTTTGTCATCCAGAAAAAGGAACTACTAAGTGGTCAAAATTGAAAAAGAACAATGGTATTTGGATCTCATCATGACAGCTTCCTTATATTAAGGATAAGTAGACTAGAAAACAGTTTTTAATGCTAGAAAGCTGGCCTAATGGTTATCGTGCTTTACCCACTATCTTCAGATTTTGTTTTCAATCTCAATTTGAGTATTTTTTTTTTACTTGCAAGTATTTAACTGTTTAGAAAAAACATAATATTCACATGCACATGTCTCAATTTCTTTTGTTTTTTTTAAATTATTTTTTTATATATAGACTTGAAATTTAATATACAGGGTATTCAGACCTGGGGAACAACTTCTTACTGCTTTTAGGCTGGATCCAATTTTGTATTTCCAAAAATACTCAGATAAAAATATACACAACGGAAACTACTATGCAAGTTTATTTCTATGTAAAAGCCTCGATGCTCGACAGTAGACTAATTATGTATACAGATATAATTGTTTAATCCAGCACCCGGGTGACGCCGGGTATTTCAGTGTGTTACACGGTTTTTATCTGAAATTCTACGCAATTATGCAGAATCTAGAAGCTATGCATAAATAGAAGTCAGCGTAATCATGAAAGGAACCGGATCATATAATAAATAACTATAATATACAAATAGTTAATGAATTTACGTTCGTTTTTCACACGACTATGCAAATTAGTTAACCATAATATAATCGCTTGCACATCCATGATTGAGTATACTAGGAAGTTCGTTTGGCTAAGATCATGGCGTAGTATCTGGCATGATACACTTAAGTTTTTTGTCCTTAGTCAATGTAGGGAACACCCTATACTAAAGTATTTTTTATTTTTGTCTGATTCTAGAATGCTCCTTTTGTGTGGAGCAATATTTCTCCCACATTTAAAACAACCTTGTGTCACATTTTGCTTTTGTGGTGAAACAAATAAATACTCATAGAAAAGGTATTAACTTTCAGGCTGGGATCACAATTCTGATACATTTCTAAAGTTGATTCGTCCTTGGTCAAGAGGGGAAGGCCTTCTACGCTACGGCATTTTTGCTTAATTTCAGAGTGCCCTTTTCTATGGGAGCTGGTTTAAAAAGGCCTCGTCTCACAATTTGCTTTGTGGGTGTACAAATAAATACGAATAGAAAATAGGTTTTTAATATCAATGCCAGAGCGAGAAAAAAGTCAACTTCAAGAGCTAAGATGACTGGAATAGTTCCATTAGAATGTAATTTATTTTTTCATGACTCCACCACTCAATGGACATTTGCATCTTGTATCTCTGCTTCTGACTCAGGAGTTACTTTCTGAGAGCCTACCACTAGCAATATCTGCAACAAGGAGATGAAACTTTTAGGTCATAACTGCATGAGTTCAATCATCATGCGATTTGAATTCCCTACTGATCTATTCGGGGAGAAAGATAAAAAAGGGATGAATTACATTTGGATCGCCCCTGGTACATATTAGGGACCTTACGTCTGTGATGACTAAGCTAATATGGATTTTAACCGAGGTCGTACTTGGTGCATGGTAATAGCGCAGAAATGTTCCCAGGGTTTAGTAAACTACGTCTGACACGTGATATTAAAACTAACTGCAGTAGACAAACAGAGTAATATGATGGATGACGTAACATTTTTCTAATTGTGAAAATCAGCAGTTTTCATATCAGTCTCTTTTGCGGAAGTCGCAAAAAAGAGACGGCGTCAACCATGTAGAAAGCTTTGATGATTATCACGCTAACTCTTACTTCGATGTCTCTGTCCATGCGTCACTTACATCAACGGTGTTATGAAGTAAAACACCCGTAAAAGACTCTTCTCTCTCTCTTTCTCACTCTCTCTTTCACTCTCGCTCTCTTTCTCTCGCTCTCTCTACCCTGGACAGATTCTATCTAAAATGAAACTTTGAACAAAGCTCTCAGTGAAAGTCTCATTGTATCAATTCTGTATAAAAACGAAGCTTATTATATAACAACCGCAGACGCAATGGCACAATGAATGAAGCAACAATAAGAGAAGTGAGAATTAAGGGAGCAATGAATAAAACAAAACACCCCACACATTTGAGACATTGATTTAATTTTGTTACTGAAAGTATTATATATATATATATATATATGTTTAAAGAAAAAATAGAAAAAACCGAATGAAATTATTAAAAAATCAACGTTTCCTCCTTGTTTCAGAGGACATCTTCAGGATAATTAAAATAAAAATGTGATAAAAGAAAAAGTCATAGATCGTGCGAAAAAAGACAGTTTTTTAAAATCCAACCCATGTCGGGAAAGGACGAATATGTGTGCGTATATATATATATATATATATATATATATATATATATATATATATATATATATATATATATATATATATATATATATATATATATATATATATATATAGGCCTAACTGTAATTAGGCCCCGTTTCTTAGTGTTTTGTCCGAATGATATGAAACTTTGGTCATAACTAGTTTATTATATTCAAAACATCACATCAAAACACTAGGGTCTTTGGCCTTTTTTCTCCGTTTACTGTAAAATGCTCAGAAAAACAATTGAATGTACTCTGGTTTTTTTTTGGGTCACCCTATATATATATATATATATATATATATATATATATATATATATATATATGGTATGTATATATGTGTGTCCAACTGCTTTCTGAGGAACAATTATCTGTCTCTGATTAGCTGGTTGCTGGACTTGCTATTCAATAAGCACATGTAAGACATACCAAATAAACATATGAATACCATACTGAGTGTGAAATAAATCAATCTTCTGGCTTTGGACTGATAAATGAAGGATATATATATATATATATATATATATATATATATATATATATATATATATATATATATGTGTGTGTGTGTGTGTGTGTGTGTGTGTGTGTGTGTGTCTGTGTGTGTGTGTCTGTGTGTGTGTGTTATAGTATGTAAATAATTACGTTATTCAAGTACTGTATTATAAGTAATATCTTGCTATTCATATTTATCTATAATTAATCTATGTGTATTCGAAAATGTTTGGATTTCTGTTATTACTATACGATATTAATAATTCATAACGGAATTTATTGCGTGTAGCGGTGTTTCCATCTATATGTCTAATAAAACCTAAACGTAGATTAGCTTCTTTCTTAGAACTGCACGCCTATGGAATTGTCTTCCGTTTTCCTGCTTTCCAGCTGACTACAATATGGTTGTCTTCAAGTCTAACGTAAACAAGTTTTTGATGAGCCGTTCCATATAAGTTAACAAATTTACCGAATTTCCATTACTAACGATTACTATATTTTCGAATTTTCACTGTACACTCTTTAACCCTAATCCTCGAGTGGTTTCTTGGCCTTGATAGTGGTGATTCCTATGTAAATAAATAAATAAATAAACCCAACAAACTCTTATCATGGTAATAGATTTGCGTCCATGCCTAGTCTAGCAAAATTTTATGTTACGAGTCGGATGTACATTGACAAATGAAAACACATTGCTCATTATTATAGATTGAAATACTATATGATGGATTATATTTCAGCACCGTGACGGTGTTTAGATTACACACTCTTGCCAAAGCTCCATTATAACAAGTTGGGCAATAGTAATCAGTACTAAAATAAAATATCTCAGACCCCCAAAGGTTTCTTGTATGTTTCTTATTAAATTGTTGTTTGAATTAACGTTAATTGGATCAGAACATTAAGATTGTACACAACAACGGATTAATTTTAATAACATTCTCCCTTATAAGATCTGCTTTCAATGGGCATCCGCCAGAGGAGAGTCGGCATAATTTAAATCCCAATTAAATATGTCATTGTATGGACTTCGTTGAATGTACATAGCTTTTAGTTGAAATTTACCGAGAGCGATCATTCTCTTTAAAATGGTGACTTAGAATTTTTGGAGAAAATATATGTCGATTAAGCATATGTTTTACTTAGTCTAAAGCACTGCGCTTCTCCTTTTTTTAACTAATGGATCACCCTCATATTAAGGTCCGAGCGCCACACGAGAATAATGCTTAAAGAAATCATCGGGGTAAACGTTGAATGCCACCGTGCGAAGATCGGAAAGCAATCATCGAATAGATATAAGATTTTTATGGGGGGAATTGGTTATCAAAGACAATATCTGTTTTAATAAGACTTGAACACAATCAGGTTATAGTCAATAGAGAAACAGATTCGTGGTATTTTGTAGCTTGATCTTTGGTTTGGTTTACTTGTTTTTGTTTATAGACATGCCAACCTTTTTGGGTTCATTTTATATTGAATCCGGCCATTTTAGTAAAAACATAATTGTTTTTTGTTCAAGTTCTTTTATCATCGAATATTTATTCATGATGTTTAGTTTGGTTGTTTTGTAGAGGAAAATGTTTTTGCGTTGGGTTTTGCTGACCATAGTAAACCAACGAATAACACCAAGGTTTGATGCATTTTAGTTCGAGAAGCCGTTATTTTCAGACAGCCTGATTTGTTAGCGCCATTTAATCGTTTTCAAGGGAGAAAGGAAAATACGTCCCTTACTCTGATTGTAACCAGGTGGATTCTTGCCGTGAATGTTTTACAGTAGGGGGGCAGGGGACTTGGTATTCAATTTATTAGCTAGCATGAACATATCGATGACGTAAAGAGAGCCTTGAAATATCTCCTGTTCGAAAAAGGCTACATAGAAGATAACAGATCACTATCTACTAGATTTCTAAGTCGGGTTTGTAACCTGTCAAGGTAGGAAACATACGCCCCCGTGGAACCTACCCATATATGACAGCAGTACACTATCTTTACACGGATCTGGCTCTTATATAGATAGACGACGATTGTGTTAGCTTCAATATAAAATCCAGTTATTTAGGTAAACTCTAGTATAGTTAAAACACACAAACACAGATTACTTTCTTTCGAATTGAACACTCACCTTTAAAATGACACTTTTTAAAGGTTTTCTGGTCTGCTAAAGACGAATATCACATATAAATCTGGGTCAGACAAGTAGTTTTTCTGGATATTAAGACATTGTTTTGTGATACATTGTCTCCATATTTTTATTTTGTTTATCTTTTTCAAACTTCAGCCAAAGGGACACGATGCGCTTTTGTGTAACACAATTTGGATATTTCCTGCTGTCTCACTAGTATTTCAAATTTAACAAGCCAATAACTGTATAGTTCCCGAACTGATTTTGTCTGTTTTACCCATTTAAACCCCTGACCTGGTATAAAACATTAAGTTAAAACAGCAAAATGACACCGTTTCTTGACAAACGATGCATTAATTTGCATTCGGTGCCATTCAAACCCTCTATTTAGACACAAGTATGAATTTTTGAATAAAAATAAAAATGCGCCCCAAAAGTGATGGTTTCTATCCCTAAAAAACCCCGGGGCTCAAGCTTCCAAATTTTCCCAGGGTAAAATATCACGTTTCCAGATGTATAGTTATATGTTTTGTTTTTCTTTTGGGTAATTTTCAGCAAAATCTAAGCGCCGGAAAAGATTATATTGTGAAAACAACTAGCAAGGAGAATTTCAAATCATTTGGTGATGGATCTATCTCTCTAACACGGGTAGAAGATATGACACAACGGTCAAAACTCTATGGGAAGAATATTTTAGCCTGCAAAAAAATGCTCTGGTATTTATCGATAGGGGCGCTTGAGGCGATCAGTCATAAACAAACCCATTGTCAAAGAAAAAGACAAAGTCTGGAAGAGTGAACCGTCTAGAACTGCACCCCGCAATCAACAGGGGAAAGGTCATGTCTGAAATTATTTCCGAAAAATAAACTTAACTTTACAACAAACGAATACATGTGTTATTTATACGATTTAGCTTTTACTAACCCGATTACCTATTTCTCATGATCATTGCAATTAGAACGATACATTCGGATACAATAAACTGAATATACACAGTTTATGTTAATACCACACCACAAGCTGCAATCCCCCAACTGAACAAGGACGCGGAATTTCAACATGTTACCTTACACTAAAATAATATAATATTATAGTAAAGTTCATTATACACACATTCATACAAATATATCTCTAACTCTATTATTATTTTTAAAGAAATTTGAGCGTTTGTGCGTGTGTGTGTGTGAGTGTGTGTGTGTGTGTGAGTTTATTTCATCTGGACTCCGAAACGGCTAGGTCAATTTTTATCAAATCTCAGTGCTTCATGTGTCTGGCTGTGTTCTTAGAAAGGTTTCGTATCGCAATGGCTTCGATAAGTATCGATAATGGATAGTCGAAAAAATCCGATAAAACAACAACAGCCGATTTTGACCAAAGTTAGCAATATATTCAGTCTTACATCACAAATGCATTTGAGAAGTTTTATTACCACAGAAGCCGAAAGGCCCGTCATAGATAATCAAGAGTAGGTTCTTTCATATGACAGACGCGCGTTCGAAATGACTTGTGTATTTAAAACTTTAATGCAAGACGTTACATGAAAAAATAATATATAAAATTAACAGTCGGTTCTATCTAATGCAATGTATTTTGGATAAAGTAACCGCGAGGAGGCAAATGAATTTTATTTTTGGTCCCCAATTATAGTCAACAATAAATCAATTTAATTTAAAAATGGATGATTTCATTGATTTTGGTGTCAATAAAAATATAGCAGTGTGAAACATGCGTTGATCATGATTCAATCCCGCGCAACGTCGGTTTTTCCTGCTAGTATACATTTATACATTGTATGTTTGATGTGCTAGAAATGTGAATGCCTACTAGACACTATCCTTAAGTGTCTAATGTCCATCTGTAGAGAGATTTGTCAACACAACTTGGCATGAGAATACTTTTTCCCAAAAGTAAACCCTGACTTAATAGAAAAAATCACATAGTATTCGCAGTCCAAATACGATCTATGTATGGCTAACCTACAGTGACCTTTACGAGGTATAAAGCACCTTCTTCTAATGTTACCTCAAGTAAGTTCTATACTCCACCAGATTTGACGAACTCTTTTCATGAAATCCAGTAAATAGACTACAAGAAATACATAATATAACATAATAAAATGGCCAAGTACGTAGAGGAAAATATGTTCTTAACTTTTTTACTTACTGAGTGTTGGTTAGATAAAAAAAAAACTTTAATGGAACATTGGAATATCTATGTATCTCGTAGAGAGTCCCAGTATGAGTCCCAGTTTGAGTCTCAGTATGAGTCCAAGGAATGGGCACTTGATTTATGAGAATTTCGACTGAAGTGAAACGAAACAGCGAGAATGCATACATACACACATTTATATAAATAAACCATAATACACATGGTCTCAGGTCTGATTCCTACAATTGCGCTGACCTGGGGCGAGGTGAAACCTTGAAACATATATGTCCGTAAATTACTGTTTTATGGGTAAATTGATATAAATATATATATATATATATACATATATATATACATATATATACGTGTGTGAGTGTGTGTGTGTGCGTCCGGTGTAATTTCGCCAAATAGCTAAATATTCTCTTTTGGCAAGCACCCATATAAAGAGCATTTTTTTTTTTAGTTGGCACAATTACCCCCTGATTTGGCGCAATTACCCCAAAGTATGGTATATATACACATACATACATATATATATATATATATATATATATATATATATATATATATATATATATATATATATATATATATACAAGCGTGTTTGATTGGACACGACAGAGTTATTCTTTTTTCCGATTTTTTTCTTTTTGATATCTTTCAATTCGTCTAGCGGTCATCTTTTTGTTTCAGCTGGCATATTATATATATTATGGCGCTCAATTGAATTTCGTCGAATTGAAAAGATATTTAAAAAAATCGGAATAAGATTAACTCTGTCATGTTCAATACGACCTGCTTGAATAATGAATTGCCTGCAGTATATATATATATATATATATATATATATATATATATATATATATATATGTGTGTGTGTGTGTGTGTGTGTGTGTATATATGTGTGTGTGTGTGTGTTTCTTATTTACTTGAAACGTATTAAGTTTATACCAATCGTAATGGATTAAGAATTATGTTTATATAAACTTGAAAATTTTGAAAAATAAAACAAGCTCAATTAATATCTTTTTGTTGTGTTATGGTGCATATGTTGTGTAACATAAAATTTCTTTTCAATTGGAAGTAATTACAACACTTCAGTTCAATTATATATATATATATATATATATATATATATATATATATATATTATAGCATTATAATATCGAATATAACATTACAACACATTAGTTCAATAATACAACTAATATTTGAACAAACGGTTATACATAGTAAAATACTAATTAAATATAATTAGGAGAAATATGGACGCAAATAGATAAGGCATTACAAATACGAATATTGGATTAAAACAGCAAAATGAGATAACGTAAGGAAAGAATAAATGACTTCAGATTCATTTAAGTAGAAAACAAGGTAAATAAGATTCTAATATATTGAGTTTACAAGAATTATCTCCCCTTGAATGTATCGGACTTACAACAACAACAAAAGTAAATAAAATGAGTTGATCATTATTTCTGATGCTTTAAATTTCTCAAATGTCTCATTGAAATTTTATTCAAAATAAGTGTATTCTAAATTGTTAGACCATATTTTTACTTTATATATATATATATATGTATATATATATATGTATATATATATATATATATATATACATAGTAAGAGACATCGATATATCATATGCTTCATTGTTGCAAAGTGTGTTATAACTGATAAAGGCAGACCTAAGAGAATGGCGTAAATCGCGGTTTCAAGAAGAGACCCGGCCCACTTCTTTCATACCCACAGCATATTTGTACGATGACAAATATTGTGCCTTTATCTCTGTAATGTAGAACTCCGTTGTGCTTACCGCAAATCTAGGAGAAAAAAAAACAGTTTACTTATGTTTGTGTAACTGGAAACATTCATTAAGGACTACATTTGTAAAAGCAACATCGCCTGATGAGATCTCTTATTAGATTGAACTAGTTCACTGAAACATACCCAAGACTGTGTAGCCATACCTTAATGTTTATGCAAAAATAAATACGTATATCATGCTCTACCTTTGTACCGAGCGCTCTTCTATAAACTTCGTTAAATTCACTGAATCTTTTATCGCTGAATTATAACCTGGAATAATCATACACGCACCCACATATATATATAATCTATAGTATATATATATGCACACACACACATACACACACACACACCCATATATATATATATATATATATATATATATATATATATATATATATATATTACAAAACGCAATATTCCAAATTTCATAATGTTGACCGTCTTACAATTAATTTTCTTACTTCCGTTGACATTTACAATTCTTGGCAGTATCTGTTTCGTAGCGCAAAATCATTCATTTAATTATTCTATCAATCAATGATTCTATTTTCTCCTTAACTCATCAGAAGAAATACCAGCTATTAATCAACCAAAGCAAATAAAATGCATTTGAAAATAAATACAATAAAATATCGTATTGTTAGCTAAAAATTAGGTAACTCTAACTTCTTTTCCAAATTTCGGATTTTCTAATCATGCTCAAATGCATTTTATTTTCTTTTGCTGGATTGATTATTGCTATTTCTTCTGATGAGTTAAGGGCAAAATAGATTCAGTTGTTGATATAATGATCAAATGAATGATTTTGTGATAAGAAACAGATACCGTCAAGAATTGTAAGTGTCAACAGAATTAAAGAATAAATTGGAAGATGGTCAACGTCATGAAATTTGGAATATAGACTTTTCTTATTGATATATGCTTTGTAATAACATTTAACTTCTAAAATTAAGGATTTGCGTACATAAAATGTGAAATATAATTGAATTGTCATATTTCCATGGATATATATATATATATATATATATATATATATATATATATATATATATATATATATATATATTTATATATACTAGCAAAAGTACCCGTCGTTGACTGGGTTAAAAAAAAAGCCTACAGAAAATGGACTCTGATTTATGAAAGTATGATGATTATAAAAAGGAAGGGTTGTAAAGAGATAACTTTGATTTGGGGATATCAAAACCAAAGCAAAATATGTTGAGAGTAAAAAATAAAATAGATAAACCCCATAATTTATTATACCATGCCTTTTCACACTGAAACAAACACTTATCACAATATTCTGTGGATCTATATCAAAAAACCTTGTTAAACTTTGTGGCATATTTCCATTCCATGTAGGTCAGGTGCGAACGAACAGACCATAATTTTATTATACTATATTTCTTCAAACTGAAACATTATCAAAGTATACTTACGCAGATAGATATGAAAAGTCTTTATTACAGTTTGTGCCTATTCCCATTCTACGGAGACCAGGCGCGAACACAGACCCCACAATTTTATTATACCATTCCTATTTTAGTTAAAACATAATTATCAAAGTATTCTTATGTACATCTATATCAAAATACTTGTAAACGTTTTTGTTTAATTTAAAAAATTTTATTTCCATACTTTGTGGATCAGGCGCGAATGCAGCCCCCACAATTTTAATGAACCACCATTTTGCCAGTTCAAACATACCCATTCCTGTGTCTCGATAATCTTCTATCATTATATGTAATGAGTTTTTTCTAAAATAGTCAACCATATAGGAGCCTATTCGTGACCAGACACACACACACATACACACACAGACATTCAGCTTTATATATATATATATATATATATATATATATATATATATATTGTTTTTAAAATATAATTACTCACTACAATATAAACACTATGTATGCCGTCCCCATGTGAGAGTGCCAAGTTTGTTAAAGGGAAAATTATTCCCAACTCGCATTTAGGTAAAAATGCACTTTCATATATATTTGAATTCATTCAAAACGTGTCGCAAAAACAAAAACAAATAACACAAATATATATATATATATATATATATATATATATATATATATATATACGATTTAAGAAGAGTTAAAAACATTTTTGATTTTCAAAAAGGATACACAACTGTCTTCTTTGTGAAAATTAAATATATTAAAATGTTTTAAGTGTCTTTAGTGTTCCAAATAGATTGATTTACTGCTTCAATCGGGGACCCTCTGCAGTGCACCGGAAGCAAACTTCACACGCCTTCTCACAGTTACTTAGCCCATGCTAGTGTATGTAGCACATTAAAGAACCCGCTTTTGATTTTATACATATTATTTTACTATAATGGTTTGAATTCATGATTAAAATGCAAAATTCAAGCATCATGGTCCAATAGAGCTCTAGGCAGAAACATTTATTTCGCACACGCATCTGTCTTATCAAAGAGCGTACTGTTGATTTTATGCATAAAGTACATTTGTGTGATTTTTTTTTACAATCAGCACAACCATTTCGGAGTCTATACTGAACAAACTGACACACGCAGGTAAATATCCTTTTATGTATAAGTAACGAATATATATTCGATGCCTCCGTCCAGTCTCGAAATAAAAAGGATACCCCCTGTAGGGACAGCTGCGAGTGCAATTATGAGGCAAAGGTTGCGCAGTCACAACCACACCTTTCCTGAATTGGCACTGCTGTAGTCCAGTGGCAAGGAGAAGTCCAGAACAACTGGAAACAATGCTGAGGCAAGCGAAGAGCACATACAGCCCCTGGAAATCCCAAATGGTCACCCATTTAGTACTGACCAGGTTCAATGTTGCTTAACTTCGGTGGTCCAGCGGAAACCAGTGTGTCAATGTGATTATACTTTACAAGAAGATATATATATATATACATATACATATACATATATATGTGTGTGTGTGTGCGCGCGCGTGCGTGTGTGTGTGTCTTCCAGCAAAAATCGCAACTGTTGACTGATTGACCTAGTCTAAACGTACAAATAAATAATATAATAAGAAACATTGCAAATCAGATTTTTAACAACGTATACCACTATTTAAAAAAAAAAATTGGTGTATTAAAAATCATAACAATCATAATGCGATATCTCGTTGCTCAGCTAAAAATGACAGAGTCAAATTTTATGTATTTTAGAAGTAAAAGATTTTGTTAATTTCATTTTGTATATTGTTCATATTGATATAATTTTGTTTTGTACATAGTTCATATGGATCACATTAATGCAACACGTTGTCCAACAATATTGAATAAAAAATACTGACGGGTGTTAATAGGTCCGCTTTTTTGTTAAACATATTTCAATGTTTTTGGGGTGTTTTTTTTATAGTTGGAAAATCCAAAGTAAATATTATTTTATTTAACGAATTTAAAATAACCCTGATGATCATTGTTAAAATAATTATTATAAAATGATCAAATATTAAGTTAATGTCCAAAAATAGAACACAATATATAACATGTGTGGCCTAACGTTGAAATTTTATTTATTTATTTTTATTTTATTTTATTTATTTTTTTTTTTTTTGCGGCGGTAACTTTCATTCGATTTACTCTAAAAGAGGAATTTTATTTGTTCATTTGTCGGTTATAGAAAATGTTGCATAAAGAATAAGTTGTTCAGATATATTATTAAAATACTCTCTAGCTATACATTATTTTTACAACAAAGTCAACATTTCTTATGGGTAGCTGTTTTGTTATTACTAGGGCTATGACAACAGCATATTATTTTCATTGTTTTAACTCTCGAGTGTGTATCCGTTGATATCTCATATGCTTTTATATAGACTGATGTGGTTCTCGGTTGATTAACTGTGTCGAAGTGTGTCGGATATATACTCTCCTGTCAAAACAATGAAAAGAATATTCTGTTGTCATAACCAAAGTTATTCCATATGTGTGTTTGTTTTTTTTTTATAAAAACAAAAACAGATAAATGTGACAATCTCGAATTTTATTGAGTTTTTATCACATTATCCTTAAATATAACACTTTTTTTAAAACTTTAACTTTTCGCTTCCCTTCGGCCCCACATATCCTCAATCTAGCATATTTATACAATCGAATGTATCACACTTATATTAATTTTATTTTCATCAAAATCGGTGAAATCGACCATTTTTTCAATCAAATTGATTGATTGCTTGCTCTAGGCAGAACCAACCGGTGTCCTTGGAGAAAGTCTCACGTAACTTCCCACAGTGTCTTAGTCAACGATACATTGTAGTCTACATTGCACTGTAGGGAACATAATCTTGATTTTTTTAAAATTATTTTAATACAATATCTGGAATCAAACTTTAAAATACAAAAGTCAATATCATGATTAACTTGTATCATAAACAGAAACATTCATTTCGAACGCGCCCTTGTCTTATAAAAGAATCTACTGTTAATTTTAAGCGTCGGGTGCTTCAGATTGTGCGGTGATTAAACTTCTCAAATGCAATTGTGATATTAGGTTGTATAATTGTGTGAACTTTGGTTAAAATCGAACTATTCCTTCTTTAATTGGATTTTTCCCATTATTGATTTTCGTTATTTATCAGGGACATTCAGATACTAAACGTAAGTAAGAACACTCCAAGACACATGAAGTACATTGGTTCAAAATTTAAAAAAAATGACTCAGCATTTTCGGAGTTCATAGGGATAGCCACACACACGCACGCAAAGTGCTTTTTATATAATAGTTGGGATATGCAAACACACACACACGCACACACACACGCACATGCACACACACGCGCACGCGCACACACACGAATATATATATATATATATACACATATATATATAATCTGTTTAATGTACAAACATTATTGGTTACGTATATATATAACCAATATTGTTTGTATAATGAACAGACTATATACTAGGTCTGTCCTCCATTGAGCACTCTTTAAGAATCACACGTTTCATTGGATTTACTAATCTAGACAACAATTATATATATATATATATATATTCCATGGAACTATATATATATATGTGTGTGTGTGTGTATACATATATATATATATACACACATATATATGTGTGTGTGTGTGTATATATATATTTCGAAGAAATTCGTTAAAACATTTTGTAAGAAGATTAAATATCTTCTGCGATAACTTATTCTTCCTTATATTTTATATAGTTCACTACTTGTTTACCATTTAAGAATGTTGGGGTTTAAACACACGCATAAACACACTCTCACACACATACACATATATATGTATATACATACACACACATATAAATATGTATATACACACTCTCACACATATATATTTATGTACACACAGAGACACATATACATAGATACATACATACATATATATATTTATATATATGTATATATATATACATACATACATATGAGTTGTATTATTTTTGCTTGCTATTATTTAGGCGATGCTTTCTATTGTGAAGAATTTTCCTAAATGCTAGTGAGAATCACGTCTCTAACAATCTGTGTGCTCCCCTATGTAATGAATCCGAAGATTTCATTTATAAACAAGCGCTGGTTGCTTGATATTTGCCGGTCGTAAATACGCCTAATTATATTTAATTCATGTAAATTCCGAATTTATTACTACAAGGTCAATTTTCTATTGCTTTTTATATTGTACCTTATATATAGTACTGATTTTCAAAATTTAAATAAAACTCGAGTGCCATCAGCTAGAATTGAAACCAAAACATTTAACGCTCCAGCAATGTTCGCTACCGTTTTAGATATCGACAGACAAATAAGAAAAGTTTAAAATTTAATACCTTCAAGCTATGAATGCATTTACTCATACTTAAAAGTAATAGAAATATATCGACAGATGTAAAAATACATTCAATCTTGCCGACATATGGTTGTACGCGTTATTCGTATATCCAAACATTTTACACGTTATAAACTATTCTTGGTGTATGATTACTATTCCCTGTTTATTTCAGTATCATATTTACTAGTGGTTTAAGAGTTCATGGGTTAAATATTTACACGCATATACATACATATATTGTTTTGTTTAACAATCAAGCTATGCTGAAGAGGGGTAGTGCCCCGAAACATGCATATACATAAATTACTGTTTTAAAAGTAAATAAATAAATGAAAATATTATTTGTTTACGTCCAAAATAAAAAATGGGCCATTTCTAAAAAAACATATGATCTTCAAGGTGAAGACGCTAATATCAATATCGTTTAAAAAAAATCAACAACAACAAAAAAACTACGTAAATATATAAACGATTAAACTAAACAGTAAATCATCAGATCGTAATGGATAAAACGCTGGAATGAAATACATAAGGTCCAGGGTTCGAGTCCTAATAACAGTCAAGCTACGCTGAAGAGGGTTAGGGCCCCGAATCATGCACGTAGATTACTGTTTTAAAAATACATAAATAAATGAAAATATTATTTGCTTACGTCCAAAATAAAAAATGGGCAATTTCTAAAAAAACATATAATCTTCAAGGTGAAGACGCTAATATCAATATCGTTGAAAAAAATCAACAACAAAAAAACTGCATAAATATATAAACGATAAAAACTAAACAGTAAATCGTCTATGGCATCATAGCGTAATGAATAAAACGCTGGACTAATATATATATATATATATATGAATAAAGACATGTGACATATCTATGTATATAAAATATAATCAATTCATTTATTGGATTCAATAATATCAATATTAATTAAATTCCAATATGTTTAAACCTCTGAAAGATATTAAATTTGAAGATTTCAATAATTTTCTAAATCTTACGCGGAGATTGCTCGCTCTTCTGAATCTCATTAGATTTGCTTATTAATACAAATAATTAACAAATAAAAGACCTTTTTATTCGCATATAAAACTGCAAGGTGGGAAACGTTCGACCAGTTATGTAATTTCCATAATGGCTAATGTAAATTAAAGCAAACACACACACACACTTATAAGTAAATTGATATTTAATATCAAATATTAAATTATATATATATATATATGTGTGTGTGTGTGTGTGTGTGTGTGTGTGTGTGTGTGTGTGTGTGTGTGTGTGTGTCTATGTGTGTGTGCGGGCGGACGTGGGTGTGTCTATGTGTGGGTGTATGTAAAAAATATAATGGTTTTATATTATCATTGTTTTGGTATAATTTCCAAGCTGGCGAGTGTAAAGTAACAACGCTAACTCATATTCCTTAATAGTTTTTTTTTACATATGTGTGTGTGCGTGTGTGTTTGTGTGTGTGCACGTGCGTGTGTGTACGTATGTGCGTGTGTTTATGTGTCTGTGTGTGAAAATATATAAATGCTTGTTTGGATAGGTATAACAATACAAATCAAGTTTATTGAATTAAGAATCAGAATTTTCAGCCGATTTCTGCGACCTACTTTGACTTATAAGTGCTTTTCACATTCATTTTGTATTTTTATACGTCGACAAATAATAAGTAAATACATTTATGGCACACACGCGCACACACGCGCACACACACACACACACACACACACACACACACACACATATATATATATATATATATATATATATATACACATTTTGAAGTCCTTAATAAAATTTTGTAAAATTACAACATAATTTATTGTTTGACAATTAGTATAAATGATTTTCGTTAATCCATGGATTTTCAACGAATGGTTCATTTCGTCGGATGAAATGTTATTAGAAAATAAATGTGGGTAATTATAAGTATTGCTTATTAGCAAAAAACCCGCAATTCATTAATAAACATACTAGTGCTCATTGCCTTGGAATTTACAACTGTATTTATATCCTCATTTATTCAACCATAAATATCATTTTTAAACAATCATTTCAAATTTAATGTTCAATTTATGTGGTAATCAGCAAATTTTATAATTAACCATATCTATTTGGCTAATAACATTTCCTCTGATGATGATGTACTTTCTTGTCAAACAATACATTTTTTTGTAATTCTACATGATTTAATTTCTCTATGTCACATATTAAACATTGTTTATTTTATTGGGATTGCCTTATAAATATTCGTACTAATATTCATTTGGATTATATGTTTACAACATTATACAATCTGTAACCTGTGACATTTTAGAATTAAATTTATATATCTATTCATATACATGTATATAAATGTATATATATATATACATACATATATTTGTGTATATATATGTATATATATATGTCTATATGTATATATATATGTTTATTTATATATATATATATATATATAGTGTGTGTATGTATGTGTGTGTGTGTGTGTGTGTTAGGATATGTTGCAAAGAAAGTGGTCAATATTCCAAATTTCTGAGTTCCAATAGAAAATCATATTTTGCTCACACGTCTATAAAATTTGTAAAATATCGCTTTTTTGTAAATAATACTTATTTAATAATATTTAAATAATAAAAAAAATTGATATAGTAAAGAAAACCTGGTCAAAATAACAGAATTCTGCTGCGTAATAGTTGTATTTTGACATCTTTTTTGTTCGTTACATAAATGTTTTCCGACGAAGAAACAAAATCGTTCCTGATACAAATGAAACATAAATTAATATTGTTAAACTAAACACGAAGCAATTACTAAAAGAATATAAAGGTGCATCTAAGAAATCTAATTCTTTTGAACAAGCTTGCTTTAAAGAAAAACTGCTGCCTTAATTCACACACATGCAATATATATATATATATGTTATATTTTAATAAATAATATATTTAAAAAATAGTATGTATATATATATATATAACAAGCATAAATATGAGAAATATATATATATATATATATAACAAGCATAAATATGAGAAAAAATAAAAATAAACGACAATAAAAAGATATATGTTAATACATATAAATTTAATCGTTTATTCAACAGGGAGATGAAATCAATTAGGGGACTGGGATATATATATATATATATATATATATATATATATATATATATATATATATATATATATATATATATATATATTAATTGTTGAACTTTGTATAATCAGGAAAATTTTCCTTTTAAAGAATTTCTCTATTTGTTTTCTTCCTCTCATATATATATATATATGTGTGTGTGTGTGTGTGTGTGTGTGTGTGTATACATATCTCTCTCTTTCTCTCTCTATATATAATACACACACATTATATATATATATATATATATATATATATATATATATATATATATATATCAAATATAGCTAGTTTATATTATATTATTCAAAGTTTAACTTTATTTTTGTGCTGGAAATATTCAGTTCATTTTGGAGTTTATACACATACAATATTTAAGAGACTTGATAGATTTCATCGTTTTGTACATAGGTTTGTCAAAACACATCTATCCGTATACTGATTTTTACAGAACTTATTAATACTGAAAGTAAAACATTTTTTTTTTTTTGTATAACAGAATTTGCAAATTACTTCTTTTAAATAAATATTGTATGCATATATTTGTAAAATTATTATTCTTTAAAGAATATCTTTAATAGAAATAATCAATATTAATGTCTCTTGCCATATTTCTTTCAAGCAGTAAACCAGAAAAAAACACTTAATTATAGGTGAAACATTGTCAACAATTTTATCCGTGACATTATTTAACGCAATATAACGACATTGATTGTTTATAGAGTAAGTAATTGAACGAATAAGATTTGAATTGAATGATTAATTCGTTTTCCCAAATATATAAAAAGGATTCAATGGCTCCGACAGAACTGAAACCCGGAACGCCGAGAGCGCAGATCACGTATGTAATAGCTCTTACACTCTATTTATACAAAATAGTTTACCCGTGTGTCGTTTTTGGCGCATGCGTTCACTTCTGAATTAAATTTAAGTTTAATTAAGTTTTTAATTTGCTACTTAATATTTAGATCTAGTTTTCCCTTGTTTTATTTATTACGTAATATTGTTTATGCCGTGTTTTGCATTGCTTTTTTAATTCCTTTCTAATATATATATATATATATATATATATATATATATATATATATATATATATATGGAATACTGTTGCCATAACTGGGCAGGAGCTGCTAAAAACAGCCTATACTGGCTTGAGAGAGTACAAAATAGACTTCGTGGCTTAGTGGGGGATGCCCTTTTCTCTACCCTGCAACCTCTCTCCCACAGAAGAGACGTTGCGAGCCTATCCTTGTTTTATCGTTATTTCCATGGCAGGGGCTCGTCTGAACTCCAATCTCTGGTCCCCCTTCGCCAATCTTTCACGCAAAACACCCGTCTAGCTGAATCCACTGTGAAAAAATTCCCCCACTCTATATCTGTGCCTCAATTAAAACGTGGATTCCATGAACAAAGCTTCTTTCTTAGAACTGCACGCCTGTGAAACTCTGTTCCGTCTGCCTGCTTCCCACCGGACTACAACTTGGATGTCTTCAAGTCCAACGTTAACAAATTCCTAATGAACCGCCCCCTTAAGTAAACACATCATCAAATCTCCACACTAACGTAATGTACTTGCAATAACCCTTATCCGTGAGTGGCTTCCGGGCCTTGATAAGTGATGATCACTGTGTAAATATATATATATATATATATATATATATATATATATATATATATATATATATATATAATAACAGTCAAGCTACGCTGAAGAGGGGTAGGGCCCCGAAATATGCATGTATGTAGATTACTGTATTAAAAATAGATAAATAAATAAATATAAAAGATATTATTTGTTTACGTTCAAAATAAAAAATGAGCAATTTTTAAAGAAAACATTCGATCTTCAAGGTGAGGACGCTAACCTCAATATTGTTTAAAAAAATCAACAACAGAAAAACTGCATAAATATATATATAGTCCGGAGTAATTGCGCTAACTAGCTTAGAAAAGCAATAAACTGTTTTGAAAAATAAACACAATACTCATTGCCGGTTTGTTTTTACTTCATTTTTATTTTAAAAAAGATTCACTCTACGTCTTATGCCGGGCAACGCTGGGTACATTTGCCAGGTGTTCGATGATTTGTCACTTGATTCTGATTCCCATGGTTTGGTCTTTTATTTTCTTGCATAATTGTCAAAGATTTTGCTTCAAACACAATAAAAAAGACAGTTAAAAGATCGATTTTGGCATCGGAAAATTGGCACAAATTTTTCCGATCCCGATACCCCAAAAGTTCTGATTTTACCGATGTCGAGTAATCGTTTCAACACTGTCTCTGAAAAGTATTAATTTGGAATATATATATATATATATATATATATATATATATATATATATATATATATATATATATATATATTATATATATATATATTATGAGAGAGATCGACGAAGAGAGTTTATATTGGGATCTATAACCGTTTTCTATTATCAGATATTAGGTTTTAAACAGACGATACCAATGGCTTATCTAAACTTCTGAAATATATATATATATATATATATATATATATATATATATATATATGTGTGTGTGTGTGTGTGTGTGTGTGTCTTTCGCTCTCTCTCTTTCTCTCTCTCTGTTTGTGTGTGCACATATATACGTATATATACATATAAAGTTAACTATGAGTTTTAAGTTCAATAATTATTTTGTGCCTACAGACAGTAATTTTCTGCAATCATCAGTGTAGGATGTAGTAATTTGGGCCACTTACAAATAGCATAAGAATGGAATTGCTTATAAATGCCAAATCGACTAGCATGTATTAGTAAAAACCTATCAGAGTATTCAACGAGGGGAACACAGAATGATGCATTATATGTAAAGGTACGTGTGCACATATTTATATATTTTTAGATACGACATTCATTCCTAAACTAATTAATCGGTCATTATGAAGTTTGGAACACGCTGCTATACGTAATGGATTCAGATTCTTGATATATTCTAGTCTGGTTCGTTTTATACAAGGTGGAAGAATTTGTTGAATATAAGATAGCTTCAAGTTTATTAAATTTTAGCTATACCTGCTTGATAAAATATAATAAATATTATCAAAATATTCTTTTGGGGGAGAGGGATTTTAGAGGTTTTATTACGAAAATAATATCGACACAAACTTACATTTTAGAATTAAAATATATTTACATCTAATGTAATTATAATCATAGGATAATTTACTAATTTGATGTAAATCTGAAATATTTTAATTTTCAAATGATTGAATAAATTAATCTCATAACACTTAAAAATATTCTCACTTGTGGAAATATCTATTAATGCATGTCTAATACCTATAGACATCACATCACAAAACCTGAGATTATCTGAACTTTTTCGAAATGATTCAACTCCACATTAACTCCCTTTGCATAATCCAAAGTAAATATGGCCCACGTCACACAACTTAACGCTTAACAATTGTGTTCCAAAATTAATTATGATCGGTTAATTAGATTAGACGTGGATCATATTTATACAAATCTGTTTACATATAAACATACTTGACTTTGTATACAAAGAACTTTTTCTATAAAATTTATGAAAGCATTGCACACAAATGTGGATCGTGAATGGTTAATTATCACCTGATGATAAAAATAAATGACATATTTAAAAAAAAAAAAGAAGTGTCCATTTTATGTACGAAACGAAATATGTGCAATTCCTTTTTTATGATATGATTTCCTTTTTATGAATAATGTTCTTTAGCTCTTTTGGTACGTGCTCTTCAAAAGGTAAATATATATATATATATATATATATATATATATATATATATATATATATATATATATATATATATATATATATATATATGATACAAAATAAACAAAAAAGACAGAAATAAGTCGCTGGCATAATTAAAGTGTGTTTAATCCTTTTTAAGAATCAATAATAGCGATTTCAAGAGATTTATTTACCAAAGAAATAGAAAAATCTAAGTGTCTACGTCATCCTTTTTAGTTCGATCCTCTTTATATTATGGTTTTATTTCTGTGCATTCAGTTTCATAAAAGTGTTTATCAAGTCTAAATGTGGAACACTTTCTTATATTACTCGTTGCACTTATAAAGTGTTAGCAAGAATCTAGACTTTTTAGTCTGTTAAGAACGAACAAAAATTATTGTCGGTTTACTTAGACTGGTCATCACACTTCTAGAATAAATGTGATATTGCGGTGACTACCCCATATTAATCACGATTAATCCCTAAATGTTTATCGAAAGTATAACATAATACCTAGTTCGCTGCACCTTATCATAAAAAAATATCTATAGAAAATTTCAGTCAGATTGGCTGAGTAAATTCCGAGATAATGTTTACAGTAAATGCGGTATGGTGGTGATTAATCCCTATTATATCCTACTAATCCCTAATTGTGCACCGAATAGATATCATAATTCTTAGTTCGCAGCAGCGTATCCTAATAAAGGTCCATAACAATTTCAGCTAGATTGGCTTAGAAGATCCTGAGAAAAAAGTGGAACAAAAAGTGGAACAAACAGACGAAGAGAAATATAATATAGATATTTCAATAACAATTAAATTCGCTATTTGATATAGCAATACAATAAAAAAATATTAATGAACTTGCATCATCGCAACATCCGCTTACCATTGATTTCTCACTGACAAAATGACTGTTACTGACATTTGGGTGGCAATAAACCTACTCATGGTCGCAGTTATCTACGCACTCGTCCGGCGGAATCCTGGTTATTGCTCTTTCCTCTGGCTTTCCATCCTATTTGACTTTTCGAATGCCAATCGATGCCAATAATATTTTAAGGGATGGATTGAGATAAGCAAGCACTTTTGCAGTTTCAGTTCCCTTCGTTCCATGTTGTATTCCTCCTTTTTTGTGGTCTTTCTGTTGTAGCTTCTTTATTGCTGTTTAATGTTGTTTATATATGTAGATTGGTCTCCAAATTTCATGATTTTCCATGAGATTTTTGCCGTTTGCATTATTACTATATCTTGAAATTTCTGTGCCTGCTCCCTCCTTACCTTAATTTCTTCCATCCGTTTTTACGAAGATTTTGGGATTGTGCCGATTATTATTATTATTATTATTATTATTATTATTATTATTATTATTATTATTATTATTATTATTCACGTGATGAACTTAAACTATATCCGATGGTGATGCTTTAATTGCCGTTGCTCCCAGGCCCACTCTGACCCGGAGTGGTAGTACCTGTTAGGGTTCAACAGAAACCGGCTTGAAAAAAAATATTCTATTGAAAAGTTTTTTTTTTTAATAACTGGATTCGTCATTAAATGCCCTGAAAAGGTTGATATGCTGTAAAACAAAAACAACCACGCATCTACTCACTAGGAGCATTCACGCACGCCATCATGTGAGAGGTCTCTTTGACAACAGCGTGTGATGTTCTCTGCAGTTTCCCCAGATTTCGAGTACTCTGTAACTTTTTGAAAATTAATATGTGTTATAACAACAGTTGTCTGCCAATGATTTCTCATTGGTAGCGACCATTCGTCTTCATTGGGATATGGTTGCCAATAAACTTCCCCAAAGTCCCAGTCTTTCTTCCGACTCTTCCAGCTGTGGTCTAGTTAGTGCTTTCTCTCCTCGGATTTTCCATCCTCCTTGACTCTCCGTTTAATTTGGTGAGAAAAATAAAACAGGTAAAAGGGGTTATAACTTACTTCTTAGATAATTCTCCAATTTCCGTTCTCATAATCCCAAATGGTGTTTCTTTGTGTTTTAAGTCTTTAGTAGTTTCTGTATGCTCAGATAGCGCCCGTGATCATATATTTAGTCTTCGCATTCAAGGGTTTTCTTAATATTTCAGCCGTTTTGATAATTTTTATCTATTGCATCTTCTCAACCATCGATCTGATTCCAATCTCGCCTAATCTTTTTTTTCAATTTTTTATTTCTACTTCTACTACTATTACTAGCGATTTCTTAAATTTCTTCATCTTCCGTATCCAGTTCTATGTAGTTGATTTGTTCTCTGTCTCCTTAATCTTCACGCTGTGGTCTGCTGCGACGGAAAAATCTACAATCCAGCAGGACTTTTCATTCTTGTTTCCTGTAATGACATCCAGTCTTCTTGCTTGGATGGGTTTGGCTGTTTGTATATCCATGTCCTATAGCATTTTCAAGATGCAGCTGCTTGCATAATTCCATATGTACTGCTTTCTTCACTTGATTGTGTCTATTCTTTTTATTCTATGTAGGCTCGTTTGCTACATTCTCTTAATATGTGGCTTATTGTTTCGTCTATTTGTCACCATAGTATGCATTACATACTTTCTTGTGTTTTGTCCATCTTTGCTTGGATGTGGTTTGTTCTGACAGGTTATCTTCTGCGGCTGTCATAAGGGATTCAGTAAGATTATACATGCGTATATATGCAGGCACAGAGAGAGGGAGAGGTAGAGGGAGACAACGATGTATACACACATACATCATGCATCAGAGCGTTTTGGGCATATATATGTATGTATATATATATATATATATATATATATATATATATATATATGTATATATATGTATATATATAATATATATATACCTCTCCCCCTCCACGGCTCTCTCTCATTATATATATATATATATATATATATATATATATATATATATAAGTAAAGCTAGTAAAGCTTCCCAAGCTAAAAGATGTATTTAATTTGATCCATGTTTTTTTTTTATGAAGTAAGTTTTACATGTGTTTTGTTAAATAGCGATGACCCATCAAATAACTCAGGAAAGGGAAAGGTATGTATCACAGTAAACAGTTGAATTTTTCTCACTTGTAATTAGAAAGGGTTTGATAAGAAAAAATATTTATAAAAAACTAATAATATTAGATGCTTGCAGAAACATTGAAATAAAAATAAATATTTATAGGTCCAAATCGCGCCCCCCCCCCCGCCAAAAAAAAAAAACACAATGAATTCAACAATAACAAGAAGAATTTTTCGCATGCCGCCATATTTGATTGTCAATAAAAACTTACAGCTATATTTAATGAATTTGTATTTGGGTTCAAATTAAAAATATGTAGTCAAAACAAAGCAATGATAGAGATAATTTCTCAAATATTAATGATAAAAAATAATCTTAAAAAAACTTTCTTTTTTGTTAATTATGTGGAATTAACAACATCATAAAAATACATGTTATAAAATCTAAATCTCGAAAAATTAAATACACACACATACATATATATATGTGTGTGTGTGTGTGTGTGTGTGTGTGTGTGTGTGTGTGTGTGTGTGTAGATGTTATTTGTTTTTGTTTTTCCAATACATTTTGAATGAATGCAATTATTTACGAAAGTGCTTTTTTACCTAAATACGAGTTGGGAATGATTTTCCCTTTAACCAATTTGGTACCCCCACATAGGGGAGCGATACATATATATATATATATATATATATATATATATATATATATATATATATATATATATATTATTTTTAAAATACAATTTTAAAAATATAATTTTTAAATATAACTAGACTACCCGTGACCCGTTGTTAGATTAGCTATGGGATTAATGTACGAGCGTGACTCTTGTGACGTAAAAAAATAGTTTTTGTAACATAACAGAAACATTTCTATGAAAGTATATTAACATCTATGAAAGTATATTAAAATGAAGAAAGAATATAGATAGATTGAGTCGTTCTGTTTATAATTGCTTAATTTGGAAAAAAAACCTTACAGCCATTCAATTATAAGTGATTTGCCATACTTATAGGTAAATGTGACTGAACAGATATCGTAATACTTCAAGCAAAATTCAAATTTTGATATATCTTTTTTATATGAAATTGTTAGTTGAAAGAACAAAATAGTTAAAAAAAAAAAAACTCCCCCCATGTTAAGAGTAGCGTTTTAAATAGAAAATGAAAATAAAATATAACTATTTTCATTTATTTTAAACAAAACTTCATGACCCGTTGGGTCAAATATTTCATTTATATGTTAATAATAAGATCAATAAAACTAATTAAGACAATGTGGAAATGAACGATTAAAAAAAAAGTAGAAAGTATTAACAATTGTTTATTTGGATAATTTAAACACGAAAAAAAACAATTGGGACGCTCAAAACGTACACATTAAAACAATACGTTTTATTGTGTTGATTATTTATTTGTAAAAAAAAAAACCCAACATTTTTAGGGTTATTTATTTATGTTGGTAGTGTAAAAGAAAATGTATGAATGTTTTTAAGGAAGGTGTATTAAAAAATGGAGAACATTTTTTTTTTTTAAAGGCAGAACGTGGGTAATTCGCCGTTGTAAAATGCTCTTACGGGGCCAAATTTGATTTATTTGCAAAAAGATTACGAGACTATAGTTGTAA
>NC_136500.1:43300610-43313110 GCF_053919585.1 Euprymna scolopes
TAGGGTTTATTTATGATCCAATAAAAAAGCTGTTTAACTGTGCAGAATGAATGTCTGAAAGATTGTGAATATAGAAGGAGAGTACTCTTTATACAATGGAACGAGAAAAGAGGCAGCACCTGATGTTAACTTACTTTTATTAATATTTTTATTTTCATTAATAAGAAATAGCTTATAAATAGAGAGAAATATAATTTTTAGGTTTTTATTAGTATAGTGTACAATTTTTACTTTGGCTTTTGGATAAGTATTTCGTCAAAAACATATCTAATTTGGATTTTAATTTTTTTAATTTAATTTTAATTTCCACGTTAATTTAAAGTTTCATTTTCAATTTTAATTAAAAAATTTCCCAACATGATGGAGAGATTTTAAGAAAAAAATTCGAGAAGGACAATGAAAATTTTTGTAAGACCGGTATTTTGAGAAATTTAAAAGAAATTTGCACTTGATCCGTATTAGATTGTGTGATTGAAAGAGAATATAAGCATGATAAATAAAGTTAAGTAGAGTATAATATGAATAAAACAATTAGTATCCGTTCGAATTAAGCTTGAATATATCGGATTAAAAAGTTTCGATCAGGCCATATCGAAGTTATCTTCTTAAGACTAGTTTACGAATCTAGTTAGGATAAAAAAAATCCGTTTAAAATCGGAAAAATGTTAAATTAAAGAATAAATGAACCAGATTTTTTTCATAGGTGACGCGAAAAATAGTTCACATATATTATATTTTTAAGAACCTAACGATTTAAGTATTCTCAATTTTCTTTTCCTTTTTTCTTTTCCTTTTTTTCGTTTTCTTTTTTGTCTCTTTGGCGTTCAAAATATTAAACAGACATTTTTTTTAAATTTAAAATTTAAGCTAAAAAAAAAAAAAACGAGATTTGCACCAGATCCTATAATGTGTGTGTATATTTCCCTGGTCCTCTAGTTAAAAAACAGTCTAGCCTGAAATTTTGAATGATATTTACTGTAATCAAAAAGTGCCAGAATCATACATCCAATTCGAAAGAAAAAAGAAAGAAATTAGCTCAAAATTTTAACCAGTACGTATCGTTTCAATGTATTCAACAAAAGGTAAATCATTTATTAAAAATATAACTGGAGTAGCGATTTTCTAGGATACATAATCACAGTTATCGATAAAAGTGCGATCCTGATGCCTCTAGTTAAATCAGTTTTGTCTTATGACCGATATTTTGACGAGGTTTGGTGTTAATTGGTTACGCTTTGTTAGACTGTACACAAACAAGCAAATAAATTCAACTAATAAACTAACTTGTTGGAGAGAGTAAAAATATTGGCTTTTTATACCACTAAATTAGAAGTAAATTTATTAGTATTGCAATGTTCCTATTTTAGAAGAGTAATATATATGATGGACTTCATCTAAGACATCTTACGTGTAAAGGTAAGATTTTCAACGTTTGAACTCTATAGCATTCAAGATGAGTCAGCAATCCTCATTTCTTATTAATATGTTATCAGCAATATCAGCAATATAAGCTCTTATATATATATATATATATATATATATTAGCCGCTTGGTAGAGGTTTAGGCTTCTGGTCACTATGTGCCGATTTCAAATCTCGCTAGATTCAGCCACTCCGATATATATTAGCCGCGTGGTAGAGATTTAGGCTTCTGGTCACTATGTGCCGATTTCAAATCTCGCTAGATTCAGCCACTCCGATGAGTCGTGGACGACGAAACACGTGTCACTGGATAATTATATTTTAAAAATAATATATATATATATATATATATATATATATATATACTAGCTGTACCCTGCCACGCGTTGCTGTGGCTCAAATTGGCGCAATGAAAAAAGTTCCAAAATGAGAAAAAGCATGTTTCTTATAGGTTTAATTTTCCATTTTGCATGGGTACACAGTTTTTGTTGTTCCATTTTCTTAGCTGATATAGAGATTTTCCGGTTTGGTGACTTGAATACGTAATATAAATTGTCCATGTGAAAAAACAGTCAGTGTGTAACTGTAAGGCCCACAGTTGTAAAGATTGTTCCCTGTGCTTTGTTGATGGTTATTGAAAATGACAATAAAATTGGAAAGTTCAATTTCCTAAAGTGTAATGATGTATCCGTTGGAATCATAGGAATGCATGGAATGAAGATATATTCATCTGTGAAAGGTCCTGTTAAGATTGTTGTTTCTATGATATTGTTTGTTAATTTTTTTACTGCAAGCTATGTGCCATTGCAAAGCTTGGATTGGTTTATATTTCACAACATGATAATTAGTACACCAAATTTCAGCTGCAATACATGCGGTGGAATCCCTGGCAAATATAGCTGTTGGATAATTAACCACTTTATCTGCTTTCACAACAGTGTCATGGATTTGTATTTGACTACATCACTTGGAATTTTACATTGAATAATAGCGTTAAGTTCATGGGCATCTTTGTATTGACCTGCAAGAATAGCTCATTCACTCATTCAAATGGAATTCTTTTAATTTGAATATCTGCAAAAACCTTTTAAACTAACTATTCTTTTGATGAAATAAAATTACAGAAATTACAGAAGTTAAAAGTCAAAGAATTTTGCCCTTAACTCTGATCAGCTGGCACTTTTTCGTACCCAATTTCCCACAAGTGATGCAAAAGTTTTTATGCGGATCGAACAGTCGGCAACTGGACATGCATATTTTGTGTTAAGTTTAATGTCTTTACATGGAACAAAAAAGTAGAGTATTTGAGGCAAGCATTTATTTATTCTGCTGGTGTTGATTGAAGAATAACAGGTAACATTTGTCTGAAATCTCCTGCAAGCAATATTACTGCATTCCAAAATGGTCTGACATTGCGGCACAAATCTTGCAAGGATCGACCAAGAGCCTCAAGTGATTTTTTTGCGTACTATTGTGCATTTATCATAAACAGTAAGTTTGCATTTCTGCAATATTTTTCCCCATATTGGATGTTTTGGAGATGTCGAACATGAGATTTTTGAAAATTTGAATGTTTTAAAGTAGAATAAATAATTCTTCTACTTGGCAGCAAGGTCGCAGGTATTCCTCATGCAGCAAGGGCTAAAGCTATGTCATTTTGTTACCAAATGGCTGCCAAAATCAATTTAATTAGAAAGGTTTTACCAGTTACTTCTGGCGCTGTTCAAGGTAGCAGTAATTTCCAAATAACTTCTATTCTCACAGTCAGTAAATTAGGTGACTAAAATAGGATTTATCCATGTTTTGACAATGCCTTATTCACTGTAATTAATTTAGGAGACTAAAATAGGATGAGAGATTAGAGATGGACAGATAGAGAGGAAGATATATAGATAGAAAAGAGAAAGTGAGAGGAAAATAGAGAAAGAGAAGGAGATAGAGAGATAAAGGGATTGATAGATAAACAGAGAGGGATGAGACAGAGGAAAGGAGAGAGATAGAGGAAGTTAGAGAGAGAAAGGGGTTCAAAGAGAGATGGAGAGGATGATATAGAGAGAAAGATAGATTGAGAGAGGGAAAGGGAGAGATGGATAGAGAGAGATATTAAGAGAGGAAGAGAGAGGGGGAGAGAAACAGAAGGTGAACTACATTTCACCGTTTCCTTGTTCAGTAGAGAAGAAATCTTTCGAGACTGAGGCAATTTTAATGTTTTGTTATTATCCAGAGTACCCCTTTTTTTGGGGGGGGGCTAGATTTTCATCACATTAGAAACCTACCGGGTTATCTGTACTTTCACTTAACAAATTTATAAAAGAAAAAAATATTGTAAAATTTGAAATTAACATGAAAATACTATTTTTAAAAATAGCACGATAACATAAATGCATAAGTGCCACTTTAGGTACACCTTGGGCGTTGAGTTCCATGGCGACCAGCATAATTATTTAATGGTCGCTCCCTTAGTCCCCACCTAGTCAAGGCTGATGCATGCGCACGTAACTTTTTTATTTACTAACGTTGGCTTAGTAACTAAACGATTTATTGATAATTTCGTAACCCTTAAACGCATGCCGGAAGATTTAAATTGATTCATTATTGTTGTAATGAAAAATAAAATAGTTTCATTCAACACAAAACCAAAAACACATATTAATGATAAATGATTTATTATTCTATTCATTAAAATTTACTAATTTTTAAATAAAAAAGTTAAAAAAAAAAAGTTAATAAAAAAATAGTTGCTTATGTGCGGATAAAAAACTTCTTTTTTTTTTTTTTAGATTAGGTCCACCTTGGAATCACATCACCCCCCAACTTCGAAATCTTAAGAATAGCTTCCGGAATAAACATCACTTTTAGACGGGGGAGGCTAATAAACACCATTTGGGGGGGATATTTAAAAAAAAAAGTCGATAAAAGTCGTCATTTAAAAAGAAACTTAAAATCGAATGTTTGTAAAAGTGAGAAATTATTAATAAATGTTTAGTAACATCTTTCGGTGCTAATGCAGAGAGTGATCCGCGCTATTTTTTAAATCGTGTTTTTTTTATTCCAACCAATCTTATATCAAAAAATAAAAAAAACTCAAAAAGCAAGCGACAAACATTTTTTTGACCTTATATAATAAAGAAAAAATGTGTAAATTAAAAAATTTGGAAGATAAACAAATTAAATGTTTTTTTTTTTACTTACTGAACAGAAAATTAAATCTTTCGTCAATTCGTGGCTGTGAAATGAATCGAACCGGAAGTTCAGTTTTATCAACAGAACAGATTCGTAGTAATGGTTAAAAAATATATTTATTTTATTTAATATTTTAATATTTTAATAATTCGCGAGGTAAATTTATTTTAATAACATAAAAACATACCTCGACTCTAAAGATGGGTTGTCTGAAAATTTCAAATAAATTGGTAACGTAGAAATACGGTTTTATTCGTTTAGAACGAACCAACTTTACATTTATATATATATATATAGATATAATCACTCATGTAAAAATAATCTGATTTTTAATGTAGGAATATATTAGGCTAGTGCAAAAACAATATCGTTTTCTCACATATGTTACTTATATATAATATTTATGAATTAATTCATTGATATGTATAGCCATGTTATAAATCGTTTTGAAGCGCGTTTCTCGCTCAATCGAATTGTGTTATTTGTTACCTCTTTCAATCTCTTCCTTCAATTTTTTGTAGGCTTTTCGACAGCATTGACAAAATTCAAATCCTCACGATTTTCTTGTTCCAGCTTAAACTAGGACGAAAAGTCGCTGAAACAGCTCATGATATCAGAAACCTCTAAAGAACGTGTAGCACAACGGTGAATCACGAAATTTCGCAATGGTTACGAGAGCCTCAAAGATGAAGACGATCGCGGCCGGCCGACTGCCGTTGATAATGAACATTTGGAAGCCTTAATTGAAAACACTCCTCGCAAAACGATACGAGAAATTATTGTTGAACTCGAGGTCGACCACACAACAATCGTTCGACATTAAAAGCAAATAAGGAAGGTGAATAAATCGGTGCCGCAGGAATTAAACGATAATTAAACAAATCATCGTTTTCAGGTGTCTTCTACAATCCTTCTGCGCAACAAAAACGACCCATTTCTCGAGCGGAGTGTGACGTGTTATGAGAAGTCGATCCTCTACGACAACCGGCGAGGTTCAGCACAGTGGTTGGACGCTGGAGAAGCTGAACAACACTTCCCGAAACTGAAATTGCACTAAAAAATGTTTCGGTGACTGTTTGGTGGGTTACAGCCAGTCGCATCCATCACAGCTTCTTGAATCCGGGCGAAACGATTAGGGCGGAGAAGTGCTGCCGACAACTTGATGAAATGCACCAGAAGATCTAACGTATGTGCCCAAGATTAGTCAATATGAAGGGACTAATTCTCCTCCATGACAGTTTATGGTGAAAACCACATAAAAAATGGGGACAGCCTTAGGCGGGGATACTGGTTGACAGGTTGAGTAACTTACAATTATGCAGTTTTATTTTTCATACTTCCATGTGATGTTTCTTTGTGTTTTTCATCTGTAGCAGTTTCTATATGTCCGGCTTGTTCATGCAACTTATCTGCTTTAGCCTCCGCATTCAAGTTTTTTTCCCCTTAATATTTCAGCTGTGTGTCTGCATTGCACTTAGTGCTCCTATTGTTATAGATGTTATCTTGACCTTCTTTTTCTTCTTCTTTATTATTATTATTATTATTATTATTATTATTATTATTATTATTATTATTATTATAGGCTCATATGAAGCTTTCACACAAGTCAACAAACGATCTGATTGGAAACCTGTAGTGTTCTCTGGAAGCTGGGTGACAGCAAGTTTCCCCAGACGCCCAGACTCTCCGCCTCTTTCGATAGCATTTGCAAATAAATTGGCGTCATCGCAACATTCGCTTACCATTAATTTCTCGCTGGCAGTGGTCATTGGTTTATACTGGAATTTGAGTGGCACTGAGCCTCCCCAAGGTCCCAGTTCTCTTCGCGCTTGTCCAGCGGAGGTCTGATCAACGCTCTCTCCTTGGTCTTTCCATCCTCCTTGACCCTTCTCAGATTTTTGATATCATTTTTCTATTGGGGGGAACGGTGATGAGACAATGGGAGGGGATGCATGATGGGGATGTAGAACTTGTAGATATGCAGCTTCGGTGTTCTTCATTCCCTGTAACGCTTCTTCGTTATATTGTATTCTTGTATTATTCTCCGCATTCAAGGGTTTTCCTTAATATTTCAGCCGTTTTATTATTATTATTATTATTATTATTATTATTATTATTATTATTATTATTATTATTATTATTATTATCATTATCGTCATCATCATATACATCATCATCATCATTATCATCATATGATCAAATTTCACTAAAATGAAAGTTTTATTTTCAAGTTAAAATGTCATACCGGGTAGACAATGCGCCCGTCGGCCTCGGATATTTAAATTCAATTGTTATGGTTTGTGCTCCTTTGTGTTATTCTCATTCTTTTATTTGAGAAACCAGTTACAAAATGAAAAATAAGTTTATTTTTTATGTAAAATATATAAAATTGGTTTAAAAACCGACATGAAACGAAAAAGTGTTACTCTGAGGAGAGTCAGTGGGTGCAAAGCACATTCTATCGATACCAGCTCCCAGAAATTTACAATAAAACACATTTTATGTACAGCAAGCTCTCGGAAAGAGAAAAACACCCATATATATATATATATATATATATATATATATATATATATATATATATATATATATATCAACAACCTCGTTGAAATTAAATACTTTTTACTTAAGGATATTTTAATCTATATATATATATATATATATATATATATGCATGTATATATATGCATGTATATATATACATATATATATGCATGTATATATATATATACATGCATATATATATGTATATATATATACATGCATATATATATACATGCATATATATATATATATATATAGATTAAAATATCCTTAAGTAAAAAGTATTTAATTTCAACGAGGTTGTTGATAGTGCCCAATATAAAGTATAGAATATTATTTTATTCAAGTTCGGTAAACAAAATTGTCATAAGTTGCTACAATAAATCTACTGTTTCCGTCTCAAAAGACATGGCCGCCGACAATAAATCTTCAGGCTTACTCGAGGCCAGTAACATTATTTTCATTCCAGATACGGAATGGCAATATCGATGGAACGCTTGTATCTGAGCAAACACTATATATATATATATATATATATATATATATATATATATATATATATATATATATGTGTGTATATATATATTTTTTGAAATGTATATTTTTCATTATATACAAATATTGATATATATATATATATATATGTATGTATATATATATATATATATATATATATATATATATATATTTAAATAAGGGGGTAGTCACTTACAATGTGTATTTTTAACATTTTTTATTATTCCGCTTCTTAGTTTTTCATTGAGAATTATGTTTGGATCATTGTAACAATGTTTTAAATCATTGAAATCGTTTTTAACGCGTTTCAGACGTTCTGTGAAGCGTCCTCATAAGAAATTATTTTCAAATGTGTTGGAGATGTAAAAATAGCATTTTCGTAGTTCATTTGAAGTGTTTCCAAGGGCTGGAAGCGTGTAAGTTTCTACTATTCATTGGAATGTGCAATTTGTATTACTCTTTTATTGGGCTGTGTCGAGGCCGCCGACCTCGGCTGTGGTCATTCCTGCGTTGTGTTTCTCTCTCTCTCACTCACTCTCTCTTTCTGCTTGTGTTTTTATTTTCCTTTAGGGTAGTGTGTGTGTGTGTGTTTCTTTTATTGGTTTGAGAATGTGTGTACTTTTTTATAGTATTATGAGGTTATTTGCTTCCCTAGGAAGGTGACTGTGATCCAATGTCGTTACTAATGTGTATGTGTGAGAAGGGGGGGGAACAGCTCCTCTGAAATAAGGGTAGGGGTGCTTTCATTCTATTTTTATATTTATTTTTTGGATTCTTGGATGTTAGTATTGTGATTTTTCGTTTCAGTCTTTTCGGCAACAATATTGGGTCTAAAAACTTGAAATTTTTTATATAGGTTCGTTAACTAGATTTGGGCCGAAAAAGATAAATTTTAAGGGTTCATAATAGTGGTCAAAGTTAAAAAAATTGACCGTTCTTTTTTTTTTTTTTTGCTCAGCATAAACCTCCAAACACCCGGGCAACGCCGGCTGAAAGTGTCTGTCTATCTGTGTGTGTGTGTCTGTGTAGATTTCCCTACGCAATAACTCTGTCAATTTTTAGCCTACAGACTCGAAATTTTATATACAGGGTACTGAGATTAGGAAAAATCGATGTGATCGGTCTGGGGCCAGAAATTTGGCGATTAAGGGGTCAAAGTTCAACGATTTGACCTTTGAGAACTCTACCAACTCCTCCGACAATTTTGGTCTACACACTTGAAATTTTAGATATAGGCTCCTTGGACATGGATCTAACTTAATAACTTAATTTGAGCCCAATTGTATAGAAAGAGACAAGTTATTGGCACTGTCGGTTTCAAGCCCGATAATTAGGACCGTTTAAGATATCCTTTCAAGCTCACTTCAGTCAATATTCGTCTTTCTGGAATTGTTTTTTCAGAGATCTGCCCACTTTACCTTTCGTCGATCTATGTGATCCCACTTCGTACATGCACCTTGTTTACTTTAGTCAGTTATTTTTGTCATTTTCTTTTCTTTTATCCTTGTTCGTACTTCGTTTAGTATAATATTCTGCCGATGTTTTGATTGATCAAGTTAAAGGAAATCCGTCCGTAACCTGCACTTTCATGCGCAACCGTACCCAATTGACATTGCTTTCATAGTACTCTATCTTCTACCTGCTATCACTTCGATACCATCACCTGACATATTTGTGTGTGTGTGTTTTTTTATATTAATAGATTTATTTTGCACAAGAGCACTTGTACTCCTCGACCAACCCCTAAAGGTAGTTGGATAGCGCTGGATATACAGTATAGGGCCGCGCTGCTTAGACTCCGGGGTAATCCTAACCATCTCCGGAAAAAAATGATTGCTTTTCTCTTTCATGTTTCTACGGGCAAAATGGGAACGCTATATGTTTGGAGATGCCATTAAATTCGCAGAAGCACGCAATGATGATATATAGCTAAGCGTCCTCGCAATGCTGACTTGTCTATTTTTGCAAGCCATTTATACAAATTGCTGCGTGTGATGCCAATGTTTGGCGTGTCTTTCAATGTAAAGAAATACTTCTCTAAGCTTTTCACTGGATTATAATCCAAAGTGGGATAGTTCTTTCTTCCTATTGTAAAGACATGTTTTCTAACCCCTCCTTCTATATTACCACGCATTTACATTTTCTTGGCTTCAACTTCATTTTTGCCCACTCGATTTGTCTCTCTAAACTCAGTAATATCCATGTGCATACTATATTATACAAAACGTAGTGATCGTTAGATCATTCATGTAGATGGTTGTCGAACTCTGATAGTGGATACAGAACCACGACCTTCTACTTTGGCGGACTTTACGATCGCATTATGAGTTTATGCCAGTCTGATGTTACAACATCTAATGAAACCCTCAAATGGAATTGGTTATATGATGAGTTCCCGTGTTTAACACCGTAAAAAATCCTGGTTAAGTTTTCTTCGACGAGTTTATGTGGTATTCATCCGTAGGTATTGTCCAGGTTCAACAAACGACTGCTATGTCTCCCTTTATTCTGGCATCCCTGTTTGGATAAGACTCCAATGTACTCAACACAATCTGGCTTCGCTGCGATTCCACCTTTCTGGACCGAAGTATCAATATACTTATTTTTAGAAGGAAGTACGAAAGATTTCGTGATATGATACTTAAAAAATATCTTGCTCTTTGTACTTAATAATGAGAGGATTCGAAACTGTTCAAGGTTTTATGGCTTTCTCTTTTTTAGGAATCCAAACTCCATCTGCATAGCTCAATATTGCAATATTACTTTAATGGCTTTCAACAGTTTCTGTAGGAAACCTGTAAACAGAATAGGGCACACAACTCGGCTTTGCAGTTCTAGCAGCCATTACAATCTGTTTGAGTTCGCGCAAGGTTGAAGCCCTAGAATTCAAACCTTTGTAGGTAAGATTGAGATGAATGAGCTGACCATTAGCATCTAATTCCTCATCCTTACTTGCATCTTCAAAAGAGTTCCTCAGAAAAGAATTCACCTTCTCTTTTGTACAAACAAGAATATTGGCTGAAGAGAGCTTGATGAGGATATCTTCAACAGTCCTAATTATAGGGCTTGAAATCCAGGTAAGAATGACTCTGCTGGAGTTCTTTTTTTAAAAAAAAAAAAACTAATCATATATATATATATATATATATATATATATATATATATATATATATATATATATATATATATATATATATATATATATATATATACCGATTATATATATATATATACATATATACATGTATGTATATATAAACTGATATTATACCGATTAAAAAAGACGTTATATCGATTAAAAAGATTTTCCCAAAGGTAAATACCCCGTATGTCAAATTTCGAGTCTATAGACCGAAAACTGAGTTATTTGGTAGGGAAATCTACACATAGAGACAAACAGACAGACATTTTCACTCATATATATATATATATATATATATATATATATATATATATATATATATATAAACTGTGTCAATTGCTTTATTGCAGATTAGAAAATATCAATATTTCTCTAAATATACGCCACAAATTGTACCATCAAAGGGTTGTTTTAAGTTTAGTTATTTCCCAAAATTTTATTCAAATTCATGCTATATTCACGAAGTTACGGCATTTTATTTTTTATCAAATAAACTTTACTGCCCTTCGCTTTATTGCAGATCTCTTACAATGCCCAAACCTCAAGCGAATAAAGGTTATCGAAAAGCAAAGGATATTTGCTGGACTCGCAGAAGGATTGTCCATCCAAAATTTAGCCACGGAGCTGAAATGGTACCCAAAAACCTTGCCTGCATTCTTGAACAACCTGAACATCAAATCCAGAAAAATAAGGACATCGGGAGAAACCTTTTAGATCGTGATATTCGGAAAATTCGAAACGAATCAACCGAAACACAAACAACATCAGTGCTTTCGTTTTTGCAAAAGCTGGAATCGCTTCAAGATCAAGGCATGTCCGAAACAATGTGTTGAATGAGATTGCAAAGAACATCAAACCTCTTCCAATGCCTCCATTGAGAAAACAACATAATGACAAACGAATGGCTTTGACATAAAATTACATGAAAATTGATTTATAACAGGTCCTATTTAGGGATGAGGCCCATGCTACTCATGATGGTCCGGATAGATTGACCAAAGTTTTAAACCCGAATGGAACTCCGACACGTTACAGAGTTCATCGTCAATAATTAGGCATTATGCTTTGGCCGGGAACCATTCCGGATAAGTTGGTGGGACTTTCCCGAGCGCCCGAGGGTGTAAAGGTTACCAGACATGACTAGATGACCTACCATTGTCACGTCACTTTCAGATGGTCTTTATACATGACAATGTACCATCCCATTCTGATTGGGGTGACTGCATCGTCCCTTGAATCTATGGAATTCGTTGGGGAAACTCTCATGACCTTAATTCTATTGAATATGCATGGTCAATATAAAAAAGAGGAGTTTATGAGGGAGGAGAGCAATTTACTTCAAAGCATACTTTGTGGAGGAACATAGTTGATGTTGCTAGAGCCATAACTCCTTTTAAGATTGACTTCCTCGAGTGACAAAAGATTGTTTTAAATTATTTAAAAAATGATGGATACATCGATAAATAATTTATTTAGTAGAGACCCATATTAATTAGTTACCTAGGATATGTTTTTGTTTATTATTCTTTGACAGAAAAATATAATAAAAAGTTCAGTTCGCATGATGAGACATTGTATTTTACCCTAAAACAAAATTTTAAGAGATCTGCAAAAAAAGCGATGGACAGTGGAAATTCTTTGATAAAGAATAAAATGTTATAACTTTGTGAATGTCTAATCAATTTGATAAGATT
>NC_136500.1:43318110-43320610 GCF_053919585.1 Euprymna scolopes
GCGGGGAGGGGTGCCTGGAGTTTCTCGATATTAAAAATATGTGACATCGGGGAGGTTGTTGTCACATCGTAAAATCCGCTTAAATACGATACTTTAATTTAAATAAACAGGGGTGATCGTAGAAAAAACGGACTTGGTTGCCATCAGCCGTCAGCGAAACCAATATGCAAAATTTTGTAAGCAGAAAAAATAATCCGCGTGCTGGCCGCAAATTCGCATAACGTAATTGTTGTGTCTGCACAAATAATTAACAGGAATACGAAATTAAAGGTATACAATTATATATCAGGAAGAAAAGTTATATGCATATTTACATGTCTTCAGATATACTTCAGTTGGAGATATTCCGGCAGGTGGCGTGTTGCATGTCTTACTGGAGGCAATATAGGTGCCTTGCCTATTTGGCGGTCGGTTGCCAAACACTCACGGTATTGGTGGTTGATACCTTTATATATCTCACTCACCCGCCTATGTTATTAGTGGGCGTCTTCACAACAGTAATTTAGTAAATGGATTAATAAACAAATGCTATCATGTTGAAAATTTTTAAAAAAAGCATTTTATCTTACCTTTCTTCAAACAAACGACATTTCTTAAAGAAATAATTTTATGATTTGTCGATATTATATGTCCAAGTGATCGCTCTTTCTAGCAGTACCATGTTCGTGCCTGTCTGATATGGATGACAAAAGTTTTTAGCGGACATACAAACACACGCAAACTCACTAACACACAGACAGTTCCTCTAGTAAAGGGTGCTCGGCCTTGCCCTGCATTAAAAAATAAAATTGTGACAGCAAGGAGAGGAGCGTTGCAGGTCGTGAAATTTGCTTCAATAGGATAATTCAAATAAAAGAAAATGTGACACACAAACACATAGGTGACTGAGATATATATAATAGACTAGCGGAGGATGCGCAGCGTTACCCGGTCGTAAAAGAAATTGTAACAACGGGGGAGTGTGTATATAAAATGACATGGGTGCGTGGCTGAAAGTAAAATTTGTAAGCGAAAAAAATAAGAAAAAAATCAAAATGCTGCGCACGAACTTGCATAACTTAAATTAATAAGCAAACGCTTATTGATAAAACAACGAGGGCACATATGTTATATTGTGGCAAATTTAGCTTTTTAAAACGAAAGAATGAAAAGACTATAAACGCATTCGCAAGTTTGCAAACGGCATTGAACGGAAAGATTTTACCTGATCCCTCTCTTCAAACAAAATAATATTTCTCTACGAAATAATTGACTTTTCAGTTTTAACTTTTTTCTCCATCTGACGATAGCTCAAACAATAAAAAACGATGGATGGAGCGCTAAATGTTTTGCTTTCGAATCCAGATGATGGGTCGGAAGTCATATATTTTGACTTTTGAAATCAATAATATGTATAATGAATACAATATTATAATCAATATATAATTTGCTCTATAATAATAAATACGAAATCTACATAAATGAAAATATCATATGTAAGCGCCTATTACGACCACGCAATGCAGTGGGTCTGCTAGTATATATACATATATTTAAAAATATATATAAGTATCTCTCTCTTTCTTTATGCATATATATATATTTATATATATATATTTATTTATATATATATATATATATATATATATGCATGTATACAAAATATATTGTCTATGTCCATTGAAATACGCATACACTCACACGAACTAACAAACACACACGTACACACACACACACACATATATATATATACATATATATATATATATATATATATATATAAATTGAACAATAAACGTTATTAATGAGTGAAGAGGAAGATGCCGTGTAATTAATTTTTGTATAATTTCCAGTTCATCGACTCCGAAGCTTAAGGTTACTTTTGTATTCTTTAGAATTCCTGCAAAATTCTATGGCTTTCGTGATAATTAGTTTCATTCTTGCTCCCGTTGTGTTTTCCTTTATTAACATAGCGCGCACCCGCTGTAGACAGATCAGCGAAAATAGTACCAACTCGAGTAGACAACACCTTCTTGCGAGTCACGGAAATGATGAATCTATCATAGTAAGTGCGGGACATTGTTTGTTCGCCTGAAAATTCCCGCTATTTCTAATTTCATTTCGACCGAGCCGAAGAATTTTAGATTAATACGTACCTCCGCATCTAAACAAGTGGCTTCGTCCGTAGGCCAGTTTGTTGTCACCCTTCATAGTGAAAGAGGATTTGCGTCTCTGCACACGGAAATGAGCACTAGCGACGCAATCATTTGTCTACATCCTAAAATGGAGTACTGTTGGCACATCCGTGAAGTAGCTGAGCGGATACCTTATCTTGGCATGAAAGGTGTCAAAACTAGCTAAGAAACCTAGTAGGTGATGCCCTTCCAGAAACCTTTCTTCTCACACAAGTGATGTTGCAATTCTATCTCGGATCTCGAGACGCGCATAGGTAGGTGTGTCAGAAATTTCGTGAAAAATAGTGAATAATTCCACCCCGTCTTTCCAAGCTTATAACTCCTCG
>NC_136500.1:43325610-43425610 GCF_053919585.1 Euprymna scolopes
TTCGCTAAAATATTTGAGTTCATAATTAATCAAGTTCTAGTCTACCCTTATAGCTGCTAAAATCCTGACCGACAATCAATATGGATTTAGGCAAGCCCGTTCTACAGCCGATATCCTAACTGTAATATCTAAACATATATACCGTTCACTGGACAAAGCAGGGGAGGGTAGCTTATGGCAGGATATGGCACGATGGTCTTCTGCGGAAAATTGGATCATATGGTATCACTGGAAGAATACATAATGTAATTAAATCCTTCTTAAGTAAGAGAAAAATCCAGGTTGTCCTCGACGGTCATACATCTAAACAATATGATATGAATGCGGTAGTATCTCCGGTGTCTATCCTGGAGTCTTTATTATTCCTGATATTCAATAAATTACCTCCCTCATAAAATTGTTTCTGAGATGTGTATATTTGCTGAGGACACCACTCTCTATAACATGCACGAGAGGAAAACAAATGAACACTTATCTAAGGAAATGGCCGCATTCATGAGCTGAAATAGATACACTGAGAGTATAGCCAAGGCAGCTGCGAAGAAGGTGGGCTCTTTCTACCGAGCTAAAAAACTACTTACACCTGAAAGTATCCTGCACCTCTATAATGGCCACCATTCGCCCATGTATAAAGTAATGTTGTAACATTTGGGCTGGTGCATCTGCTGCTTGTCTCTCACTCCTGGACAGTGTTCAAAAGAGAGTCGCCAACCTGATGGGCCTCGAACTGTCATCTAGGCTTTAACCTCTGTCTCCTCGATGAAATGTTGCATCGCTCTGCTTGTTATACAAGTATTTTAATGGTGAATGTTCTGACGAACTACAAACACTTGTACACCCTCTACGTAAATACTTGACAAACCCGACAAGCAGCTAAATCCCACCCCTTCAAAGTAGAGATCTCCAGGTGTAAGAAAGCCTTCTACTCCGTTAGTTTCTTCCCCAGAACTAAATTACGCCCGTTTCTAAAATATTGAATTCATCGATCGTTTTAGTCAAAAATAAAAATTAAAAATATAACAAAAACATCGTGAAAAATGCTTCTTCTAACTTCAAAGTATTAAGAAATACTCAATGAAAGGTTTTATTTATTATTAAAAGAACGACTGAAAAATATTCTCATATAAAAATTGTTTGTTTTGCAGCAAAAATAAATTAAATGAAATATTCGACTTCCTTCGATAGAAAGAAAAGTTTCTTCGATGGAAATATGTTCGAAAACTAATTCACTTATGGTTATATTTTCTTAGATTAAAATTATCCCAATGTGCAAATATATGATTGTAATAATAATCTCAATCAAGAATTGTTTATTCTCTTTAAGAGTCAAAAAACATATAATTACAACAGTTACAATATAAGGCAACGAAAAATATTTTTTTTGTTTATGACCACGTTGTTGCGCACCGGAAACTTTAGGCGTTTTCGTACCTTTACCTACATGTTGATCTGGTAATGACGTCACGCTGTCATGTTCACCGGCCTACTCTCTCGGTAGCCGTAGTCTAACTGTGTCGGATATATACCCGAGAGTCAAAAGAATGAAAAGAATATTCTGTTGTCACGACCCAAGTGATTTATTGTTGATTTGCTATTGTACTGTGCAACTCCCTTTCTTCTCTTCGTCATTTCCCTGTCTTTTACTTCCGCAATTGTTTGGTTTTTCGTTTTTTCGTTTTTTATGTACTGATCGCTGCTTTTTTTATTTATTTTTTTCCATGGCAGATATCATCGTCAGTGCGGCTAGAAATTCATGTGCGATCGAACATTTTATCTAATACAGAGAAGGCCAAAACGCTCTTAGAGTTTTAGGGTGTATTTAGGAGAGAAATATACACGTTAGCAGCTTTAAAATTACTTCTCCCTCGAAATAGGCAAATATTCTTAGTCTTACTTCCGATCCAATCTGTCTGGTGGGGAGACATATTGGTCCTCATCTTATCTTTAGTGGCTTCGATATTTTAAATACTATATCCTATTAATAAATGTCCGTCCAGACAAGGCTCTATCATAAACACCTTTTAAATCCTTTAAACCTGTCCATTCAACATTCGCGACGTGAATACTTCATGCCAACGTATTTCGCTTTGAGTCTAACCTCCTTTGACATAATACTTTGAATTTTTTTCTAATTATTTTTCACCCCAAACAAGGTATATTACCAGTTGGAACGCAAGGGGATTCTCTATAGGGTCATATCTAACATGGGACTGTGGAGAGAGATGAGCAGAAAGAGGTCTGTTCACAAAATATTTGAACTTATGTACGTTAGTAAACTTAGAAAAGCAGAAAATCAGGAGGGAATGCTAAAGTCTAGCAGCCCGAAAATAGAAACTATTAAAGAAGGTTTTCCCACATCTAGATACCGCATAAGTGAAAGGGCGAGATTTTTCTGCTTATCGAGTCAGTATGTAAATGGGAAAGGGGGGCATAAGCGTTAGGAATTCATCAGAACAGATTCCATGAGAATTATTGTAAAACAGATCCAGTGTGTAATATTTCGGTGATAGGACAAATGTTGGCGGTATAGTTCAACTCTACCAATTAATTTCCCTGGCAAGTGATTTAATTTTGTAAGGTGCTGTGTCACTTTCCCTGCACTGTTCGTCCGACTTAGATACACAGTGGTTCATAAAACCGCTATCCGGTATACGTCTATCTACAGGGGTGAACGATAAAATTGTCGCTGTAGAAAAGACGACATAATTCCGATTTCGTTTGATGAAAACTGGTTTTCTTTTTCTGTTTTTTTTTTCTTGTTTTTTTTTTTTTTTTTTTTTGTTAAAGACCATCTACTAGTTGGCCAGGTGCTTACTATTCCCAAGAGGTATAGGAGCCTTTTATCATGTCTGAAAGTTACAGTGGTCCACGGGCGAGATCGGAGATGCGTGGCTGAACAACTCGTGCTCTCGACCGATCTAATATATTACAACAGGATCATTGTCAGCACTCTGAAAATGCAAATCCAAATATAGAGACGTGCCCAGGCTGATGAAAAAAAGTTTTAAGCCACGGTTATGGTTTTTGGTGTGGTTTCAAGTGAGGGCCACATCTCACATCTCCGAAGTCGGTTTGAAAGTCAACACCAAAGCGTATCTAGATGTGCTGAAGAGTAGGTGAGCCCCTTGTGCAATTACGTAGCCGCTCGGGTGTGGCAGCAGGACAGGGCACCAGCCCACAAGTCCAAAGAGACACAGTCTTTGCTTCAGAAGGAATGCTACGACGTTGTACCCTTCTCTCACTGGCTCCTCTCCACCCCAACCTGAACCCGCTCGACTACTTCGTTTGATCACACATCGAGAACATCACCAATCTGACTTCCCACAACACCCAAGCCAGCCTGATCGGTACCATATGCAGAATATTCGCTGAGCCCATGCCGACGCTTGCGGAAAAAGTATGCTCCCAGTTCCGGACCAGTTCCGGACCAGTATCGAAACGGTGATTGAGTCTGAAGGGGGATACATTGAACACATGTCAGCTCTACTACATAATCAAGTTACCTGAATTGATTTTTCAATAAACGTTTTAAAATAAAACTGTAGTGTTGTTTTCTTTACGGCGACCTTTTATCGCTCCATCATATACAATGTAATAACACAAACTACAATAGAACCCCGGGATTCGGCATTTAAAAATACAGTACAGTATATAATACACATGTATATAATCAAATAACATTATAAATAACACTATAAGGCAAGTCAAAATACGTAACCAGGGGCCGGAAAAAACATCGTATTCTACGTCGTAACCTGAAAAAAACTGGATCCAAGGGACTCGTATCCCGGGGTTCTACTGTATAGGAAACATCCATAAGTTGTTCTTTTAAACATTAATTTTTCAAAGGAAAATATTCGTTCTCTTCAGATGAAGCCAATTTTGAAAAGATAAAAAGATAGAGCAATTATTTATTTTCTTTTTTTTTCAAATTACATAACTCATTTGGGTTAGAGTTTATTTTAGCTTATTTTTGTTTGTTTTCTTAAAACTTAGAATTTGATTTAGCTAATGAAAATTGATGCATATATTACTTTTTGGCTATTTCGCTCACTACTTCGGGGTTTCCTATGTTTTATATCGAACTTTGGACACTTGGGCATCTGTTTTACTATTCAAACGGATGTTAAATATTACGACGGATTATTTTGTTAGACAAGGAAACATGGACAAATTGGCTCCAATATCTTACAATCTTTCGCTGGACCATTTGATGTTTAACAGAAATATCACGATTTAATTGTGTTGCATAATGTAACGTTGTACAGTTTTTTTAACGGTGTCCTTATATTTTAACGAACCCAACACGTTGTGGACTCCGTCGCAAGATAACAGCATAAAGGAAAGACTCAACTCACTTGCTTTTTTGCTTTGGTATTTCACAATAAAAATCTAACTGAAATAACGTATTTGTTTTCCAAAATTATACGCGAAACTAATGTTTTGTAGCTTAACAGAACTGGATTAACTTTCAGCGATATCCATGACAAATAACACCTTACCTGATAATTTCTCCTTCAAACTCCTCGGAATAACATTCACATGCAATATGAACTGGAACAAATATATTGAGGATATTGTGAAAACTGCTGCAAAGAATTGGGTTCCCTCTATCATGCTAGAAGGCTACTTACACCTGAAAGTATCCTATACATCTACAAAGTCACCGTTCGCCCATACATATTATTGTTACATCTGGGCTGGTGCATCTACCGCTAATCTCTACCTATTGGATAGAGCCCAAAGAAGTCTTCAACCTTATAGGCTCCACTTTGTTAATCCTATTTTCATTGCCGCAAATTTTGCTTCCCTATGCATGTTTTGCAAGTACTTTAATGGAATGTGCTCTAATGAACTCGTTATATTTGCGCACCATTCGAAGCAGATATTCCTGACAAACCCGCTTAACAACAAAATATCACCCTTATAAACGAAACCGAAACTAAAACTTATGATGAAGAATTCTTGATAAAATTATTTGTAAAAAATACGTTACTGGAGTGACATCAGCTATAATCGAAACCGAAACCAAAACTTATGAAGAATTCTTGGTAGAATTATTTGTTAAAAGAAATGAAAGTCAATAACGATGAAACTCGGATGAAAGCGTGACACAAAAAATAAATAACACACACGCTACCTTATTAATATATAGATTTGCTGTGATTTGCTATGTATTGACAATAAGAAAACAATATTTTTTATATCGAGCAATATATTAGCATATTAAAAAAATTATCATTAAACTATTGAAAATGCATTGTGAATTGATTTTATAATAATTGTTCTTCCGCTCTCCTTGATATATATATATATATATATATATATATATATATATAATGTATATATATATTTATATATATATATATATATATATGTGTATAACTACTTCATTTACTCACATAAAATTAATATACGAAAGTATACATTTATGCGTAAACTTTAAGTAGTTACTTCAAACGTGCTAAATACTTAGGTAGACCTAGTTAGTAAGTTATAAAATATATATGGCGATTAAGCTACAGTGAATATTCCGCGTTTCATCCACTCTAGGACTAGTAAATGAAGTAGTTATACATATATATATATATATTACACAGTGATCACCACTTATCAAGGCTTGGAAGCCACTCAGGAATAAGGGTTATTGCAAGTACATTACGTTAGTGTGGAGATTTGATGAAGCGTTTACTTAAGGGGCGATTCATTAGGAATTTGTTAACGTTGGACTTGAAGACATCCAAGTTGTAGTCCGGTGGGAAGCAGGCAGACGGAACAGAGTTCCACAGGCGTGCAGTTCAAAGAAAGAAGCTTTGTTCATAGAATCCACGTTTTCATTTAGGCACAGATATAGAGTGGGGGAAATTTTTCACAGTGGATTCCGCTAGACGGGTGTTTTTCGTGAAAGATTGGCGAGGGGGGGACCAGAGATTGGAGTTCAGACGAGCATCTGCCATGGAAATAGCGATAAAACGATAGGCTCGCAACGTCTTTTCTGTGGGAAAGAGGTTGCAGGGTAGAGAAAAGGGCATTCCCCACTAAGCCACAAAGTCTATTTTGTATTCTGTCAAGGCAGGAAAGGCTGTTTTTAGCAGCTCCTGCCCAGATATGGCAACAGTATTCCATCCTTGGACGTACTTGGCTTTTATATAGATAGAGAATTGCATCAGCAGTGAGATATCTTCTGGAGCGGTAGAAGGATCCCACCATCTTTCCAGCGACGTTGACAACAGACGATGTACGTGTTCCATTTCAGATCAGGAGTAAAGGTCAAACCCAGAAGCTTGTCAAAACACGGGGCCTCACCCAGACGAGAGGCATCCATGCCAATTGATGCCAGATGGGGATCAGAGCGTTGATGATGTAAGGCTAGGAGTTTGGTTTTGGATGCATTAAAGGTAACCAGCCACGTCTTCACCCACTGAACCACGCGCTCGAGACTAGAGGAGAGAGAAACAGAGAGAACTTTGTCATTTACAGCCTTTGATGTGTTGCCGTAGATGGTCGTGTCGTCAGTATAGATGTCAACGAATGATTTAAGTATGTGTTTAGGGAGGTCATTGATGTAGATCAGGAAGAGAGTTGGGCCCAGGATTGACCCCTGAGAGACTCCAGCATTTATATTGCAGGCCTCCGATTTTTGTCCATCTACCACTGAAATGATTTAATGATTGAGAAAACATTTCCAGTTATACCGTAGCTGGAAATCTTGTGAAGTAGACCCTTATGCCATACCTTGTCGAAGGCCTTTGATATGTCAAGAGCAATTGCCCTAGAAAGGAAGCCTTTGTCAAGAGATTCACTAATCTTGTGGGATATAACCGTCAGCACATCTGCAGTAGATCTTGCAGAGCGGAAGACATATTGTGTTACGCTAGGAAGGTTGTTCCTACTGAGGTGGTTGACTATTTCTATATTTAATATGGATTCCAGCAACTTCCTCAAACACACACAGGAGACGTATTGGTCTGTACTGAGAGGGAGATTACTTATCACCTGAATTCTTAAATACAGGGCAAACTGATGAGGTCTTCCAGGGAGTCGGACATCACTTCTCCTTAAGGCAGCGTTTAAATAGTTTCGTAAGTATGGGAGCAAGTTCTGGTTGAAGCTTTTTTAACACTATAATTGGGATGCCATCAGGGACAGTTGCGTTACTGGAATCTAGGTTCTTGATTAGCTTGGTGACCTCATGCACGGATATTTGTATGTTACCTAGCTTGTTCTGTGTTATAGGAGGAAATATGGGGAGTTGATGGCCTTCGTCGAATAGGGTAGAATTAGCTGCAAAGTTCTTTGCAAATAGTTTGGCCTTGTCTGACGCTGACGAGATGACCTCTGGTCCATTGATAATGGTTGGGATAGAACGCACAATTCTGCTCAGGATCCTATTTGTTATTTGCCAAAACTGGTGGGAATATATATATATATATATATATATATATATATATATATATATATATATATATATATATATAACTGGTGGGAATATATATATATTTATATATATATATATATATATATATATATAACTGGTGGGAATATATATATATATATATATATATATATATATATATATATCCTGAAGAGTCTTAGAGTGGATGAAACGCGTAATATTTAGTGTAGTTTAATCGCCATTTATATTCTATAACTTACTATATATATATATATATATATATACATATATATATATATATATATATATATACATATATATATATAGAGAGAGAGAGAGAAAGAGAGAGGGAGAGAGTAATGAAATAAAAAGAATGTAGTGTTTATCTGATATACGCAATGGTAAACTTCAATCTAATCCAAATACAAGTATTTATAAATAGATAATTTAATCCTAACCAAATAAAACAGCTAAATACGCAATAGCTTATTATAACAGAAAGAAAATTAAGACTGTAAGTTTACATTTACAATCAAATTTATTGCTCGACTGAATACACACACAAAAAAAAACAATTTAAAAGTCCTTATGTCGCGGAGTTACAAGGAATACTATTCTTGCTATTCTTATTATCAGAGGTCAGAAAGATATCCGCCAATAATATTTGTAGCAATGCTAGAATTTGCTGGTTATGGCATTAAGATAAACCGCAATTTATTATAGTCATTAATTGCTAAGAAAAACTCGTGAAAAAAAATGTTGGATATGTAAAAAATAAAAATAAAAAACAAACCGCGCATATTTCAGCTTGCATGAAAGTTCCCTTAACATAATCCGAAAGGTGAAAATAATTCTTTAGAGAGAATGAAGTTCAAAATGAAATCAAGTGTAATGTTAATAGTCCGGTTGGAAAGTTTTCAAAGCAGGCGAAATACTGGATTTCTTTTTTTCGGACAATACAGTAGTTCTATTAAAAGCCAAAGAAAGCCAGCGATGAAAGACGACATGCTGTTTTTCTGTCCTTTTTATTTTTTATCTCACTTGACCGGAAATCAATATTTTCTTTGGACTAATATCCCTATACATGGTTGGTTGGTTCGTTGTTTTTGTTTTACGGCACATCAACCCTTTTCAGGTTATTTAATGCTGAATCCAAAGATTTTTAAGAAAAATAATTTAATAGAATATATTTGTTGTTTTCAAGTCGGATTTTATTTAACCCATAGTTGGGACCCTAACAGATACTACCACTCCGGGTAAGAGTGGACCTGGGAGCAATGGCAATTGAAGGATGGCTCCACACTCTCCAAAGCCCGCAAGCTGTGGTATCACCACTGGATATAGTTTAAGGTCATATCCAGGATCTTATATATATATATATATATATATATATATATATATATATATATATATATATATATATATATATACTAGGTTAACGTTTTCTATCAGTAAAGCAACCAATGCAGTTTAACAAGGTTAATACAAAAGTGCTCAATACCGCAGTAGGGCAATATATACGTTTATTTGCTTTCTATAATCATTAATATATCACTACACTTTCATGAGTATGTTTCAATCAGCCAGCTATACGTAACTAGAGACTTCTTCAAGCGATATTCTTTATACTGGGATTAAAATTTTGTATGAGTAATATCGTCTGAAGTGGTCTCTAGTAAGTGACGGACCGAAACATGCTCATAACTGTCTATCGACATATTAATGCTTATGTAAAACAAACAAATGATATATATATACACATATATATATACATATATACGCATATATATATATATATATATATATATATGCACGTTTCATTAAATAGCACAGATAACTCTTGCTTATTTTTCTTGTAATCCTCTTTTTCTCATTATGATTTTAACTGTCTCATATTGCGAGGTGCGCCTCCCGATGTTTGAGGTAATGATAATCCACATTAAAAAAACAACGATTAACCAGATTCAAAACGAAACGGAGGGCACGCTCAAGTGCTTCTGAGTATTTTTATGATTTAAAGCAATTTTAATCGCCTTTTAATCATCTTTTAATCGTCTTTTCATTTCATCTCGCTACTTTCATTTTTCAATTTCATTTTTTATTTTTTACTATTCGCCTGAGGATGACCAATGGAGGTCGCAAACGTTCGCTATTATGGGAAATTTCTTTTCTCACTCGGAAAAAACGTTCGGAAAATGGTCCGACAAAGAGAAAAAGAGAATTACAAGAAAAACAAGCAAGAGTTATCTGTGCTATTTAATGAAACGTGCATAAAAGAAAAAATGCTGCCAAAATATACTAATATATATATATATATATATGCATATATATATATGATTATATATATAATTATATATATAATTATATATATATATATATATATATATATATATATATATATATATATATATATATATATATATATAAATGAACATAAGGTGATAAGGAATGAAACCCTATTTAAACCTCGTGTTTATTTCTGGTATTGGCTCGTTTTCCTTAATTCCACTGAGGACATGCAGACGGTTTCAATAGTTTACGGCTCTTCTTCGAATAAAATCATCAATGTATATTTTTTCAGTCATTTAATTTTATTTTCAAATTCGGTATAGTTGACTACATTGTTTTTGTTGTTGTTGTTTTTTGTTTTTATATTTTAATTCGTTCGTTTTGCAACCATGCCATCTCCGCTATGTGTACGGTTTCAATGATACGTTTGTACAGTTTGAGGCTATGTGAACAAACACCTGTAGGTTTCGAAGCTATTTTAAGACGTATTAAAAAGCTAATAGGGATGTTAGATATAAACACTGACCAAAACCATATATCCTCTTCTGTCGTTTGATTCCGCCCTCGTCATCTGATCTTTTATATCTATATAAAATTAGCTGTGTGTTAAAGTTAAGTGAAAACCGGGTGTAAAAGCCCTTCGTTACATTCTGATCCCTCTGATTTTTTTTGTAAAACTTCATCTATATTTATTGGACATTAATAAATGTCGTCGAATCCTGCTTATTTGGAGTATATTACAAGGATTATACTGGGTATATATAATATAGATATAAGCAGAACTTTATTGAATTAAATTTTTAGCAAGAGTTATTCCATCTCAATACTTGCTTAAGACATATTCAGCTATGAATTTTTGAACACTTGGTATGATGAATCACCAAAAGGTCTCTTAATTATAATCGGAATAAAAATACTAAACATGAATTTAATTAATACAAATAACTAACTTTTAATTAATAAATGCTTAACCGATAACAAAATACTCCAACAGGAAGATACGGTAAAAACTGTATCGAATGATAATTTGATGAATTACAACAAACGCACATGCAGAAAAAAATCAAAAAGTTGAAGTAGAAAAACACTAAACTTGTATACACCAATTCCACTGATATACTAAATTAGTCGAATTGAAAATATAAAAAAAGCATAATCGAACAAACAGTCCCCGTGTTTTCTAACATACACACACACACACACACGCGCGCACACACACACACATATATATATTCATATATATTTAATATATATATATATGTATGTATGTATGTATGTATGTATATACAAAAATAGTCTCCTTAAGTCTTAGATAGACTATAGATAACCATGAAGGGATGCCTGCGCGGGAAATTTTGTGGCAGAATGTGCGCAATCCCAAACCTCACCTCTACTGAGTCGACATTGTCAAATACCAGTGGCAAGTGAAGTGTATGAACAGGACGACTGGAAACAAATGCCGAGATAAGCGGAGAGCACATACAGCGCCTAGAATTCCCAAATGGTTATTTATATGTATATTTATATATATAAATATATACATATATATGTACATATGTATATATACATATGCATATGTACATATATATATATATATATATATATATGTACATATATATATATTCATGACAAAAAGTCAATATTCTAAAGTCCAAGATGTCTTCATCTTACAGATTATTTCTGTCAGCATGTTAAAATATTTAGTTCTTGACAGCACTTGTTTCGTAGCATAGGAACAATCATGTAATTAGCTTGTCAATTTTTGAATATTTTCTGACCTCTTAAAAGAATAAGAATCCATTATTTTAAAAAGAAGAAAGAAAAACAGAATTTGGGCATAACTTAAATACGAAAAAAATCCGGATCGTAATTGGATCTATTGTTTTTATGACAGAGCAATTAACGCCTTATTAACGCGTATATAAATATATATATATATATATATATATATATATATATATATATATATATATATATATATGCGAGCGCAACAAAAAAGAAAACACGTGGTAGTAGGCAGGTAGGCTCGAACCCGTACCGCGAAGGAAGAAAAGCAAGTGAATAAAACAAAAACAAACGTGACACATTAGCTATTGCGCGCCCTGCCAAACCGGAAGCGACGTAGGTTTAAATTAAGGCTAGACAATCGAAATGAGGCGATAACTTTCGAAAATATCGGCGAAAAAAACGACCCCCTCCCTATAGAAAAATGCCCAGTTGAGGGTGAAGAAATTATGTTTTTGGCCAATTCTTCGATATTTGTCTTCCGATTTTATCCAGATGGTGATACTGATCTCGTGAAAATCCGTCGCTTATGCCGAAAGTTGCTGCGAGACATACTTACACACATACATACATATAAATAGATAAGTGAGATTTATATTATAGATGTTTTGATATTTAGAGTATTGTTAATTGAAAAGAGAACAATATGTTTAAGATATAAATATATCAAAATTATTTTTTTTAAAAATCAGCTAATAAATCGTTTATGTCATTGTTTTACTTTCTGTTTAATAATTTTGCGATGAAAAAATAAATAACATATGTTAATGTTTTATTTGTATCTCACCGATAATTTATATGCAAAATACTCATAGGTAATTTTTGACATGGTTAAAGTAACGAAGCCTACCGTCATTATATCTGGTAGCTGTTAACTAAAACAACCTTCCCCTTTCATACAGTTGACACGGTGTCTAGACGTACAATATGGAAATTATTAATTTTAAGGAAAAGTTGGGGTTTTTTCTGTTTTTGTATTTTTATTTAAAAGCTGGCCTCGCAATGTTTTTTTAGACTGGAACAGTAGATTGACTGAAGCAACTAATTATACATTTGTTTACTTAAGTTGATTGGTTGGTTGGCTGTTTTTGTTTTACGGCATATCAACCTTTTTCAGGTTATTTAATGCCGAATCTATTTTTACAATCAATTTTTAATGGAGTATATATTTTTTTTAAGTCGGATTCTATTTAACCCATAATTGGGACCCTAACAGGTACTACTACTCCGGATCAGAGTGAACCTGTAAGCAATGGCAATTAAAGGGTGGCTTCACACTCCCCAAGGCCTGCAAAGTGGGGCCTCAGCATCAGATATAATTTTAGGTCATATCCAGGATCTCACTTAAGTTGAGTAAAATAAAATAGTATATATATATATATATATATATTATCACTGATGAATCAGGTTTACTTTGAAATAGATATTCGAATTTTGAAATCTTTCAGAACACAGTGCTTCCCTTTTTATGAAACACCCTACAAAAAAAAAACACTCGTTAGATTATAACTACTATCCACAATGTCCTCCAAGTTCTCCCCGTGCCTAAATATAAAAGTACATTTCATAAACAAAGTTTTTTTTTAGAACTACCCGCTCGCGTCCGCTTGATTGCTTTTCATCTGACTATCATATGGTACTCTTCAAGATCAATGTAAACAACTTTCTGTTGAGTCGTTCCCTTAAATAATCAAATAATACCCACATTCCCACCACTTCCTATTACTATGCTGTGCGATGACAACCGTTTACTAATTAACTTTTAACTATCGAGTGGCCTTCGGGTCTTGATATATCATGACTGCTTTTCACATAAACTGGTAACAAAAAGATATGAGGGACTGATTTCTTCAGAAAAATGTATTTGTTAATGAAAAGACTTTCGAAGAACTATATTAGAAGAGCAACTATTTCGTTGTCGCACTTTTTACAGTTTCTATTTCTTTCTTCCCTTCCCATAAAGAAGTGATTAGATCACGACAAATCTCCGTTAACACTAATGCCACACTTCGATAATGATTTCCTTAATTTGTCAAGATCTTATTGATAGTATTTTCTTTATCTCCTCTTGTTACTCGTCATGAGGTTTTTAATTAGATTTACCTCTCAACTATTTGCAAGTATCCTTCTCTCTTTCGTTTATTCTTTCGATAATTTCATGGTGAGATTTAGAGCAAGGTTTTGATAAGGTATGAACCTCAACGATTCAAACTTTTCTGCGGCGCTATAAAGAACCTGTATATTCTTCGGAATATGGCAGATTCCATTCTACTTGAATTGTGTAATGCAGATATAGCAACAGGGAAATAAAATAAAGTGAACATTATTACAGAAAATCCGCATAACTTCAGTACCGTCGGTTTTAAATCCGAACAGTGTGGATTCTCATCAGCCTGTGTTTATGTCTGTCGCCTATCAACAGATGCTTACGAGATTCAAACGATGGTAATGGACCAATGCATGTTTACAAGCGATAAACTAGTTCGAAATTGCAATCAGGCACTCGTGGCTTCGTGTTTAACACAGCTGATTGCATGCTCTCGGTTGTATCCTAGCACAGTCAGTTACGTTTAACATACGGAGTAAGCTGCACCACATGCCAGTGGAAAACTCTTATAATATATAATATTAGATAAAGTAGAAAACAATCAATACTTTACCCCGATCTCATTATAAGTTTATTTTAACCCAATAAAGTATTTTTTTCAAATGTGTGAGCCGATCGAAATCACTAATTACAAAAGGCCCTATATGATATAAAGAAATCTGTAATGAGATCGGTCAAAGCTTTTGGGGTTTTTTAATTTTATTCTTGCCCTACTTCAGATTGAGCACTATCATGTAAGATTTCATAAAAGAGTTGTGGATATATATATATATATATATATATATATATATATATATATATATATATATAGGCATTTTTCTTACTTTCTAAGAACTATCATGGTCGCAAATTCGACCCAATAGTCTTCGATTGTATGCGTCATTAATAACGCAACTATATCCATAACCTATCTACATAGACAATGCCAACTTAGCAACCTAATCAAGAAGAAGAAGAAGAAGAAGAAGAAGAAGAAGAAAAGACAAAACTTATTGGAGCCGGAACCAGGCCGCCGTTTCATTTTCTGCGCAAACACGCTCGGGGCGTCAACTACGCTTATTAAGGTTGTCAATCAAATTGATCTTCATAGGAACCGACAGACAAACACATAAACGGTTAGACAGTGGCTTCCCGGTCGACAGATAGACGGAAACCGATAGACCGACGGGGGAATTGCAAAAACAAATTAACAGAAGAAGCCATTCGGTTTGGCCAAGTCGACGTTTTAAGCGTGTGTTTGAATCGATTTCCCCACAAAATAGACTGACGAGCATTAACGAAGCTAATCAGGTTAAAAGATATCAATTTGAGAGAGATGCAGGGATCGATAACTATGACGCCCGCATCTAAGATTTTACAAGTATTGGATTTGCGTCTAGATGTTGTGCGTGTAATTTATATTGTCGAGTCAGCCACTTAGTAGCATTTGTTTTTAGTCAACTAATCTCGTCTTAAATAAAATATAATTTTGTAAAAGCACTCGAAAAGTGCACACCTCTACCAAGGTTCACATATAAAAGCCTAATCCGATCAGATAAAATCAGGAAGATCCATTGCTAGATATTATCGACTGAAGGTTTTCCACTGAGCTGCAATTTGTCGTTCATCCCTAAAAAACATTCACAGCAAGAACTAGTCTTACTATCATGGCCGCAAATGGTTTCTTCTTTCTTCTCTAATTGCCCAACACCAAGTGGAATTTCTATGAAGAATTTTTTTTACAACGTTTCTTCTGTTGCAAAACGATTACCACGGGATTGTTTCCCTGTCAATTACAGCATAGCCATCTTCATATACAATATCAGCAGATACTTAGTATCTTTCCTCATTCAAGACACTCGGTTTAGGTCATTTAATATTATCCACCAGTTGCTTTTGACCTCTACAAGTGGCAACACATAAAGAAAAACAATATTCGAAACAAAAACGAAGGGAATTATTTTTTATTGATTATAAACGTATTTTAATTTTTCATTACAAAATATTATTTTATTTCACATAATAAATTATTATAGATAATAGAATAACAGAATTAGATTATTTTCTCAAGTATGTAATAAATGATATAATATAATCGGAGCAAACTATTCTTTTTCTAAAATTATTAATCTAATTCATTAAACTCAATATGTCTATCCAACCGCCTCCATATATTTTTCAAAATGAATCTCTTTCAAGAAAAAGGTCGCAGAGTGACGCGAGGCGGGTCAAGTGATGGCACTTTTGTGCACCGTCTTTTTATACCTTTCTAGCTGGTAAATATAGCTGCTGATGGGGTACAAAAATAAATTTGGAAATAAGCAGACGTAAGTCGACTTAAAGTTCTCTTCTACGTATTCGTAAACATATGTTTATGCGTTAAAGTCGGTAAATTTTTAACTATTCCCTTTCCATCTGACAATAGCTGAAAGAGTAACGATTAAACAGAGGAGATAAATATTTTGTTTCGATTCTAACTGATGCCTCCCATGCCATAATCTTTTAAAAACTTTTGGAATCACTACTACGTATTCGGTACAATAAAATAATCAATAGGAAATTGGCTCTATTAAAATGAGTACTAAATCTGCATAAATTTAAATACCAAATTTAAGCGTACGACTGGTTAACGCCGCGTGCCCAAGATAGTACAATATAAAATAATATACTAACGCAAAAAGATGTATTTCCAACATATTTAAATGGTATATCTATATAAATAAAACAGTAGACGTATGTGTGTGTATGTGTGTGTAAATATCTAACAGGTAAACTATTAACCTATTGGTCACATAGCATTAAAATTCTCAGGAAATAATATTAATGCACCAAAAGTGGTTTATAGCAAATAATATCTTTGTTTACATGCATGTATATCGCATCCATACATCGACAAATTTGCATGTAAAATGTTCATTAAGCATTAGTCGACAGTGTAGTATCTGTTCTTCAGATGCTGCACTTCAATTTCTTGTTCTCTGTCAGTGGGGGAGAAATCCTTCACGACTGAGACAATGTTTATTTTTGTTCCTTTTCTCCACATTAAAAAACGACCCTGGTGTCTAACTCTGTCCTGTTGGGAGGCATTGTAAATAGGAACATTAGTCGACATTTCTTTGTATGCGCACGCGCGTACCTTCGTTTTTTCTCAGACTGGAACGTTCGGTTTTTCGGTTCTTTTTAATTTCAATTCTAACAGCAACTCATTTTTTTATGTTTTTGTATTAAAAAAAAAAAACGAAACCATACATACATTTTATTCACGGTTTGAAATTTGTAAATATGAAAACAAACCTATAAATCTTTTTTACGATCTCATATTTTTTTTTTTACATAGGCATCACCACATTATCAAGGCCCAGAGGCCACTCAAGGATAAGGGTTAAAGAGTGTACAGTAGAAATTGGTCAATATAGTAATCATTAGTAATGAAAATTTGGTAAATTTGATAACTTATATGGAACGGCTCATCAAGAACTTATTTACTTTAGACTTGAACACAACCATATTGTAGTCAGCCGGAAAGCAGGAAAACGGAAGACAATTCCACAGGCGTGCAGTTCTAAGAAAGAAGCTTTGTTCATGGAATCTACGTTTAGGTTTAGGCACAGATAAAGAGTGGGGGAAATTATTGATAGTGTTTACAGCCAGACGAGTGTTTCTTGTGAAAGTTTGGCGAGGGGGGACCATAGATTGAAGCTCAGTTGAACACTTTCCATGAAAATAACGATACATCAGAGACAAACTCGCAACATCTCTTCTGTGAGATAGAGGTTGCAAGGAGGAGAAAAGGACATCTCCTACGAGGCTACGAAGTCTATTTTGAACTCTATCAAGGCAGGACAAGTCCTTTCTAGCAGCTCCTGCCCAGATGTGGCAACAGTATTCCATCCTTGGACGTACCTGGCTCTTATATAGATAGAGAATAGCATCAGCAGTGAGATATCTACCGGATCGATAGAAAGATCCCACCATTTTTCCAGCGGCCTTGGCAACAGATTTGATATACGTGTTCCATTTAAGATCAGGAGTAATGGTCAAGACCAGAAGCTTGTCAAAACTTGAGGTCTCCTGAAGACGAGAGCCATTCATTTCAATTGATGACAAATGTGGATTAGAATGTTGATGATGTAAAGAGAGAAGCTTGGTTTTAGATGCATTAAAAGTAACCAGCCACTCCTTTCCCCATTGTACTACGTGCTCAAGATCAGAGGAGAGAGAATTGGAGAGAACTTGGTCGTTTACTGTCTTAGATGTGGTACCATAAATGGTAGTGTCGTCAGCATAAATGTCTACAAATGATGTAAGGATATGATTTGGAAGATCATTAATGTAGATCAGGAAAAGAGTTGGGCCCAGGATGGATCCCTGAGGGACACCGGCATTAATACTGTGAGCTTCTGATTTTTGCCCCTCAACTACTACTCTTATGAACCTATCAGAAAGAAATAATTTAATAATTGAGAAGACTTTTCCAGCTATACCATAGCTAGCGATCTTATGAAGTAAACCTTTATGCCATACCCTATCAAAGGCTTTAGATATGTCAAGAGCAATTGCCCTAGAAAGATTGCCACCGTCGAGAGATTTGCTAATCCTATGCGATATAACTGTAAGGACATCTGCTGTAGATCTAGCAGAATATTTACTTAACTTGATACATTATTTTAAGACGGAGGGAGGACGACACACGAATTACTGGCAGTGCTGAAATTATAACGTTATTATTTAGAAAGCCATTCTTAAGATGGGGGGAAAGGTATTATTAAAACTATTATGTACTTTCACTTAACAATTTATTAAATAAGAAACTGACATGTATTATCTCTATTTTTGTTTAGTATTAGTTAACATTAAGATCTGTTTCTCAGTCCAATTTCTTGATTAGTTTATTGTAAAGCAAGTGTTGCGTAATCATTAACTGCACTTTGAAATATTTATTTTTTGAGTAGAATGAATTTTAAATAAGGCGTTTCTACAGTGTAGTACGAATATTTAAAAAATACAAACAATTTATAATGAAATTATTATATTTCGCAAAACTGCCGAGTCATTTTCCGGAAGTGACGTAATGTGTTGATGATGGGGGTGACAAGCACGATTATGTTGCTTTAAAAAGTACTCTGGAGACTGCCAGGGATTACCAAACCTTTTTTTAGGTGAGATTGGGGTGTGGTGACTCAGTGCCTATTCATTCTCCCAAGCATTACCACCATTTTTTCTATTTATGGAGAGAGGGCCAGCAGACGATTTCGCTGAAATGCTGCGTTAGACAGATACTAAATTTTGATCTTAGCCAAAAGGCCAAGTAAACGTAATATAGTTTTCTAGCAGGCATTACCTCCTCCAAAAATAAAAAAAATATATAAAATAACCGACACAGCATATTTTTTAAGAGGTATGGAGGGGGATATGGAGTAAGTTCCAGCAATGGTTGAAGCAGCAGTTTATGATCTCCAAAATATTTTATTTCCTATGTATTTTAAAAAGAAGTGGGAATACGGAGTCAGGCCCGGAAACGGCTGAAGCAGTTTACGATCTCAAAATTACTTTATCCGATATTAAAAGCTGAAACAGTCTACGATTTAGACATTACATTATTTCATGTATGTTTTTAAAACAGTGAGGTGGGGGGGGTATGAAATCAGTCCAGGAAATGGCGGAAACAGTTTATGAGTTAAACATTATTATATTTCATTCATATTTTTAACAGTGGTGGGGCTTACAGAGTCAGTCTCGGAAATGGCTGCAACATTGTACGTTTTAGACATTAATTTATTCAATGTATATTTATAACAGTATGGTGGGGGATAAGAAGTCAGGGCCAGAAATGGTTAAACAGTTTACGATTTAAACACTACTTTATTTCGTGTATATTTTTAACAGACATTATTACATAGTTATTATTTTCGTAAGGGGGAGGAGATAATGTTGGTTAAAATTATGAAAAATGATTGTCTAAATTAGTAACATATCAAAGAATTATGAAAAATGATGAAATGTGAGTTAATTGATTGATATTTTTTAAATGAAATAATCTACCTAGACAATATATCAAAGTTATTATTTTCGTAAGGAGGGTTGCAATAATGTGGGTTACTATTATGAAAAATGTTTGTTGAAATTAGTAACATATTCAAGAATCATGAAAAATGAAGAAATGTGAATAAATCGATTGATGTGTTTATAATGAAATAAATATCTCAGACAATATATCAAAGTTATTATTTTTGTAAGGGAGGGGAGGGGTGATAATGTAGGTTAAAATTATGAAAAAATGATTGTCGAAATTAGTAACATATCTAGGAATTATGAAAAACCATAAAATGTTAATTTATTCATTGGTGCGTTTGTTATATAATAATCGGCCCAGACTATATATCAGTTATTTTTTCGTAAAAGGTAAAGCGATAATGTATATTACAATTATAAACAATAATTAGCGAAATTAATAATATATCCAAGAATTATGAAAAATGGTGAAATGTGAGTTAATTGATTGGTTCGTTTGTAATGAAATAATCGGCCCAGACAATATATCAAAGTTATATTTTAGTAAGGGGTAGCCGATAACGTCAGATAATATATCAAAGTTATTATTTTCATAAGGGAGGGGCAATAATTTGGGTTAAAGTTATAAAAGAATGATTGTCGAAATTAGTAACATATCCAAGAATTATGAAAAATGATGAAATGTGAGTTAATCAATTGGTCTGTTTGTAATGAAATTATTGGTCCAGACAATATATCAAAGTTATTATTTTCGTAAGGGGTAGGCGATAATATGGATTACAAATATCAAAAACGATTGTCGGATTTAATAACATATCCAAGAATTATGTAGAATAAATCGATTGGTTTGTTCGTAATGAAATAGACAACCTAGATAATATAGAAAAGTTATTATTTTCGTAAGGGGGTCCATAATATGGGTTAAAATTATAAAAAATGATTATCAAAATTAGTAACATATCTAAGAATTATGAAAAATGAAGAAATGTGAGTTGATTGATTGGTGCATTTGTAATGAATTAATCGGCCCAGATTATATATTAAAGTTATTATTTTCGTAAGAGGTGTTCGATTTCGATAATGTCGATTAAAATTATGAAAAATTATTGTCGAACTTAGTAAGATATCCAAAAATTATGAAAAATTATGAAATGTGAGTTAATTGATTGGTGTGTTTGCAATGAAATAATCAACCCAGACAATACATCAATGCTATTATTTTTCGTAAGAAGGGGAGATAATGTGGGTTAAAATTATTAAAAATAATTGTCGAAATTAGTAACATATCCAACAATTTATAAAAACTAATGCATTTTTTGTTAATTGATTGGTGTGTTTGTAATGAAATAAGCCCAGACAATTTATCAGTTTCTGTAAGTGATCAACAATATTTTTCTGAATTTTCAATGTTAACTTCTGCGAATGACGTCACAGTTGTAGTGTTGAGTAGAAAGACACATGATTATGTTTGTTTTGTATGTGCTTTGGAGTTCTCTATGAATTAATAAACCTTCACTTTTGGGATGGGGTTGGAGAGAGTAATGTGCATTTTGGGATGGTGCAATCTCACACAATTTCATATTACAAAAATATAGAATAACTATGAAATCATATTCCGGAAATGACATCGTGTCTCTTACTAATGTGTTGTTGGCGGTTGTGGTAGTTAGGTGGAGAATTATATTTATATTGACAATTGTGGTAAAGTAAAATTTGTCTAATGATCATTTGCGTCAATGCATTTACGTAACTATTTGGAAAACCTGCTGAGTTATGATCAAGAAATGATATCATTTCACTTAAAATGATGCTGTCAGTAGAGAGGGAAAGAACACAGTAATGTTGAATTTTGCAGTGAAGCAAGGGTTGCCTAATCACTAAGTTTCTCAACATATTTGTTTATTTGTTTTTAAAGTCGGCTGAGTAATCTTATGGAAATGAGGTCTTTTTTCTAAAGGATTTTCATTGTGGTAATGGGGAAATAATGAAACAGAGTAATGTAGAATTTGATAATGAAGCAAGGGTTGTCTAATCATTTAACTTTGTCAATGTATTTATGCATTAATTTTAAAATCCTGCTAAGACATCTTCCAAAAATGACAATTTTTCTTACAATAATAGTGCCGATTGTGAGAGAGGAAAGAAACGCAATAATGTTGAAATTTATGATGAAGCAAGGGTTGCGTCATTAATCAACACAATGTGTTTATCTGTTAATTTGGAAATCCTAATGATCCATCGACTAAACATGATTTCAATTTTCTTAAAATAATGGTAGCCTTGGTGGAAAGAGAAATTATTTCATGTATGTTGTACAATACCTGTTGAGAGTATGTTAAATTGTTTCATATATATATATATATATATATATATATATATATATATATATATATAAATTACCCGTCCGAAGGTAGGTAAATATATTTTAAATATGTGTTGTAAATTACCCGTCTAAAAAAGGTAAAATTATTTCATATACATTCTGTAAATTACCTGCCCTAGGGAAGGTACAATTATTTCATATGTGTAATAGCCGTTCTAGGGTCGGTAAAATATTCTTTTGCTCGAAATAGCAAATGATACATACACATTAAACATTCCTCTCTCTAAAGAATAACAATTATATTCAAAAGCAACTTCAATTTTCTCATTGTTCATATGGTCCCGAACAACGTCGGATATCCCAGCTTGTAATAAAATAATTACATAAAAATAATATCACTCTTCTAAAACTTATACCATATATAACTGCATTAGAATAATATTACTTCTTAAAAATTGTAAATATAACATTCAGTAATAAAAACATAAGGATTATAATATTGATATAAAACATAATATAATAATATAAATATAATATAATTATAATAATATAAATATAATAAAATATAAAATATAATAAATAGTAAAAATTCATAAAAATTAAAAACTGAACACAATTTATATAATTATAAAACTCAAATGACCTTGTAACGAATGTTGTAACCCACAGCCGTTTCACGACTTCCAGTTGCGCATGCGTACATAAGCATAAACACAGATCAGCATAAACAAATAAACACAAGTCGGTACTTTTGTAGAATTAGATCTTCGCACTGAAATATTAACGTTATTATTTAGAAATTATTGTTTTTCCTCTACACAACAAACATAAATATATAACTTCGAAAATATATTTTTTTTTCATTGCGTTACAAATAAATAATCCACCCGACAATAAAACGTATTGTTTTACTGTGTACGTTTTCAGTAATAGCAATTTCTTTGATATGACAGGAGCGAGTTCGAAATGAATGCTTTTGTTTTAAGCACAATTTCACAATGATACTTAACTTTATCATTTTAAACTTAAATTCAAGCCACTATATATCAAGCTAATTTTATATAATCAATACTAGGTTCTCTACAGTGCAATGCAAAGTATACTCTATTGCAGACTAAATCACTGCGAAGAGGAGAGTGCAGATTTCGGCATTACGCATTGCGATGAATCTAGAGCAGGTAATCAATAGATTTGATTGAAAATGATCGATTTCCTCGATTCCTGTGACAATAAAAATATAGATGCGTGAAAATTTTTTTGATATTCATTCAATCCCGGGAAACGTCGAGTCTCCCTATATATATATATATATAGTCATCCACATACAGTACTGTTTCGCTGTTTCACAGCTCATCAGTGCGGCTAGACAGGCAACCACCTCAAGCCAGGATTGAAACCCGACTGTCTGTATGGCAGTCAAGGCTCCTAACCATTACGCTATTGGCGGCCGCTGAACGAGTAGTGAATTTAACGATGTTTTGACATCGTCCGAAATACCGCCGCTCGATTTGTTTACACAAAGAGCGTCGCTTATACGCTAATGGTAATTCGTGTATCACTTCTCAATATGCTCAACTCAAGGTGAGGAGCATTATAGTCATCCACATACAGTACTGTTTCGCTGTTTCACAGCTCATCAGTGCGGCTAGACAGGCAACCACCTCAAGCCAGGATTGAAACCCGACTGTCTGTATGGCAGTCAAGGCTCCTAACCATTACGCTATTGGCGGCCGCTGAACGAGTAGTGAATTTAACGATGTTTTGACATCGTCCGAAATACCGCCGCTCGATTTGTTTACACAAAGAGCGTCGCTTATACGCTAATGGTAATTCGTGTATCACTTCTCAATATGCTCAACTCAATATAATATATATATGGGGGTTCGTAACTCATTTTATTTTAAAAAATAGTTCTTCGGTACGATGCTTATTAACATGTCTTGATTTATATGATGGTGATGGGGCGCATAAAACACGGTAAAACAAGTTTTTTACAAAAAACTACGTTTATTTATGATGTGTATGCAAAAACATGTTGCATAAATAAAACAGGTTCTTATTTATTTACGTATACAAGTTGGTGACCCGATAAGTATTTTTTTTTCATTTACAACATATGCTAAATTACCAGATATGCTAAATTACTACATATGCAAAATTACCACATATGTTAATTTACAACACATGCAAAATTACCACATACTCTAAATTACCACATATGCTAAATTACAACATACTCTAAATTGCCACTATGCTAATTAACCACATATGCTAATTTATCGCATATGCTAATTTACTACATATGATATATTAGCACATATGTTAATTTACCACATATACGTAATTAGCACATATGCTATTTTATCACATATGCTAAATAACCACATATGTTAATTTACCAAATCTGCTAAATCCCTACATATGCAATTTTACCACCTATTCTAATTTTCCAGATATGAATTATTACCACATATGCTAATTTACCACATATGCTAATTTACCACATATGCTAAATTACCACTTTTGCTATTTTACAATATATGCTTAATTACTACATCTGCTAAATTACCACATATGCGAATTTACCAAGTATGCTAATTAAGCACATATGGTATTTTACCACATATGCTAAAATTTCATATCTGCTGAATTATTACATATGCGAATTAACCAAATATTCTTAATTAAAACGTTTGCTATTTTACCACATACACTAAATTACCACATATGCGAATTTATAACATATGCTAATTTATTGTATATTCTAAATTACCACATATGCTTAATTACCACATATACGAATTTACCACATTTGCTAAATTACCACATATGCTAAATCACTACATAAGCGAATTTACCACATATCCTAATTTACCGCATATACTAATTTACCACATTTGCTAATTTACCACGTATGCATATTTACCTCATATGCAAATTCACTACATATGCTAATTTACCACATATGCTAATTTACCACATATGCTAAATTACCACGTATGCGAATTTAACACATATGCTAAGTTACCGTATATGCTAATTTACCACATATGCTAATTTACCACATATGCTAAATCACCACATATGCTAATTTACCACATATGCTAAATTACTGTATATGCTAAATTATCATATATGCTAAATTAAAACCTATGCTTATTTACAACATATGTTAATTTACCGTATATTCTACATTACCACACATGCTAAATTACCACATATGTTAATTACCACATATGCTTATTTACCACATATGCTAACTTTCAACATATGCTAAATTACCACATATGCTTAATCACCACATATTCTTATTTACAACATATGCTTATTTACCACATATGCTAATTTTTCACATATGCTACATTACTGCATATGCTAAATAACCAATGCTCATTTCCACATGTGCTAAATTACAACATATGGGAATTTACCACATATGCTTAATTACTGCATATGCTAAATTACATATACTAAATTACATATACTAAATACTATATATGCTAAATTACTACATATACTAAATTACATATACTAAATTACATATACTAAATTACTACATATGCTACATTATTACATATACTAAATTACATATACTAAATTACATATACTAAATTACTACATGTGCTAGATTACTACACATACAAAATTACATATACTAAATTACATGTACTAAATTACATGTACTACATTACATATACAAAATTACATATACTAAATTATTACACATGCTAAATTACCTATACTAAATAACATATACTATATTACATATACTAAATGACTACATATGCTAAATGACAACATATGCGAATTTACGACATAGGCATAATTACAACATATGCTATTTTACCACGTATGCTATTGTACCACGTATGTTATTTTACCACATATACTAAATTACCACATACCCTACATTACCATAGATGCTAATTTACCACATATGCGTAATTACCATAAATGCTAATTTATCACATATGCTAAATTACCACATACCCTAAATTACCACATTTCCCACATATGCTTAATTACCACATGTCAAAATTACATGTGCTAATTTACCAATTTCCTTAAATTACAACATATGCTAATTTACCACATACGCTAATTTACATATACTTACTTACCACATATACTAATTTATCACATACGCTGCATTCACCTTTAAGGACCCCTAAACAATCTAACTTTTCTGAACTAAAATAGAAAATACGGTTATATGTTCAGCATTTTATTTGCCATAGTTTTTTTTTTTTGGTCCCCCGATAAAAGGAGGTTGGATTTGTAAATTTGTGTTTTCGTCTGTTTGTCTGTCCGCACTTTTCTCAATAAATACGCCTTGGATTTTTAAAAGAAATTTGCACGAGTATTAAACATAACAAGTAACAGGACGGATTTTCCGGGTAAATTCAGGTTGCTTACACCTTAGGGATACAGTTCGAGTTAAAATGCCTAAAATTGACACTTTTGTGCTTATTAAAAAAGATTGATGTCTCGGACTTTTATAAAACCATCTGAAAAGTTATAACTAACCGATTTCTATATAATTGCTTTTTTTGTCTATAGGATAACTCTTGAGTGTGCCTCAGAGGCTCTTTTAGGGCTAATAAAAACACTCCATTTGTGAGACTATTTTAACATATTTGTCCAAAATTTTCTGTGATTGTATTTAGCAGTTTTGCATGATGCAGAACTCCAATTTACATATGTTAAAGCCAAAAACTGGACCGTTTGTTACTTCCCAACAAGATTTAACGTTCCCTGATGAAATTTGGGGTTAAATGTGAGGGGTGGGATGCTGAACGTTTTCTTATGCCTCGTTCACTGTGTACTCCCAGGGGACCATGCATACTTCACTTGTTTATTATTAAGATTGGATACATGTTTTGCCACTATTTAAAAGTAATCATTATTGTGGGAAGATTAGTTGGGGCATTATTCAGTCTTGGAGACTATGGCGGTGGGTATGATGAGGAACATCGTCTAGAGTGGCTGAATATGTCGATCCTTGATTTGTACGGTCGTTCGCAGATGTCACAGGTATAAATAAGTGTGTGAATTGAAACCGCAGGATCCAGTTGAAGAATATACTGAGCACGTTTCTTTTTATGCCTTTTCTCTGTTTCCGAGTCCCGGTATGTTTCCTCGCCCTGAGTAATCCTTGGAATACTAGAGTTTTCATGGGTAACCGACAGCACCGTGTGCCAACCAACTGATTTTATCGATACCACATGCACACATGTCGCGTTTACAGATATCCGGTGAAACGGAGACGTGAGCGACTTTTCTTGTGTTTATCCAGTTTATATTAGTTGCATATAAGTGCCTTAGCATTTTGTAGACATGGTCTACTTATGGAAAACGTCATTGACAGAGGAGGGTGTACATGGAGGGTATACCTGCTTTGGCTAGCCCGTCGATATTTGTAACGTTGTCTTGCCAGGTGACATCAAAATCTCTGCACAAATATCATATGTGCAGGGCATGGAGCTTTCTTTCCTGGTGATCAAAGGTAACTAAGATTCGCTGCCGTATAGCAAGTTACCCATAATACAATATAATGTTTGATACACCAGAACTTCGTTTTCGATAGTCAGATGTTTAATTTTCCATCAGGTTTGGGTAGCTTGGCTATAGTTTAAGATATGCACTTCAATATAATAGCTTTCACTGGTTTAGTCGTAGTTATATTTTCTCTCTAAATTCATCACTAACCTGTTGAAGAGAGCGAGTTGTGTTGTCCATAAAGCATAATCTACTTAAAACGAATCATAATTATTCGTGTGATATTCTAGAATTATTATTCTTCCACGTGATCGGGCACTATCATTAGTGGATGCGTGTGAATGTATATGTACGCATATGTGTGTGAGCCTGTGAGCGTGTGACAGTGTGTGTGAGAGTATGATATTGTGAGTGTGTGTGTGTGAATGCGTGTGTATGTTAGTGTGGGAGCCTCCGTCCGTGGATGTGTAAAATTTAGTACGCACAATGAAATGGCGTTTAGCCAAATCGCGATGCATCTATGCCTCCGAGTATGACGAAGTGTCCTTTCCTATTTATGCCCCATCCACTACCTCTTTCCGCACCACCCATGATGCTGACTTCGGACAAAACGTGGCACTTATTGCCTACCATAAGTTGGTCGGATCAGACACAATCTCCTTAAATGATTTTAGCCAAAGATTTCAACGATTTAAACGTTCAAATCCGAAAGGACAAAGCGAAAACAATTGACCACCTCATCCATGGACACAAACACGCCATTCCACACCGATCGGTTATTTCGCCACATTAGTTACCGATACTTGTTTAACAGTTGAGTAAAAATAGGTCGGCAAGAAATAGGTAGTAGGATCAAGCGATGGAGAGATGAAAAGTGCTATCTATCTATCTATCTATCTATCTATCTATCTATCTATTTATCTCTTTCTCTCTCTCTCTCTCTCTCTCTCTATATATATATATATATATATATATATATATATATATATATATATATATATATATATATATGCATACATATATATTTATATATATGCATATTTGCGATACGTATTGAATGAATTCAAATATTTATACGAAAGTCCATTTTTACCTAAATGCCGGTTAGAATAATTTTTCTTTTTTGCCAGTTTGGTACTCCCAAATGGGAAGCGACATATATATATATATATATATATATATATATATATATATATATATATATGACATATATATATATGTCATATATATATATATATATATATATATATATATGACATATATATATGACATATATATATATGACATATATATATATATATGACATATATATATATATGACATATATATATATATATTATCAGAATGGCTATATATATATATATATATATATATATATATATATATATATATATATATATAAAGATAAAGATAATTATCAACTGACAAGTGTTTCCAGCGAGATTCGAAATCGGGATTTAGGTAAAAATGCACTTTCGTATAAATAATTTAATTCATTCAAAACGTACAACTACGTAAATGTCGAATTATCTAAAGCATGTCGTGCGAGATGGTCCAGTGGTAGGAATTTAGGCTTCTTAGAAGGCGGTCCCAATTCGAAGTTCGCTTGATTGAGCCATTCTGATAATATATATATATATATATATATATATATATATATATATATATATATATATGGGTGGGTGTGTATTAGGTTGCTTCAAAGATAATGTCCTTTCTTTCTCTTTCTCTCCTTCCTCTCTCTCTCTCTCTCGCTACCTCCTCTCTCTCTCTCTCTCTTTATTACGTCGGTGCAAAAAATGTCGTTTTTTATGCAAACTACAATTTATTGTGAAATATCTCACTCTAGAGAGGCATGTAAAGCTTCGTCCTTGTGCACCGCGGTGGGTCTCCGACTAGAGCAGACATTAAGCAGATTACATTGAAATATATGCCATGTCACAGGTTTTGGTGACAATAAACATATTAGAAGTGTTTCTAATATTTGATCCGCAACATTGGGTTTCCCGACGAAGAATTTAAAGGTTTAATTATTTGTTAACGAGACGCACTCCCTCCTCTCTCTGTCTTTGTATCCCTATCTTACTTTTTTTTGGACATCTATCTTCCTGCGTCGTTTTTAAGCAATTTTTTACCACTAATTTATTATTATTTGTTTTTTTTCTTTGCTTGCAGGAAACTCAAAGTTCAGTCCTAGTTGATGGTAGGTTTGGGTTGACTAGGGCCGGTAGGCTGTTGAAATCTTCCCGTTGGAAATCAGTAGCCTGGAGCTTAAGCTTGGAATTAGAAAGTTAAATACCGAGCAGTCAGACAGAAGAACGTTGCCCTTCACAGTGATTGTCTGTGCCCGTTCCCGTGTAAGAATCGTGTCTGAAACAGTTACATTCAACAGCATCTCAGTGGAAACGTTATCCATGTCGGAAGTTACTACATCTGGGCGCACCCCAGTTTCCGTGTTGTCTCTTATGGGAGGTGTTTCAACCCAAAGCATCCCAACTGGATCGAGGAGGAGAACAGCGATATACAGCCAACATACTGACTCAGGATTTAAATGACAAAACGGTGGCCTGGGCGGTAGTCGATTATAAAATACTGCAACATATGAAACTACAGTAGATAATTCAGAGTGAGGATACAGTAGGGGGAAGGGCTGCTGAAGACTGAAGAAAAGCTGCGTAAGATAAAATGGATGCATGCAGCCCTGCTAGTGATGAAAGATTTTTCCTACGCCCTGATCAATATCAGCCTTGCTTTGTCGGCGAATGTTATGTTAGCTGTGGGCACCGTTACGAGGTTAGACTAGAACCACCAGCAGATAAATTGTCCCTCCTTCAAACTCAAAATATCGCGCCTTACAGGCAATACCTCCAGGTAAAGAGCATAAGTCAGTACCAACGATACCTATCTATGTTCGATCGGTAGCAAATATAAACAACAAAGTAGCATAGAAGCCTCAACGCAAATTTACTCACGGAATGGACAACATAAAATATGTCCCGAGATCCGTGAAATTTCTACAGAAGCCCTAAACCAGTATAAAGACTTTATACCAAATTTTCACTAAATGTCCACCGCAAGCGATTACTACACTACTATCTGACTACAATACGTACATTAACCCTAAATATCGAGTGGCTTATGGGCCTTGATTTGTGGTAACCCCACTGTTAAAAAACAAAATAGAATAAAATTCATTTTTGTATTCATTCGTTTTACATATTGTTATCATCAACTGCATAGCTATTGTTTTTTCACCATTACTTCGAGGCACGTGACAGGATTTGAGTCTCTACGGTGCAAGATGAACATTGTCTAAAGATGGGCGTTTTAATCTGACTCCAGCAGACGAGAGGATTAGTTGACTGTGAAAGGCATTGATTACTGAGGATACAGTTTAAGACTCAGCAATACTATCCTCTCGCTGTTAATCCACCAAAGAAGACCTGTGGATGAGTTGGCCGAAACGTAGTGAAGCAACAATTACGAATATGAGGATAAGAGTCCGCAATAAGAATGAATACACAAATTATGAAACCTAATCTAAAAAGAATTCCACACACACAGACACACACAAAAAACACACACACACACAGCAACAAAAAGAAATATATAATATAAACATCCATCGTTAAAACAAGTTTAATGTGTAAGAGACGCATCTGTTTCTTTAAGAAAATTTAATTAACATTTCGCTTAAACGTCCGGGTTTTGTCCAAGGCTTATTATAATAGAACACTGAACAGGAAATCTCAACCAGATTTTGGCGTTTTCGGCCAAGAGAACTTCAGAATTCGACAGCGATATAATCTCACCGCCTTTTTTTTACATAGGAATCACCACATTATCCAGGCCAAGAGGCCACTCGAGGATAAGGGGTAAAGAGTGTACAGTATAAATTGGACAATATAGTAACCGTTAGTAATGGAGATTCGGTAAATTTGTTAACTTATATAGAACGGCTCATCTAAAACTTGTTTACGTTAGACTTGAAGACAACCATGTTGTAGTAAGCTGGAAAGCAGAAAAATGGAATACAATTCCATAGGCGTGCAGTTCTAAGAAAGAAGCTTTGCTCATGGAATCTACACTTAGGTTTAGGCACAGATAAAGAGTGGGGGAATTTAGTTCGCGATTTGTGATGTGAGATGGACCCTAAGTTCTTTAGTCCTAAGGTTTTGACTTTTGGAGAGATAAATTATATATTTTCAGGTTCAATTAAATAAACACTGATTTATTATTCCATTAAAATCCTAGTATTAGTTTTAAATTCGTACATATAATGGAATCTTAGCATTAGTTTTAAATTCATACATATAATGGAATCTTAGCATTAGTTTTAAATTCATACATATAATGGAATCTTAGCATTAGTTTTAAATTCATACATATAATGGAATCTTAGCATTAGTTTTAAATTCATACATATAATGGAATCTTAGTATTAGTTTTAAATTCATACATATACTGGAATCTTAGTATTAGTTTTAAATTCATACATATACTGGAATCTTAGTATTAGTTTTAAATTCATACATATACTGGAATCTTAGTATTAGTTTTAAATTCATACATATACTGGAATCTTAGTATTAGTTTTAAATTCATACATATAATGGAATCTTAGTATTAGTTTTAAATTCATACATATAATGGAATCTTAGCATTAGTTTTAAATTCATACATATAATGGAATCTTAGTATTAGTTTTAAATTCATACATATAATGGAATCTTAGTATTAGTTGTAAATTCATACATATAATGGAATCTTAGTATTAGTTTTAAATTCATACATATAATGGAATCTTAGTATTAGTTTTAAATTCATACATATACTGGAATCTTAGTATTAGTTTTAAATTCATACATATACTGGAATCTTAGTATTAGTTTTAAATTCATACATATAATGGAATCTTAGTATTAGTTTTAAATTCATACATATACTGGAATCTTAGTATTAGTTTTAAATTCATACATATAATGGAATCTTAGTATTAGTTTTAAATTCATACATATACTGGAATCTTAGTATTAGTTTTAAATTCATACATATACTGGAATCTTAGTATTAGTTTTAAATTCATACATATACTGGAATCTTAGTATTAGTTTTAAATTCATACATATAATGGAATCTTAGTATTAGTTTTAAATTCATACATATACTGGAATCTTAGCATTAGTTTTAAATTCATACATATAATGGAATCTTAGTATTAGTTTTAAATTCATACATATAATGGAATCGTTTACGTGGTAGTAAATATATTCTAAAAATATTATGAAAATGTAATCCAATTTTTATAATCAATATTTAAAGAATTATATTATGCGTAATTTATTTACTGAATTATCGCACACTTTCCTTAGAAATTAAACACGAAAAATATTTACAAATATTTTTTCAGCATATATTATAAAAAGATGTCGCTATATACACAATAATCTTTCCCTCGATGCATCTGTGATTTCTTCCGGGAACGATATATATATATATATATATATATATATATATATATATATATATATATATATATATATATATATATTTGTTTATTGTTATATAAACATGCTCACATCCCGCTGCTACAAATAGCCACTTGTTTCAATCAAACAACAGATATCATCAGGCAGCGACTTGACTATTCAAAAGTTCAATGTTTATTCATTGAACTTTTGAATAGTCAAGTCGCTGCCTGATGATATCTGTTGTTTGATTGAAACAAGTGGCTATTTGTAGCAGCGGGATGTGAGCATGTTTATATAACAATAAACAAGTATTATCAGCTCTTTTTATTGAGCACTATCTAACAACCTCGTTGAATTCATCAGTCCATTACTTTTGAATATAAAAAAACCCGAGTATATATATATATATATATATATATATATATATATATATCCTAAAATAAATAATTTCTTTTTCAGTTTTTACTTTTTTGACTAAAACAAAAATCTCTATTTCCTTTTTCAACTTTGGTCATTTTAATAGAAAAATGCGATTTTTTATGGACTGATATGAGCCTGTGATGAATAGTCTGGTAAATCTGTACCATTCAAGAAAAGCATACAATTAATAAAATAGCGTGGGTGTTATATAAATATACTTTTGGTATTTGAATTGCTTACTTACTATGCTCTGAAAGCACAATTCCAGTTTTATTAAGCTTAAATAAATGTGGCAATTTTTTGGAATAAATGTATTGAATATATACATTACAAGTATTACTTTTACTGTCAAAACGTATCATTCAAATACTACTGTGTTTGATTATATGGTTAAGTGTTAGTTTTACTTATTCAGAAGTGCTTTAAAGCTTCACCGCTCACTCATTTTGCCACTCATTTTCATTCATCAAAACAACAGTTATAATAAAATTACTGGTGTTCAAAATCCTCGGAATATATAAGGAACGTGAGAGACATTGACGTTTTAAAGGCAGTTTCTTCTGATTTGCTGGTAGTTACCATAGCAACGTTTTCGTCGTCGACAACTTCGCAAATCATAGCGGGAATGTTGCTCCCATGCCATCTTATTTAAGTGATATAGAAAGAGTTAACAAAAGTGATGCTCTGATAATATTTTGCTTACGACGTCACCCATAATTCTGTTTATCTTTTTTGTGCTTTTTTTTGTTTGTGTATTTACTTAATTACGTCTTTTATTTGAAGTTTTTATTTAGTCACTTATAGAAGTTGGTAATTACATTTAGTCATTTATAGAAGTTGGTATTTACATATTATTTTAAAGTAAAGCCTGAAAAAATCATGGATTACATACAAAAATGCGAGCATGAAAAGTAATATGGTTAAGATTAAACTTAAAAAACCTTCACCACTCACTCATTTTGCCACCAAATTTCCTACAATAAGTAATAAGAAAAGAAAATGACAAGATATTCAATTAAAATATAATAAATTTATAACTTAAAATATTGCAACATTAAGAATTTATATTGATTTATATTGATAATTTAAATTGATTTTTAAACTTTCTAGTGCTGCAATATTATAATTTTTAAATGTATTATATTTTCTACTAGCTAAATCCCACCCTTCCACAGTAGACATCCCTAGATGTAAGAGAGCCTTCTACTCAAGTAGTTTCTTCCCCAGAACCGCTAGATTTTGGAATTCCCTTCCGGGTTCCTGCTTCGCCAGCTGTACTGACATGCAGAAATTCAAGTGTAACGTGAAATGACATCTTGTTGCCCAACTCCCCACATAGTATCCCTGTAGCTTATGTCCCTGATAGTAGCCCCCTACATCAAAGTGGGCATGTGCCTTGTTTGGGGTAAAAATGTAATTAAAAAAAAAACTATTAAGTTGGTGCAAAAATAACGTTTTTTAACGTTCAACTATATATAAAAAACAACATTATTTTTGCACCACGCTAATAGAATACATAATATTTTCCTTTCCAGATTTAACAACTAACCTTTTTACTTTTCTAAGTTTTATCTTAACCATATTGCTTTTCATGCTCGCATTCTTCTATGTAATATATATATATATATATATATATATATATATATATATATAGTAATTTATGAAATATATATGGCGATTAAGCTACACTGAATATTCTGCGTTTCATCCACTATAGGATTCGTCAGGCTTATGCGCGAATTCTCTGGTTGCTTCTTGTTTTTATATATGTTGAGGATTTTTATATATGTTGAGTGAAATCCTCAACATATATAAAAACAGGAAGCAACCACAGAATTCGCGCATAAGCCTGACGAATCCTATAGTGGATTAAACGCAGAATATTCAGTGTAGCTTAATCGCCATATATATTTTATAAATTACTAACTAGCTCTACCTACGTATTGAGCACTTTTGAAGTAAATACTTAAAGTTTACGCATAAATCTATACTTTCGTATATTACATTTATGTGAGTAAATGAAGTAGTTATATATATATATATATATATATATATATATATATATATATAATTAAAATGTCATTAGACGATGAGATCTTTGAGTAAATAAAATAGATTTTTGAGCCTTCAAATACAATTGGGCACTTTATTTTCCTACTGATGCAATATATTCTGTCCATATATATATATATATATATATATATATATAGAGAGAGAGAGAGAGAGAGAGAGAGAAACATACAGAGAGGTAGAGTGACGCAATACTATTAATTAAACTATGAATAATGTCGTAATGGCCTGAATTCGCTCGCAAATCAATTTGTTGATATTGTGTCATGTTTTTCTTCCATCGTCGATAAAGATGGAATATCAGAACTACTCACCGTCCACTTCGAAACGGAATGGACGCATGCGCTCGTAATGCACCCGCGCGCGTTTAACTTCAAATGGCCTCCATTAATTTATTGAACTTTTTTCCGACTACTTTACGTTCTCCTTTTCTTCCCATTTAATTATACGAAAATTAATCTCTTCATTCCGCTCAGGTACTTGGTCGGCCATGTTTTTCTCTCATTGTACGTATTTATAACCGCGGACAAATTGGGAATGGTCCTGGCCCTTACCGATACGTTCTCTGTCTGCGATGTTTACATTAAAAATATGAAATGAAAAAAAACCCAAACAAACAAACAAAAAACGAAATCTTTATTTTCAGTAAGATAGATGATTATACAGTCATATAAGTAGAAACGATGTAGAAACATATTATTATCATTATTATTATTATTATTATTATTATTATTATTATTATCATTATTATTATTATTATTATTATTAATCTTCTTCTTCTTCTTCTTCTTCTTCTTCTTCTTATTATTATTATTATTATTATTTCATATAATTATTATTATATATTCATTTGTTGTTTTGTGAATATGGTACGATCTACACATCTATGGATTATAATAGCAAAATCCCCAAAAAATAAATCTCTCACGAATTAACAGACAACCAAATTCATAGATTAATGTACATATACAAGCTCTCCTGATGTATTTTCGCAAAACAAATAGTGGACACTTTAGTAATCGTCTGATCAGTCATATGTGCGATCGTGAATAAACCTCACCCTCACTTTCAATAATGCATAAAATATACTGAAAAATCACGTTAAAACTGCGATTCCGTTTAGAAGTCACGCAAAATTTATTCTAGTGAAAATTCGTGACGATTTTGATTAACTTGGTGATTACGCAACACTTGTCTCGAAGTAGAATCCATGATAGGGAACCTTGACAAAAACAATTATGAATAACAGATTAGACATGTGCAGTATTTTTATTAATACATACAAAATCAACAGCATCGGCTTCGTACATGTTCAATAGTGGTGCCAAAAAATAAAGCTACATTTGTCATTTTTTTTTAAACGGCAAATGTAACCTAAATTTAATGTAACAGTTCAAGCAATCTCTACCAATTTGATTCGCCTTTTATTTCTCTTTATTTTTACTTGTTCATATCAAAGTTTTAATTGATGTATCGTAGTGTCATGTTAATTTTAAAAAAAATACCTTCAAATGGAGAAGGCTAAAAAAGTCTCCGCAGCAACAAAGGATCTAAAAACCAGCTTAAAATATCCACTTTTTAGGCAATAAAGCATCTCTAATCGTAATTGTGTTTGTTCAAGGTTATACGATGTATCATTTAGTCCATATGTCTCCACATTCTCTTAGCGATCGTCAGGAACTCATTAATCTCGACCTTTCTGGTTTATTTAATCAATAAATCGGCTGCAAATTTAAATGTGATGAGAAAACGGCACGAATAACTGTGCAAAAGCATCCAAACCTTGACAGTGTTCGTGATGCCCCTAAATCTGGTCGGCCAAAAGTTATTTCTTACAGGGAAAACAATGCTATCAAGATCCGCAGCCCCGGAAAATATTTGAAACGGCTCCCCAAATCCAACAAAAATGTGGTCTTGTTGAAAAGTGATATCTTTCTACAATTAAGAACAGACGTAAGGAATTTAATTTGCGAGGCTGTGTTCTGTAAAGAAAAGAGACCACCCTCTGGACTTCGTTAGATGCAATGAAGATCATGACCTTTCATATTGGGCGAAAGTGATTTTTATCGACGATAGCAAGTTCAATAGGCGGTGCAGAGTTTAGGTAGCGGAGATTCAATTCTGGTTTGGGGCGTAATTATTACCTATTTTTCTATATACCAATTTTAAGCTCATATTTATTATGAGTATAAACTGCAATTAGACTGACAGTGAGAACATTTGAAGTCCCACTACCTCAATTCCATGTTAATTTAATAGTTTAATATAATTTCAACATAGCTTAGCAAAATAAAATTATTAACGTTTAATTAATACATGTTAAAAATGCTCAAATTAAATCCATAGTTATATATGTTTATAATTAATATTTTTATATTTATTATTTTTAATTTGCAAGTAAAATATAACATGTCCAAGTATTGAAATTAGACCAATTGTTAGAATATTACGGGTTTCTTTTATTCCATATGCTAATTTAACTTTTAATTTATTAATTACATATATAGTATAGAATACAACTATTAGCTTTTAGTTATCAGTTTTAAATTTATACTACATTATGTAAAATAAATCATCATACTTTTTAATCTATTCTAGGTATATATCTAATTATACCTAGCTATAGTATTTGCTATCATTATATTATTTAGTTAATTTATTTTGTTTATTGTGATTTATGATGTCCAGCTTATTAAACTTTATTTACTGTTTTATTTTATCTAATATATTAATCTCTATAAATAAAATTTACTTTGATTTTCAATGCTAAGATAGTTTAATTTATTTTATCTTAAACTATGCTTCTAATCAGGTTTTCGTAGAAACAAGGTATACTTAGATCTATGTAAACAGTTTTGAATTATTTCCTGTCGTTTGTTAAGAAAATAGTGTTAGAGATTATTATGTAATAAGATCCTAGATTGCATCCGCCAGACTTATTTGATGAGTATTTACTAGCACTTCTTAGCATCGACCATTTCAATTTGTATCCAATTTTATACTTTCTTAATCCCCCAATCCAATTCGCTAATGATGCTGTTTTCTTCATATTATTTACTTCTTGTACTTTAAAGGATGCTATATGGCTGTTAAATATATCTTTATGTCTACAACCTGTGGCCAAATCTATGTTCTGGTTCTATTAAACTTCATATTTATATACTATATCAGAAATGATACATTTGCCCTCAAACGGACGTCCATCAATATTTCTACAGTTACAAAGTGAATTCCGTTCAATGTTTTGATTAAGTACGAAACCTCCGTCATTAGTCACTTTATCTATTTTTGCACTGTTAGAACTTATTATAGTTTTCACTAAGTTCGTGGCAGTTAAAAATGATAATTAAAATATTATTTCACTTTATGATTTTACTTAGATTTGTTCCTTTTTATTCAATAATTTGAAAAAACCCTTCGGCAAATTATTTTTATGTGTGCACCAAAAAGGTAGATTAATGAATGAAATAATGAATCATCATCGATAATTGTGTAACTGTTTGTCTTCGTGTCGTCATTCCACATATTTAAAGGTGATGTGGTAAACATTTTATTATGAACATTGCGTAACTCTTACAATAATATGTATCTCTCCTCCTCTCTATATGTGCTATAAGAAATAGTAGAACTGTTCATCTATCACCCTCAATATATGTATATGAAGTTCCAAGCATCTCAGAACAGAACTGTGCATGTATATAATGCATCGTAATATTCGTGTATTATATGGCCCCAATATAAATACCCCGTCACACCTCTTTATGTTAAAACCCCCACAACACAACATATACTTATTTGGTGGTCGTTTTCCAGTGCCCCCATACAAGGACGTCAGAAAAAAAATGAATCTCGCGTAAACCACGGAAACAGTTAAGGTCCTTAGCTAGATGAAATACACAAATACACACAATAAAAAAGTAAAATATACACACTCACACAAAAAATGTCGATATGCCGCAAAGAAAAAAAAACAATAACAATAATAAAACACCCACACACGAATATCTATTTAGAAAGGTACGAAAAAATGCTAGACCATTTATCACACACACTGTCAAAAGGAAAATAGAAGGAAAAGAATCATATACTTACACACGGAAAGAAAAAAGTGTATTTAAAAGAAAAAGAGATAATATACCGCAGGGGAATAGAAACAGTCGTAGAAACGGGAAAAAAAATAAATACATAAACACTCACACAGGAAAAAGAAATAAAAGCAAGTTCAAATGTACTTTGATGTAAAATTCATTGATAAATGAATTGTTTTGTTTTAAAAATACACACACACACGAGTAAAGAAATTTGGGTCATTATTGGTGTTATGAAATTTGTGGCAAGGCTGACATTCTTGAATTATAACTGTCAATCAAAAGATTTTTTCAAAGTCGCATGTACTTTTTAAAACAGGTGTGGAATGCATATTGATAGAAAAAGAGTCTTGTGTTCATAGTTGAACTTTTCAACTTTCTATGTGTTTTTTTTTGTTGTTTTGTTTTTTAAAGGGACAATTTTTTGAAGGACTTTGTTGTTGTTGTTACAGAAAATTGTTTTAAAGTTATAAATGTAACGTTTTGTATAAAGCATAGTTAAATGTGATAATGTATTTTTTGAAAATGTTATATATGCCGAACAAATATTGTAAATTGGTTTAAATGTATGTATAATGGTATTGTATTTGTTTGTCAGTAATTCAAATCATAATTAAGTAAATAAATTAAAATAGGAAACATAAAATGAAACGATAATTGAGACAAATGGTTGGTCTAGAAATGTTAGAAATTTAGAGTGGGGGCAATAGAAAATTACGTAAACGGGTATTTTGAGAGATTTTCGAATGTGATAAGCCAAAAGAGAGAGTGTTTCTTTTTGCTTTTTGCTTTTTGTTTTTGTTTTTATTTTTTTTGATGCCCATAAAAGTTTTTCGCAAGAAGTGTAGCTTACTAGGAAACATCATTGGAGATGCATCTGCGAGGAAAATATAGATGGGAACCTGTGATAGTGGCTACTTATAAAGCATACTGCAAGGAACGGCAGCGAGCCGAATTATAAGTCTCAGCTCAATAAATTAAAACGGCAGGCGTTGAAAGATACAAGAAATCTTTAGGGTTCTAAAAGACTATGAGAGTCAGTACCACAGGAAAATCACATATACCATTAAAAAGGGAGAAAAGGTAAAATATACCGTAAGTACGTAGGAAGAAAATACATAACCTTATATTTTTTAGAGATGTATGAATGCGGGATATCTCTGCTGGAATCTTGGCGGCTCTGATAAAAAAGATAAAAAGCATTGGGCCATAGTTAGAATTCAGCGCGCTATAGGAATTTTGGTGCAAGTTATGTGGGTTATTTAGTTAAGGGCGATGTTTTCTAAGTCTTTATCAAGTTCTAAGAGTCCAAGTAAGAAAATCCGAGCGAATCTGCGTGATAAAAACGTATATCTTCATAATTAGAAGCCAACCACACAGATTTAAGTAAATGAGCTTTGATGCATGTCCCAAAAGATAAGATAATAAGAAAATAAGACAAAGCTCTAATTAGTATTACAACCAGGCGAAAGAAAGGATAAGGACACATTTGGACGAAAGAATCGTCGATTTCGAGAGGAGGTTGAATGCGACCTCGCTTTACGGCAGAAGGATGGCTGGATGAAGCAGCTGAGATAGGGATGTTACAGAAAAAAGAGCTGTCCCCTTTCCATGTAAATAGGAAGAAAATTAGATAAGTGAAAATGAGATTAAGATAAGCCGAGACTCGAACCTTGTAAGCAAGATTAAGAAATAGAATGTTAGAAATAGGAATGTTAAAAAGGCCTATCGTTAAATTCTATTATAAATAGTTAGATATTGTTTATATTGTAAAAAGAATTGATTGTCATTCTTTTACGAAACTGAATATTAAAAAAATTAAAAAAGAATGAACAATACAAATTTAAAATACATTGTTAAAAATAGGTTCGGTTAAAACGAAGTTTAGTTCAGAATTCTTTGTTGTCAAAAGTGTGTTTAGTAAAACGTGTTGTTAGCCACGTGAATTGGTGACGTTGGGAAACACACTTCTAACGTCATAGCAAAAGGGAGATTCTCAATATAGGAGCTAGAGTTAGTCAGATCAGGGCAGTAGTTGAGGCAGAACAGTTGAGTTTTCTAGTCAGCCAGAGAGAGAGAGAGAGAGAGAGAGAGAGTTAGAGTCAGAGTCCTTTGGAAGCGAAGGAAAGAACATTAAATTATGTAGATTCCGCATGTGAATTCCTGACGTCATCATCATTCAATCGGTCAAATGAAATAAAGAATCATCATCGATAGTTTTGTAACTGTTTGTCTTTGTGCCGTCATTCTACAAATTTAAAGGTAATGTGTTAAACATCTTATTATGAACATTACGTAACTCTTCAAAGAATATGTAGCTCTGCTCCTCTCTAATATTTGCTATACGAAATATAAAAACCGTGCATCTATCACCCTCAGTATATATATGAAGTCCTAAGCCTCTAAGAACACAACTGTATATGTATAAATGCCCCCTCTTCCTCTCCCTTTCATCATCGTAATATTCGTGTATTATATGACTCCAATATGGATCCCCATCATACCGCTTTTATATGAAACACCCACAACACAACATCTATACAGATCCCACTTATAATGGGTTTCTTTATTATTAAATCATTTTTCTCTGATAAGCTCATAAGAGTAGTGGTTGATGGGCAGAAATCAAGGGTCCACAGTATTAATGCTGGAGTCTCTCAGGGTTCCATCTTGGGCCCAACTCTCTTCCTGGTCTACATCAATGATCTCCCTAAACACATACTTAAATCATCATTGACATCTATGCGGATGACACGACCATCTATGGACACACATCGAAGGCTGTAAATGACAAAGTTCTCTCTGATTCTCTCTCTCCTCTGATCTTGAGCGCGTGGTACAGAGGGGGGAAAGTTGGTTGGTTACTTTTAATGCATCTAAAACCAATCTCCTATCTTTACACCATCAACGCTCTGATCACCATCTAGCATCAATTGAAATGGATGGCTCTCGTCTTGGGGAGGCTCCGTGTTTTGACAAGTTTCTGGGATTGGCATTTACTCCTGATCTGAAATGGAACACGTACATCAAGTCTGTTGCAAGGTCGCTGGGAAAATGGTGGGATCCTTCTACCGCACCAGAAGATATCTCACTGCTGATGCAATTCTCTATCTATATAAAAGCCAAGTACGTTAACGGATGGAGTACGGCTCCCACATCTGGGCAGAAGCTGCTAAAAGCAGCCTATCCTGCCTTGACAGAGTACAAAATAGACTTCGTGTCTTAGTGGGGGATGCCCTTTTCTCTTCCCTGCAACCTCTCTCACAGAGGAGACGTTGCGAGCCTGTCTTTGTTTTATCGTTATTTCCATGACAAGTGCTCGACTGAGCTCTAATCTCTCATCCCCTCGCCAATCTTTCACGAAAAACACCCATCTAGCTGAACCACTGTCAATAATTTTCTTGGCTCTTTATCAGTGCCTAAGTCAAAACGTAGATTCCATGAAGAAAGCTTCTTTCTTAGAAGTGCACACCTGTGGAACTCTCTTCCGTTTGCCTGTTTCCCACCTGACTACAACTTGAATGTCTTCAAGTCCAACAAAAGCAAATTCCTGATAAACCGCCCCCTTAAGTAAGACACTTTATCAAGTCTCCATTACTCACAATTACCGATATATTATCCCATTGATTACTGTACACGCAATAACCCTTACCCTCGAGTGGGTTCCGGGCCTTGATAAGTGGCGACTACCATGTAAAGAAAAAGCTAACCTATAAAGAATGTAGAGACCGACAAATCAGTAATCTTGCAGAGTCCGACGACCTATCGTAATATCAAAGTTTAATTCTCTGTTTTTCCTAGCCCAGTATTTAGTATTGTATTTAATTATGGTTCTCCTAGCTAATTGTTCTGTGTAATTTCTAATTTTGTAATATTTGTTTAAGATTTCGCAAAGCTAATGCCTTATCTAACAATTTCGGAGAAATTGATGGTTAATATGAATTAATGTCGAACATTATAAATTTACTATTCTTATATTTAAGTAATGCATTAAACCAATTAAAACTTCATATGATGAGAACCATAGATAAAGAGTTACTTTAGATTTAATTATTAGCAATATTATATCTAAAATATTTCTACTGTGTTGCCTATATTTGAAATGCAAGGAGATATCAATCTAATTTGAATGTTATATTTAATGGTAGGTTTGTGGTCCTTCAAAGTATATCTCGGGCATTTCGGAGCGTACATTTCCATATCATTGTGTATATTAATTTGCGAAGAAATGTTAAAAGCAGATCTATTTATGTTATAAATGTTTCTCCGTTTACAATTTTATCATTTTTTTTAATTTATTCATAATTTAATTATAAGTATTGTAACTCATGTAATAAATGGTCATATCTCTGTCTGCTGGAACTATTAAATTGGGGTCTTTCTTTATTTTTAAAAATGTTTTATTAATTGGTTGACTGTTCGATTGAAATATTCAGATTTCTTTTGAATTTAATTTTTTTTTATTCATGTTAAACATTAGATTTTGTAAATTGTCTCATGTTGCATTTCGTAGATTACATTTTTTAGAATTTGGCGTATGCTCTATCTGCATATATTAGATCTGATATTATATTATATTCCGGCGAATACGCACTGGTTGGTTGGTTTTGCGCTACGAAACAGTTACTGAATTTCTTGACACTTATAAGAATCGTAAGTGTCAACAGAGTTAAAGGAATAAATTTTAAGATGATTAACATCATGAACTTTGAATATAGACTTTAGTCATTTATATATATATATATATATATATATATATATATATTACACAGGCATCACCACATTATCAAGGTCAAGAGGCGACTCAAGGATAAGGGTTAAAGAGTGTACAGTAGAAATTGGACGATATAGTAATCATTAGTAATGGAAATTCGGTAAATTTGATAACTTATATGGAACGGCTCATCAAGAACTTATTTACGTTAGACTTGAAGACAACCATATTGTAGTCAGCCGGAAAGCAGGAAAACGGAAGACAATTCCACAGGCGTGCAGTTCTAAGAAAGAAGCTTTGCTCGTGGAATCTACGTTTAGGTTTAGGCACAGATAAAGAGTGGGGAGAATTATTGATAGTGTTTTCAGCTAGATGATTGTTTCTTGTGAAATTTTGGCGAGGGGGGACCATAGACTGAAGCTCAGTCGGACACTTTCCATGAAAATAACGATACATCAGAGACAAACTCGCAACATCTCTTCTGTGAAATAGAGGTTGCAGGGAAGAGAAAAGGACATCTCCTACGAGGCTACAAAGTCTATTTTGAACTGCATCAAGACAGGACAAGTCCTTTCCAGCGGCTCCTGCCCAGACGTGGCAACAGTATTTCATCCTTGGACGTACCTGGCTCTTATATAGATAGAGAATTGCATCAACAGTGAGATATCTACCGGATCGATAGAAAGATCCCACTATTTTTCCAGCGGTTTTGGCAACAGATTTGATGTACGTGTTCCATTTAAGATCAGGAGTAATGGTCAAGCCCAGAAGCTTGTCAAAACTTGAGGCCTCCTGAAGAAGAGAGCCATTCATTTCAATTGATGCCAGATGTGGATCAGAATGTTGATGATGTAAAGAGATAAGCTTGGTTTTAGATGCATTAAAAGTAACCAGCCACTCCTTTCCCCATTGTATTACGTGCTCAAGATCAGAGGAGAGAGAATCGGAGAGAAATTGGTCGTTTACTGTCTTAGATGTGCTACCATAAATGGTAGTGTCGTCAGCATATATGTCTAGAAATGATGTAAGGATGTGATTTGGAAGATCATTAATGTAGATCAGGAAAAGAGTTGGGCCCAGGATAAACCCCTGAGGGACATCAGCATTAATACTGTGAGCTTCTGGTTTTTGCCCCTCAGCTACTACTCTTATGAACCTATCAGAAAGAAATGATTTAATAATTGAGAAGACATTTCCAGCTATACCATAGCTAGAGGTCTTGTGAAGTAAACCTTTACGCCGTACCCTATCAAAGGCCTTAGATATGTCAAGAGTAATTGCCCTAGAAAGGTTGCTTCCGTCGAGAGATTTGCTAATCCTATGAGATATAACTGTAAGCACATCTGCTGTAGATCTAGCAGAACGGAAACCAGTAAGTGCATTACCACCAAAAAGTATAACAGTTTATAACTTTTCTTTATTCGTTTTCTATTGGTGACGGGCGGGAATAACAAAATATTATTATGAAAATAAAATTTCAAAATTTTTTTTAAAAAGCTTTGAACTTCGAAGTACATTAAAAGCTAAAATTATTTTAATAATTTGCATTGAGACGGGGGCTTTTAACAGATAATCTCTCGTTCCTTGAAACGTCAGTAGTCAAACATTGGAACACGATCCGGTTTTCGACGGTTAATTAAATATAATGTTTGAATGCTGAAGTATATTTAAAGCTTAAACTATATTTAATAGTTTGCATTAAAGAAGGAAGCTTTCTGAAGATAAGTTGTTGCGATATTAATTTTATTTTTATATTTTTAGATGCAAATGTTAATATTAACTATATTTATTTCAGTTCATAATTTATAATTATTTTTGTTATATTTAATAATAGATTTGCAAGCCCATGTATGCGCTTATTATATTTTGCAACTTAGATTCAACAATACTATTTATTTTAAGTATTTGAGAAAGGAATCTATCACCATACTTTCCTTTTAACACGTCAATTTAACTTATATTAAGTACAATACTTAATATTTTCATTTTTTTTTTCTTAATAGAGAGTAGGCAATTCATCGTGGATGCGTTATCGGCAGCTACCGTTATTCTCACTTCTCCTTATTTGTCATACAGTGCCCATTTTTAATGACTGATTTTTCCGACAAAGGGAGAAGACAAAGAAATATTTTAGGTTTGCAGTATTTTGCATGAAAAGTGGCCAGGTATGTCGGAATTTTTCTGTTTCTATATCTATCCTTGTAGCTGTGTCAATAGTAAGGGTGCTGGAGGTAAGCGGTTTATCTGAACTGACGTTATCCGCCTGAGAGTCAGGGACCTGAACCTTGGATTAACTACCAAGAAGGCTGTCTTAACAGGTGCAAATTACTGGGGCTGCTGTATTGCCATTTGGTGAATAGATTCTGGACCATGCAGTAGCTTTTGGTGGGTTTCCTCGATGACATATAATTGGGTAATTGTTACAGCTTTAACTTATCATGTGCTAAAAAAATATATATCTTCGTTTCTTGTTCTCTCTTACTTTCACTCTCTATTTTGCTCTGTCGACCTATCCCACAAATCCCAAAACTCCACCATGAAGTTTCCAGAAAAATACACGATTAAACACATATCTATAACTTCCAAAATAGGTCATTGCTACCATGTCTCCTCTTCCAGTATAAAGGTCTACGTTCCAACCTTTCAGGGGTTCAAACCCAATTACAGGGGGAAAACAGACCTAATATTCCTAAGCAAAACTGACATTGGGTCGACTATTTCTCTGTGTGAGTTCGTAATTAAAGGATATTCTAACTTAACTTCCAAATCTGAACCCCAAGATCCCCATGGACGTGGGATAAATGCCTACATCAAAGATGGCTTTCCATTTGGAAGAGACATCTCCAGAGAAGACCCGAAATTACCCTATATGTACTTCCGGTTTTACTTGCGTACACCACTGCGTTTATATTTGCTCTCTTTCACCCCCAGCGGAGTTACTACATTTAAAAGCATATTTGAGAAAATTAACCACATCCTGTCTGCTCATCCTTTGGCTATCATTAACATCTGTGAGACTTCAATGTTCACAATGTAGAATAGTTAACCCACTCCAAAAAGACTGATAATAAAGGGCCGTTCTGTCACGATTTCTCCATTGCTTATGGCCTCAGATTGTTCACATGTGTCTGACACTGACGGTCAGTATGCAAGTCTCCTAGACGTTTTTCTCACAAGTTACCTTAAACTCTTTTTCAGCTTTCGTTCTGTCTTCACTAGGATCTTTCGACCACTCTGTAACAAGTCCTCGAACGTACATCTCCATCGTACTGTACATCAATACTCTATGGCTGACTGGGATAGCTTCTGTACATTTTTAACAGATCTACCTCTGCGTTCCATATTTAAAAAGGATGTGTCTTTTATAGTATCAGACCTGACGGAATGGGTAATTGTAGATATAGACCGTCTCATACCCTCGAAAAAATTCTAGCAAAAACCTAATAGCCAGGTGTGGTTATCTCCCGAGTGTGCTGCTGCCATTGCGCATATAAATCACCATTTCTATTGTTTCCATCGTAGTAGATGCACTAAAACTAAAGCCGCTTTCAGGACTAGAGTAATAAGGAACCCGAGAGTGTTGCATCCTCATTCCGTCAAGTCCAATCACCTCTTTGGAAAATAGCAAAAATGATCCTGAACAGGAGCGTGTGCTCTATCCCAACTATCATCAATGGACCTGAGGTAATTGCGTCAGCATCAGACAAAGCCAAACAATTGCAGCTAATTCTACCCTATGCGACCAAGACCACCAACCCCCGGTTTTTCTTCCTGTATCAGAAAACACGCTATGCAACATGCAATATCTGTGCGTGATATTGCAAAGCTAATCTAAAACGTTGATTACAGTAAAGCAACTGGCCCTGGCGGCATTCTTATTATAGTAGACTTACAATTGCTGTTAAGGTGTCAAAGTGCAACGATTGACCTTTAAGAACTCTACCAAGTTCCTCCGTCAATTTTGGGTATAAACAATTGAAATTTTAGATATAGGTTTCTTGGACATGGATCTAATGTAATAACTTGTTTTGAGCCCAAAGGAATAAATGTTAAGGGTCATAATACGAGTCAAAGTTTTAAAAAAAAAAATGACAGCTTTGGTCTCTACCAAATTACTCGGACAATTTCTGGTCGAAACATTTGAAATTTTACATAAAGGGCATTCAGAGATAGAGCAAGCTTTTTAATCGGTTAGTGTCGAAAATTTGAGTTACCAATATATAAATGTATATATGTATGTATGTTTTCATGTCTGCCTAAACTTTCGACAGGGGCGACGGATTTTTACCAGATCAGTATCGTTTTGAAGTTAGACCTTTCAGACAACAAATATCGGAAAATTAGCTAAAAACATTAATATCTTCATCTTCAACTGGGCACTTTTCTACAAGGGGGGCGCTTTTTTCGCCGATATTTTTGAAAGGCATTCTCTCCTTTCGATTGTCTAGCCTTAATTAAAACACACATCACTTCCGGTTTGGCGTTGGTCGTCACGTTTTTCCCCGTTCTTATCCTCATTTGCGGTACGGGTTCGAGCCTGCCTTCCTACTACCACTTTTTTTACTCAACAGACACCTCCAAACACCTGGGCAACACCGGGCACCCATGCTAGTATATATATATATATATATATATATATATATATATATATATATATATATACTAGCATTTCATCCCGGCGTTGCCCGGGTGTTTGGAGGTGTATGTTAAGCAAAAAAAAAAGCGGTCAATTTTTTTTTTAACTTTGACCCCTACTATGACCCATTACAATTTATTGTTTTGGGCTCAAATAAAGTTATTAAGTTGGATCCATGTCCAAGGAACCTATATCTAAAATTTCAAGTGCGTAGACCCAAACAAGGAAAAGAACGTGGTAAAACCTAAAGTTTATGCTGTTACGAACACCGCCAAACCGGAAGCGACATTTAAAAAAATTAAGGCTATAGAATCTAAAGGAGAGGATAACTTTAAAAAATATCGGCGAAAAAGGTGACCGTCCCCCTGTGGAAAAGTGCATAGTTGAAAGGGAAGATATTAATATTTTTAGTCAATTTTTCGATATTTGTAGTATGAAAGGTCGATCTTTTAAACGATACTGATCATGGTAAAATCTGTCGCCTCTATTGAAAGTTTAAGGCAGATATGCAAACAGACATACATACATACATTTATATATTGGTAACTAAAAATTTATGACCCAAATTGATGAAAAAGCTTGCCCTATCTCTGAATACCCTTTATGTAAAATTTCACATATTTAGATCAGAAATTGTCTGCGTAATTTGGAAGAGACCGCAGAGGTCAATTTTTTTAACTTTTACCCCTATTATGACTCCTTAACATTTATTGTTTTGGGCTCAAATCAAGTTATTAAATTAGATCCATGTCCATGGCACATAAATCTAAAATTTCAAGTGCGTAGACCCAAAATTGTCGGAAGAGTTTGGTAGAGTTCTCAAAGGTCAAATCGTTGAACTTTGACCCCTTAATCGCCAAAGTTCTTGCCAAAAACCGATCACATCGATTTTTTCCAAATCTTATATATGTATATCAAATTTCGAGTCTTTAGACTAAAAATTGACAGAGTTATTGCGAAGGGAAATGTATACAGACAAACACAAAGACACGTTCACTTTTATATATGTACATATATAAACGTTTTTATTCACTCATTAATTCACATTGAAGTATATATCATTTAAATATTCACGATGGTGCATATCTGTAATATCGAGTAATATAACGTTATTAGTTTGTTATAGACCTACATTGATGTTATAATAGTTGTTTGAGTACGCATGATAAAAAATGGACGGTTTACAAACATTGTAAGTCATTATTTTTATGGCGGGGTGACTTTAAACAAATTGGCGGATCTCTGTCCACGTCATTCGTATTCACTCTTCATATCGACTTGCAACCACCATTTTCTTTTTCATTTAACTTTATTTATCATAGTTTTTTTTTAATTTTAGTCCATCTTATTTCTTTTAAACAGCGACTACCAACCAACCAGTTGGCGCGAGAAAACAAGGAAAATATCAGTATGCATGACGTATCGCACCGCAACGTTTAGTGTGTACACTATTTGGATTTGGATTCACGTGTAATTAATTCGTTTTATTCTTTACTTTGTGTATTGCCATCTTTTCCTTTTCTTCGCCAGTGTTATTATGTAACACGCAAAAAAAACTTCGACTACTCGTTTGTCTTTGTTAGGAATAATATTAAAATACGCGAAATAAAAGCGTAATTTCCATTTCGGGTTTGGTAAGATTTTCTTTTCCTCTTAACAGAGTGCATATCAATTGTCATTCACCTATTGTATCATGCACACGCTGGCTGATAGCTGAAACGAAGAACAATGCCGACGTTGGATATGGTTTTTTAGAAGATCCTCTTTTGTCACATCGATAGAATGAATGACACGATATGACATTTTTGATATAATGATACCTTTATTATTAAACGCAGATGGAAGAGAACACATCTGCAGGAATATATGTTTAAATGAAGCTGCAAACTACAAGAGAATCATATATATATATATATATATATATATATATATATATATATATATATATATATATCATGTTATTGTTTTACAAGGGTTAAGAAACTAATCAAATGTAAGGAAGTTAATACCGAATTAGAGCAGGGTATACTATTTATTTGATTTTACATAAGCAGTAATATGTTGCTACATATTCATGAGCATCTTTCGGTGAGCTAGTTACCAGTAATTAGAGACTACTTCAGACAATACAGATTACACGAAAGGAAAGGTTGTAAACTTTTACTTAAGAAAAAATAATTTATACTAGAGAAAGTTGCAAAATTGATTTACAAATTACAAATGTCGAGCGTTACGTGAGAACAATGAAAAAATGGCCGACAAGATCGAGTCATATATTTGAAGTCTCGATAAAAACAAAGTATAAGAATAAAACAAATCACTGGTAGAAATCCAACCAAACAAATGTTACGGTAACATTTATTGAATAGGTTTCCGCCATTATTTTGTTTTATTTTTACTTTTAAGCAGTTATTGACACTTCCAAGATGTCCGAGACACATTGCGGCTAATTCAGCTCATTTTCTATATTGCTCTGTCCTTGTTTAACAGGTTTTAAAAGTGTTTTTCTTCTTCTTTCTATTAGCGCGTAATATTAAATTGATTTTCATAGTCTGTCTTTCTTATTTTGTTTTTTAAATAGCTTATGCACAATTTTATATAGCTTTTTCTAAAAATCTTGACCCAACTCTAATTTTTACGTTTGACAAAATAAAATTAGAGAAAGTGAATCGAAATGGAATGTTTTAAAATCTTATTTACAAAAATATGGAAACGTGTATTTTGCATTTTTAAGTATTTTTCTCTAAATCTTTCGCACGACGATGTCTCCATCATCAGTAGGTGAAGTTGTAATAATAAAATCAGGGTAATTTTTATTTTTTATCTACATTCAAAGCAAATTAGTTGTTTGATCCAACAGGTGCTGGGTAGTCGGTGGCCAGACAAAACATACCGAACAAGCCCCCACTAAAATAATTCAAACATAAACTAGTAACATATATTTTTAAAAATAAAAATAAAATTGCAGTTTTTTTTTAATAATTATCAATAATAATTATTTTTCTTGGTAAAAAATATTTTTATTTTTAAACAATTTTCGGCACTTCATAAATACCGAATCGTGAATATTTAGGCAAATTATAAAAGTACCCGACAAAGTCAACAGCAAACTGCGTTTGTTCAGATTAAGTAGCTGATCTTAAAAACTTCCTGTTTAAATTGTTGGATAAAAGTATGTAATAGTTAAGAAAGGATCTTCTCAACTTAAAGAATGGTTTTTAAATAGTTTGCAGCTTACTGGAAATGCTGAAATAATAAAGCTATCTCAAATATAATATTTTGATTGCAGAAAGTCCCTTCTGGACTCAAGTAAAGCAGGTTTACAATAACAGATACCACATACAGATATATGATGTCTACACTATTAGCCACTATCTTATGTAACTTTAGAACGCCATTTTTGACCCATTTAGTCGTAATAATAAAATCCTACATTACATCCTAGGAGCAACAACATCATAATCGCAACCAACTTCAGAGGAAGCAGATCCTATTTTCCCTGTAAATATCAAGTACTCCAACCACTCCCAGTTATTACAGGTATATGCTGATTAAGAAAATTCCATTTAAATTCAGCGGAAACAAGTAGTTGTAGAGATATAAAACATGTAATATGCAATATAAATCACTGGCTGCCAATTCTACTGCTACTTCTCTCCTACCGACACTGCAAACTCACAATTGTCTTTTAACATTTGAGGGTGGATATGCTGACAATAATTATCACAGTTAAATTTAGGGGGATTCTTTTTCTCCATCCAACCCCTAATAAAATGTGTTGTCTACTCCGAAAGTCATTCTTTACATGGGGATATTAAAGGGGTATATTCCCGAATACTGTTCTTAAGATAGGGAAATTAGCGGTGTCTATTCGAAAGCCGTTCTTAACATAGAAAGTTTGGGATATCTATTCCAAAAGCCATTCTTAACATGACAATACTCAAAGAAGTGAAGTGAAAAAATTCATGATTGTTTTGTTTTATACGTTAAAAAAATGAGAATTTACTTTAATACTATTGGTAGAAGAGTTGAAAAGGAGAGGAAGATTTGAACAACAAACGGAAACAACTAGGACCGCTACCACTGATTTCGATTACTCTAAACAGTTCATATACAGTGAGAATCTCTAACCTCTAAATCTTCTGTTTTTACTTTCACTTATTCTGATGAACCATTTGTCATATTTTTATTAATGCATACTGATTTACGCATTCCTTTAATTGTTTTTTTTTTTTAAATTCAAACAATACTTGAATATCATCCCCCCAAACCATCACTAATCGTCAGTCATATGATTTTATTTCGGCACTGCTGCCAGTGTCCGCAATTTTTCAGGAACAATAGCCGCAAATTTCGTTTTTGTGAGGGGGAGGAAGGCTTCCACCGGGCATCGCCGGTTAAAGGTTCCTGCTAGTTATTTATAAAGTCATTATTAATATGAAAAGAAAGATTCTTTATTAATTACATGGTTGAATAATAACATTGTCGCTCTAGGAAAAAGGATATGATTCCATTTTAGATGATGAAAACTGGTTTTTCTTTTTAAGTTGAAGACCATCTACTAGTTGGCCAGTTGTGTACAAATATCAAGAACGATGGAAACATTCTATCATGTCTTAAAGTGAGGCAATGCTCAACGAGCGAGATCGGAGATGCGCCACTGTTACAACTCATACCAATCCAAGTTGTGACAACAAAACTATTGTAATCATCCTCAGAATGCAAATCTGGACGGTTCATGGCTTGAAGGCACAGCTCAACGAAGTTTCCAGTCACGGTTATGGTCTTTGCTGTGGTTAAAAGTGGGGGCCACATTATGCCACTTTATATCTTGTAAGGAAGTTTGACAGTCAACACCAAAGTGTATCTCTGTGCGCTGAAAAATTTGGTGATCCACTGGTGCAAGAAGGTGGCTGCTGGTAAACCCTGGGTGTGGCAGCAGGACTCAGCGTCGACTCAACAGTAAAAAAAATACAAGGCTTGGCTTCAAAAGGAGTGCTACAACTTTGTACCCTTCTCTCACTGCCCCCCTACTCCAACCTGAACCTGCTGGACTACTTCGTATGGTCATACAACACAAAAACAACGCCGCCATCAACTAAGAATTCGTCGAGCTTCCATTGATGCTGTGGAAAAAGCACTACATAATCAATTATCTGAATAGATATTTTCAATAAAAGTTGAAAAAATAAACTGTAATGTTGTTTTCTTTTTTGCGACAAATTTATCGTTCTTCCTTGTATTCTATTATTTTACCAAACAATTTAATAAATAAATACAGGTGAGAAATTGAAACTCGAGTCAGAAGTTTTATTTCCTATGAAGTATAATATCATGGACAGAATCTGATCGAAAACTTTGAAGTAGGTGCTCGTCTCTTTGCTGATATTTATGAAATCATCTGTGATTTTGTTTCTTTTTGCTTGCTTATGTTTTCTTTTTGCAATTCTGATTATAACTTTTTTGCTGTGACAGAAAATAGCCATTATGAGAATCATATGTAGTTATACAAATTAGTACGGATCATGCTGAAATAATAACGTTATTATTTGGAAAATAATTACCTATTAAGAACCTCGTAAGAACATAGGTTTTGGGTCAATATCGATGAGATGCCTGTTAAGAGTTTGTAAAATTTACACGTTTTCTGGGCAGAAACAGATAACATAAAAAGGGATAAACATAACAAATATCAATCCTGCGTCACTTGTCATGGGTTGTGTTTTCAGTTGTTTTATATCGTGGCTGCTGGCTTGGATAGGGTAATACATTATGATGAAAGAGTTTGGATGTAGAAGCAATTCAGTTTTATCTTCCTTATCCCTTCCTATGATCCCTACATGTTTCCGTAGTACGGGCTTCTTCCACGGGCCAAAAAATGAATTCTATCACAAAAATCAAGACTTCTTCATTTGATATACAAGTTTCTTTTATATACTTTAACCAACAAGAAGCAAACTGGAGAAAGAGACTAACTCTATGCCCAGTAATTAATGCCTTTCATAATTATTGGATATCCACTATGTTTTAGCCAAGTAATCCGCTGTCCTGGTTTGGATAGGATTAAAACTGCTACCTTCAGACAATTTTCCCCTTGAAAGCGTAGAGAGTCAACGTCTCTACCCACTGCCCCACGGGCCCCAAGACGATGAATTCACCGAAACGTGGTAAAGCAACAACAGTTATGAAGATGATGATAGCAGCGCAAATAGATAATCACAAAAATTACTAATCTCAAAGGATTCCAATAAAAAAACTCCTTTCCTATAAAAAAAAAATAGACATGACTGGCAGTTCGCTAAATGCTGCTATGACAAAAAGCCATTCAGTCCGTAACCTAACAGCCACCCAGTTAGATCTGGGCTGGTGCATCTGCTACTAGTTTCTCGCTCCCAGACAAGGTTAAAAAAAGAGTCGCAAATCTGATAGGTCCTGAATTGTCATCTAAACTTCAGCCCCTGTCCCATCGACGAAATGTGGCATCCCTCTACCTTTTCTACAAGTACTTTAACGGTGAATGCTCTGACGAACTGCGAGCACTTGTGCCGCCTCGACGTAAATTACCCCGACGAACCCGACAAGCAGCTAACTCCCATACCTTCACTTTTGGATCCCTAGATGTAAGAGAGCCTTCTACTCCAGTAGTTTCTTCCTCAGGACAGCTAGACTTTGGAATTCCTTGCTGGGTCCCTGCATCCCCAACTGAACTGACATGCAGAAGTTCAAGTGTAACGTGAATCGACATCTTGCTGCCGAACTCCCTACACAGTACTCCTGATGCCTATGTCCCTGATAGTGGCCCCCTACACCAAAGTGACAATGTGCCTTGTTTGGGGTAAAAATGTAAAAATAAAAAAATAAAAAATTAGCTAAATATTTTTAGATAAAAAAAACAATAATAAAATAATATGAAGTGTCGTGAACAGGCTCCTGCGGAAGCAACGGCATGATAGAATGAGAGATGGTTGCCATGTGTTATTTTAAAATACATCAGACAAATCGTTAGCAAATAACAATGGCAAATATTTTTACAATGCTGATTATGATTATAAATAAGGCACAATATTACACTATGCTGTATGGTAATGTTCATTTCTGAATATTAGTAAAGACGTGATATAGACATGTACAGTTTCTATCTCCTTATCTCTTCCTACTTCCGTAAGAAGAGAGGTGGAGGGATAGTAACTTGAAAAACTGAAAAAAGAGAAACAGTGAAAAAGAGAAGGGAAAGAAATAAGGTTTTCACACGTTGGTCAATTGAAGTTTTAAATCATCGGAGAGAAATTTTATGGTTATTTTTCAAGCATATTCTGGTCGGCAACTTTAGTTTAGAAATATTAGTGGATACATTGGTATTATTTCGTTTATTATTAGCGGTCAAACCATATTTATACGTATTTTTACGTTCTTTTATTATTATTATTATTATTATTATTATTATTATTATTATTATTATTATTCTACTTTTATTATCATTATTAGAGGCCACACAATTACCAAACATACGCCACACAATACATTTCAAGAATACATAATTTTTAAATATGCTCACATTATGTATTCGCGTCTTTATACTCATATAACACACACGCATAGCGACATATACCTAATGAACATGTAAATATACGCATATATACATATGCATATGCATATGCAACTCAGCATATATATGACCAGCACATATAGTTATATAGATGTGTAACATATCGTATCAACATACATATTTATACTTCTGTACAAACACACATATATACACTAGATGGTCACATTCAATGCTGCCAAGACTAAGCTTGTTTGCTTCAATAATTCCAAGAAACCTTCTCTACCACTAATAGCAATGGCCAAAAACACATCAACTAGAAGTACTTCTTTTAAACTCCTCGGTTTAACGTTAGCAGGGAACATGAGCTGGAGCGATACATTGAGAGCGTTGCCAAGGCTGCTGCGAAGACGGTGGGCTCTCTCTACTATGCTAGAAAACTACTTACACTTGAAAGTATCCTGTACCTCTATAAGGCTACAATTCGCCCATGTATGAAGTAATGTTGTAACATTTGTGCTGGTTCATATGCTACTAGATTCTCACTCCTCGACAGGATTAAAAAAGAAAGCCAACATAATAGGTCCTGAACTGTCATCTAAGCTTCAACCTCGGTCCCATCGACGAAATGTTGCATCCTTCTAACTGTTCTACAAGTACTAAAATAGTGAACGCTCTGACGATCTACAAGCACCTGTTCTCCCTATACGTAAATACCCCCGACAAACCCGACAAGCAGCGAAATCCTATTCCTATACGTTAGAGATCCCTAGGTGCAAGAAAGACCTTTATTCCAATATTTTCTTCCCCAGAACTGCTACACTTTGGATCTTCCTTCCAGGATTTTGATTTCACAACTGTACTGACATGCAGAAGTTCAAGTGGAATGTGAACAGACATCTTGTTGCTCACTTCCTTTCCGTATATCCTTGCAACTTATATCCCTGAAAGTAACTCCCTACTTCCAAGTGGCAATGTGCCATGTTTGGGGTAAAAATTGAATAAAAACAAAGGAAAGTATATATATATATATATATGTATGTGTGTGTGTGTGTGTGTGTGTGTGTGTGTGTGTGTGTGTGTGTGTGTGTACTTTAATTTTCTTCCTTTAAAGATTGGGTATGATAGGGGGGCAAACCAGCTGTCAACATTGTCCTGCTTTTTATTGAAACTAACAGAGAGCTGATTTTAGTATCCTCGTTGGTTCCTTAAGTGCAATTATCTGGATCTCTTTTGCACTAGGTTAACCAGAAATATTAGTTATGTTCTTCTTCGTATAAAAAAATAATATTTTGCAGGCTAATGTTGCTTCCACTCTTTAAGGTTTCTCTTTTGGAAGGTCTCAGTATATTCCTACCGACTCGGCTATTTCTGTGGCAGGCTTGTTTGGTGTTTCAGCCTCATCTGTGAGACAGCCCTGACTAAAATGTTTGGCCAGCTTGGTGACTGATGTTGTCTTGCCGTCTTGTATCTTGATGCTCATATACCATTGAGAGGGTGTGGTACTGGGAGCTTCACAGATACTGGACTGTGCTCGCTATTGAGCCCTATGTTGGTGGTTGATCTCTGAGAGCCCTAGTCCTTCTTCTCCCCTGGGCAAATACAGTATTGGTAGACACAGATTTCTGTATATTATTTTATGAAGCGTTAGTAGCTTCCGTGTCTTGACATCTAGCCGATTTATGTATTTTTTTGTATTTTTGTGGCCAGTCACTGATACCAAAACTTTATGTTATTACTGGCATGGCCAGCTGGTTGATAGCAGTAATTTTATTTTTATTTGTAAGCTGTGTTTTGTAGAGCTTCCACACACGACGTACATACTCTTTGCCTATCGTCTTCCTCATCTTGGCATGTTGTATGTTGTCACTCTCTTCAATGCCAAGGTATTTATAAGCCTCGTGCTCTTCTATATCCCTGATGTCAATGTCTTCATTAAGCTGCATATTTTCTGTGTGGGTCTTCTAGCCAGCGCTTAGTGTACACTTGCCACATTTATCCAGGCCAAACTTCATTCCGATGTTATAGGATAAGGTGTGCACTACCTGCAGAAGCTGGTGCAGATCAGTGTCAGAGCTGGCATACAGTTTAAGGTAATCCATGAAGAGCGGATGGTTTACTTTCTTGCTTGGATCTCGATGGCATCCCTGACTCAAATTGTAGGCGCTCTGATTGTTAATCAGGAGCTTGCTGAGTGGGTCTATTGCCATATAGAAGAGTAAGGGAGATAAGCTGTCACCTTGGAATATTCCTCTCTAAATTTTTACTTCGGGGATGATGGTCTTTCCTCCATTGTGACTTAAGGATATTGTGATTTTCCACATCTGAAGGTGAGCCGCCAGTGTTTATCTAATTACTGGGTGGATCTTGTATAACTCAAGGCGGCGAAGTAACCATGAGTGTGGCACACTGTCAAATGCCTTCTGGCAATCGATCCATGCCATGCTCAGGTTTTTTCGTCTTCCTGCAGACTTCTAGGATGGTCTTGGTGATCAATAGCTGGTCTTTGGTACTGAGGCATTTTCTTCTACACCCTCTCTGCTCTTTTTCAAGGTAAGTCCCAGAAAATAGGTGGTCATATATAACGTCGGCTACCAGACCAGTAAAAAGCTTGTAGGTAGTTGTTAGACCGCATATTGGCCTGAATTTATTTGGCGATATGTGTCGTTGGTCTTAGGTTTGAGGCTGGTGTCTCCCTCTGACAACCAGAGTGGTGTTGTTTCCTCACCTCTTAGCATCCTGCTGAAGCAATCACTGTAGTGGCGATGGAGTGCAGTCAATTGTTTCAGCGAACAGTTTTGGACATTGTCGATGCAAAGTGCTTTGTGGTTGGACAATTTTCCCAGTTTTCTTGTTACTGTACCAGAAGTTATAACTGGTTCTGGCATCTGAAGCTTGGTTTCGTTGAGCCTAATTGTATCCTCAATCAACTGGGCCTCATGATTGTATTTTCTTTCTGTTTCAAATAGAGGCCTGCAGTAGTTTTCCAGGTCTTCCTCTGCAGGTGGACTATCTACAGTAATGGTGCCTGTAAGAAGTCCTCTGGTTTCCCTGTTTTGTATCTGGGATTTGATCTTGTCCTGGTTTTTAATTCTCTGGTCAAGTGCTGGTATTTTTCCTCCAACTCCCAAGGTGTATTATGCAACCCCTCAATGTTATCATGGTGGTATTTGGTACGAAGTTTTCTAATGGTGATCTTAAGTCGACCCTGTACCGAGGGATCTGCAAGAAACTGTTTTATTTGGCTTAGTTCCTTCCTGAAGAGGTTCAGTTGTTTTTGCAGCTTGGTATTCCAGTAAGGTGTTTGTCTGAAGACTCTGGGCCCTATTCGATAATTGTGGTTGACTGCTCGGGGGTTATTTTTCTGCGATGTAGAGCCCAGCTGCATATGTGATATGGTTGGCTTTTGGGAGCGTCACTGTTGTGGGTATTAGCCTCTTGAGAACGATGTTAACTTTGGCTATAATAACTTTGGCTGCTTCTGAGAGTACAACTGATGGTGGTGGTGGGATAAGTGATGGTGTCCTGTTAGGTGATGTAGATTCCTGGTTCGGTGGTTGTGGAGTTCCCAGCAGAGAGTTTGTGAGGATAGGTGTAATGTCACTCGGAGATTCCAGAGGCACAGGGGTTCCAGAAGATCTGGTCATGTGCTGAAACAGCTGGATGGATATTGATGGTGAAGTTGATAGTTGTGGTCTGACTTGTTGGAGCAGGCCTATCGTAGGAATTTTATTATGTTTACCAGGGGACATCTTTTGCTGACCAAAAGAGCTGTTATTTTTGAAGACATGTAGTCTAGTTCTCTTGTGGTGAACATTTTGAGGCTGGTATAACGCTAAATTGTTATCTTACCTGGAGGGATGTTGGCTTTTCCAGGATAAAAATGAAAAATGTTCTGTCTTTTTGTCTTTGATGCTTTAGTTAGAGGTTCTTACTCTCTCAGTAAGAATCGCTCCTGCGCTGCGTCCCCATTTGTCAAACCTTGAGTAGTGGTAGCAGTAGAGGATCACTTTCTTCTGTTCGACAGACCATGACTGGGTTTTAATCCCTCTCCTGTTTTATTTGAGATCTGTCAAGCGAGATGGAGGAAGGACGCTTGGTCCATCTTGGTCATGAACTGGTGACTATCCTTGTGTGACCTCTGGGGTGAGTGTGGTGTAACCTTCTGATGCAGGAAGGTTCGCACCATTGCTTTCCTCTTTCTGCACGATGCGTAAACAGGTTGAGTGCCCTTTTTATCCTGGGAGAAAGCCGTCCAGTTTGAATCCTTTTTTAGGCATTTTTCATGGTTGCTCTTCGTTGTCCATGACGTCTTATTGGTTATTCGAAGCTTCGCTCTACCTATCTTACATAAGTAGAGGGGGATCCCCTCTGCAACACGGGGGACGCACTGGATGGCCGAAGGAAGTCGGCACACCAGCGTGAGTGTGTGTGTGCGTGTGTGTATGTGTGTATATTGATATATATCTTACTATCTATATCTTTACTTTTATTTAAATAGAATTTGTCTGTGTTTTAGTATGTCAGTACGTTCGTTCACTATGTACTTGAAAACATTTGGGCCAATTTTGTATAAAATATCAGACGAAAGAACTTCATCTGCCTTGCAGTGTTCTTATATAGATTTTGTACTGAGATGTGATTGATATATATCGATAATCGATGATCGAAATAATCCGAACAGATGATGCTGACCAAAGTTAACAACTTACATAGTCTAACATCACAAGTGCATTTGAGAAGTTGTATTATCATACAAGACCAAAGGCTCGACATATAAAATCAGCAGAAGGTTCTTTGATATGACAGCGTCGCATCGAATTTTGTTCTGTTTAAAGCACCCTTGAGTATTATACTTGAATTCAAACCTCGAACCCTTGGACCCGTGTTATGTTTTACTAAACCCATAGTGTTCTATAAACAAAGAAACACATCTAATTTATATCATATAAAGACACAATAAAGGATAGCCGTCTTAACAAGTCACGTGGACAAGCGTAAGGCTTCAAGTTGAGCAGGCAATCAATCGATTTGATTGAAAAATAGCTGATTTCAACTATTTCGATGATCATCATCGGGACTCCCTACTAGTATACATACATACATATATGCATATATATATATATATATATATATATTATTACATTTTCACCCCAAACAAGGCACATTGCCACTCAGGTGTAGAGGGCTACTATCAGGGTCAGCAACTACGGGGGCACTATGTAGGGATTTAGGCAGCAAGATGTCGGTTCACGTTGCACTTGAACCTCTGCATGTCAGTACAGCCAGGGAAGCATGATCCCGGAATGGAATTCCAGAGCCTAGCGGTTCTGGGGAAGAAACTACTGGAGTAGAAAGATCTCCTGCATCTAGGGATCTCTACTGTGTGGGGGTGGGATTTAGCTGCCTGTCGGGTTTGTCGAGGGTGTCTGCGTCGTGGGGGCACAAGTGTCTGCAGTTCGTCAGAGCATTCACCATTAAAATACTTGTAGAACAAGCAGAGGGATGCAACGTTTCGTCGATGGGACAGAGGCTGAAGCTTAGATGCCAGTTCAGGGCCTATCAGATTGGCGACTCTTTTTTGAACATTGTCTAGGAGCGAGAGACTAGTAGTAGACGCACCAGCCCAGATGTGACATCAATACTCCATACATGGGCGAATGGTGGCCTTATAGAGATACAGGATACTTTCAGGTGTCAGTAGTTTTCTAGCACGGTAGAGAGAGCCTACCTTTTTTGCAGCGGCTCTGGCAATGTTTTCAATATAATTGTTCCAGTTCATGTTTCCTGTGAACGTTAGGCCAAGCAGTTTGAAGGATGTACTCTCAGACAGGGAGTCACTGGCCATTGCTATTGGTGGCAGAGAAGGTTTTTTGTAGTTATTGAAGGAAACCAGTTTGGTTTTGGCAGCATTGAATGTGACCATCCATTTATGTCCCCATTCCACTACAGATTGGAGGTCATCCTCTAGTGTTGTTGCCATTTCTTTAGATATGTGTTCATTTGTTTTCCTGGCATGCCTTTTATAGAGTGTAGTGTCATCAGCATATATACCTATCTCAGAGGCAGTTTTGTCGGGGAGGTCATTAATAAATATCAGGAACAATAGAGGTCCAAGAATAGACCCCTGAGGCACCCCCGCATTTATATCGCACTGTTTAGATGTTCGACCGTCGAAGACAACCTGGATTTTTCTCTTGTCTAAGAAGGATTCAATTATGCTAAGTATTCTACCAGTGATACCGTATGATTTATTTTTCCTGGGGAGACTCTTGTGCCATACCCTGTCAAAAGACTTAGATATATCTAGAGCTACCGCTCTGCCCTCCCCCGCTTTGTCCAGTGAATGGTATATACGTTCAGAGATTACAGTGAGAATGTCAGCTGTGGATCGGGCTTGTCTAAATCCATATTGTTTGTCAGTCAGAAGTTTAGCGTCTGTAAGCTGCCGAACTAGAGCATGGTTTATTATACAGTTCAAACGTACGCACTTAAATTCGTGTTATTTTTCCTTTTCGAGCGTATCTTCAGTGATGTTCTTGGCCTAGATCATTGAGCGGTTTCGGGTCTTTCAACATCATACCGCCCTCCCCAGAGCAGATCAGTCTCTAGCGAACCCTCGTTAAGTGGCATACTGAAAAAACACAAAACTAACTTAATCGGGCTCTTTATATAAAAAAAAAAGGTTGGCGGGCGAGTGCATTCGAGTCGGCCAAGGTGATCCACGCTTCCTAGTCACTTGGAAAAATAATCATGAAAAGAATAACATCAAAATAAGACACCCCTACATGTTTCACTTAACGGCACTAATTCGTTAATAATAAAAAATAAATAAAAACTACGCGACTAAAACAAATTTACTATTATAAAAATAAAATCTCTACGCGTTTTGATTAACGTTTAAAGTTGTTATTCCAATACTACTCGTTTAAAAACTCTAATCGATTAACATGGGTTACTAAAAACAAAAACTATACATATACATACAGATAAATATATACATGCCGTTAAAAAAAAATCTATTCTTCCCCTGTGAAGAAATAAATACGAAAACTAACTCGATTAATAACAAAAAAAAAGTCTTCGCGAAAACTTTAAAAACCGAAAACTAAACATTTATTACAGAGAATCGAAGACTAACGAAATTAACTAATTACACACGATTAAAAACTAAGTTCCCTTTGTACATATATTTCCTACCCCGATAAACCAATTTACATCTGTAAATTGGTTTATCGGGGTGGGAAATACTCCAGTTTTTCTTTTCCTATATTTTCTGTGTATTTTACCATACATTTTTCGAAACAAATAACTAAACCGTATTATATTAACGCCTTGTACGAGAAACGAAACAAAAACGAAAAACTATCGCATTAGATGCGAAAGACTGAAAATTTAAAGAAACAGACGATTTTACGATTAAAAGTCTAAGCAAACTATTTTACGATTAAAAAGACTAAGCAAACTATTTTACGATTAAAAAGACTAAGCAAACTATTTTATGATTAAAAGTCTAAGCAAACTATTTTACGATTAAAAGTCTAAGCAAACGATTTTACGATTAAAAAGACTAAGCAAACGATTTTACGATTAAAAAGACTAAGCAAACGATTTTACGATTAAAAAGACTAAGCAAACGATTTTACGATTAAAAAGACTAAGCAAACGATTTTACGATTAAAAAGACTAAGCAAACGATTTTACGATTAAAAAGACTAAGCAAACGATTTTACGATTAAAAAGACTAAGCAAACGATTTTACGATTAAAAAGACTAAGCAAACGATTTTACGATTAAAAGTCTAAGCAAACTATTTTACGATTAAAAAGACTAAGCAAACGATTTTACGATTAAAAAGACTAAGCAAACGATTTTACGATTAAAAAGACTAAGCAAACTATTTTACGATTAAAAAAGACTAAACACACGATTTTACGATTAAAAAGAACTGACTAAACAAACGATTTTACGATTAAAAAGACTAAACAAACGATTTTACGATTAAAAAAGACAAAACAAACAATTTTACGATCAAAAATGAACTGACTAATTACCATTCCACTAGTATATGAAAACACCCTGATCAAATACTTAACGGCTAAAATTAGTTGTAACTTTAAAATGTAATTCCCCTCCCCTACCCATTTTTTTTCTTTTCAATTTGTTTTCCACTTTACATATTTTCTTTTAAATTGAAAATAATGTCAAACATACCCCCTCCCCTTAAACTTTTTTTTTCCGTACGAATTTATACAAAATGGATTTTTTTTTTATATAACTTACGATAACCAGAATTAAAAAGTATTTTAGTTTTACCGGAAATGATTTCTCCAACGCTACATCTGTGTGTGTGTGTGTGTGTGTGTCTATATATATATATATATATATATATATATATATATATATATATATATATATATATAATTATTTTTCTAAGATATAGCAACCAATGAAGTTTTTAACGAGCATAAAAAAAGAGTGCTCAATATCGAAGTAGGGCAAGATTTACTTTTTATTTGTTTTGCATAAGCATTAATATGTCGCTATACATTTATGAGCATGTTTCGGAAACACATAATATATATATATATATATATATATATATATAAATATATATATATTAAATATAGTTTTTACTTTAATTTACCATGTGAAAACAAATCTAATTTATAAAACTCAATGTCGCTCTGTCTGTATGTTTGTCTGTCTGTCTCCATTACGTCAAATTCTATCTCTCCTAAAACTAAAAGTTGCAGATTTTTTATTAACCATTCGTTTAAGGTGTTTAAAATGGATCAAAATTGAAAACATCGTTATACATTTGGTACATTCATCTTAGTTTGTCTGCGATTCATGTTGGTACAGTGGTAACGTCACCAGCTTTGAATACTACAGTTTTGCTTTCGGTTTCGATTCAAGCTGATGGTACCCAGATACTTTCTTGTGTGCCTTTGACATCACAACGCTATAATAATACAGGGTGACCCCCCCAAAATGGGGCCCAACTCTAATTAGGCCCCATTTCTTAGTGTTTTGTCCGAATGAAATGAAACTTTGGTCATAACTAGTTTATCATATTCAAAACATCACAGCAAAACACTAGGGTCTTTGGCCTTTTTTTTCTCCGTTCTACAGCATATGTTCTAGATGGCCTCCATTTAGCTTTTCTTGGGAGGGGGGGTCACCCTATACTAGACTACCCGTGACCGCTGGGTCAGTATATTATATTAGCTATGGAATTAATGTATGACCGTGACACTTCTGATGTAAAGAAAATAGTCTGTTTTTGACATAACAGAAGCATTTCTATGAAAGTATATTAAAATGAAAAAAGAATATAGATAAATTTCTATGAGTCGTTATGTTTATAATTATTTATTTTTGAAAATAAAAATTTACTGTCATTGAATTATAAGTGGTTTGACATACTTATAGGTAAATGTGCACTGAACAGATACCAGAACTTGATGCCGAATGTGGACCCTGCACAAACATTTGTCTATTTAGCCATGAAAAACTTTTTCAGGCCGTAAAAAAAAAAATTAAGCCCAAGAAAATATCAAATTGATAAATTGTAGTCACATTTGAGCAAAATGCTCAATACGTAGGTAGAGTTAGTTAGCATAAGCCTGAAGAATCCTAGAGTGGATGAAACGCGGAATATTCAGTGTAACTTAATCGCCATATACATTTTATAACTTACTATATATATATATATATATATATATATATATATATATATATATATAAGTTAATAATTAAATATTTTTATATCTACAGGAAAGTTTGTTCAGCCTTCATATTTTATCAGTGACGATGATAACGGATTTGTTGGATGTCTTCTGCTCCAAGTCTGTGGTAAAACTCAGTCCTAAACGATTATCGAATAGGAATCTTGCTGAAATGAAAATTTATTTGAATTAGGCAAAAATGAGGATACGAGCTTTCACAGAGGAAGTACAATATAGCTTTGAGACTTATGGAAAGTAACCAGTCACACATAAACATTTAATTTATTAACGTTTATTTCCTTTTGTTTTATATCAAAAGTGAGAAAAGAAAGAATCAGAAAAATCTCGATCATTAATGCTCTTCGAAGTGTTATAGATGGTCATGCTATAGGCATAGACGTCGCCGAATGTTATTTGGGAGGTAATTGGTGAATATCAAGAATAAAGTAGAGCCAGAATGGAGCATCGACTCTAATACTATGTTTCAGATTCTGCTCATAAAAGACTTATTTTATACATCCATCGAAGATAACTATTTTACTGGCTTAGAAAGCATTTTCAGAGTTAGCCAGCAAATATGCATTTATGAAAAATAATATGAAAAAACTTTTTATATGGTAAATACTGTTGTTCTCCGAATAAAAACTGCATCAATAAATGTATTGATATTCTTATTACAGCGATCAATCTTGCGTGAAGAAATCCGTAATGCTTGTCACATCTTTTATAGAAGTATGGTACAATTTATTGATTGATCATAGATTTAAACAATTTGTTCATTACGCACAAGCGACTGAGTGATCTCTATTGAAATGCAGAAGAAGAATACGTTTATATACTAATAAGACTGAAGAAGTTTTCCACACTGATAAGACCTGCGTTGATTCTTTTCATTATTATTATAACTAACAAGTATATACAGACCCCAGAAGCAAATATTTAAAAGTTTCATGAAGAAATATAGTAGAATTACAGATATTAAGCCAATTACTTTAATAGAATTCTCATACTATATCTATCGACTATTATATAAATGGAGTTTGTCTACGTGTCTGAGTATCCGTGTATTCATTTCCCATGGACTCTAAAACGGCTGGGCTGATTTATATGTGCCTGGCAGTGTTCTTAGATAGATGTTGTATCAGAATGTCTTAGATAAGTATCGGAAATTGATAATCGAAATAATCCGATGAAAGAAGGAACAGGTGATGTTGACCAAAGTAAACATCTTATACAGTCTAACATCATAAATTGCATTCGAGAAGATTCCTTACCAAAGAAGCCGAAAGGCAAAACCTATAAAATAAACAGTAGGTTCCTTGATATGGCAGGGCTACATTCGAAATGAGTGTTTCTGTTTCAAGTAAAATTGCACTTGGATACTTTACTTTTTTTATTTTAAACTAAAATTAAAACTATTATCACCGAACAACAAGTAATGCCAGACATATAAAATCAACAATAGGTTCTTTAATATTACAGTGGCCCCTTTAAAATGAATGTTTCTTTTTAGAGCACAGTTGAAGCAGGATACTTCACATTTGTATTTTGCACTTTAATGCAAGCCATTATATATAAAAATAATTTTATAAAATCAACAGTAGGTTCTCTATAGTGTAATGTTGATTACAAGATATTACGAACTTAGTAACTGCGGAAGGCATGGGAACCTTCCTCAAGGCATATCAATTAGAGCAGGCAATCAATCGAATTGCTTGAAATACGGGCTCTATAATAGATTTCGATGACAATAAAAATACGGGAGTGTAAGACATTTGTTGATCATCCTTCAATCCCGAGCAACATCTGGTAAACCTAGCTAGTGTATATATCGAGCAATATTTGTTTTTAATGTATATATATATATATATATATATATATATATATAATTCCATGAAACCATGAACGAATTTATTTAAACCTTATTAAGTAAATTAAATATACTCGGTCAACCAATAATCCCTGTACTTTATTGTACTGTATTTCTCGCTCTTTTTATGCGTACCTGTAATTCATAGCATTCAAAATGTTGTAAGTTACCTCAGCCAACTGCATTCACTCTAAACGTAATGTACCGGCTTTCCTCAGGGGAGAAAGCTTTATGGGAATAATGAGTTCATAAGCGGTTCTTATTCACATGTATATTCCAGTTAAGGGAGATGACAACGCTAAGCTTTTACAGCCTATATAGGGAGTTAGCGTCGTTCTACATACAGCACCTGATACTCCCAAATAGTCACCCATTTGTTATTGACCAGGATAAAGGTTGCTTAACTTCGGTAATTTAACGAGAACCGACGTGCTGAATGTATGTAAATGTACTTATCGGAAGCATTCCGATACAAACCTATCTAAGAACACACCGAGACACACCAAGTGTATGTTTGTAAAATAAACAAAATCGACCCAGTTGTTTCAAAGTCCATAAGAAGGAACTCACACACACACACACACACACACACACACACACACACACTCTCTCTCTCTCTTCTCTCTCCCCCCTCTCTCTCTTTCACACACAAAGTGTCTTATATATAGAAGTAGAGATTACAGGAATACCACATTTTTTGGATAGCATATAAAGAAGCATATGTAACCCAACCCCTTAGAGGGGACCAATTGGCAACATTAAAGAGTAAAATTGGAACATTAAAAAGGTGAAATTGGCCCGGATTGAGACTTTTGTATAAAAAGCTACCCCAGACAATAGCGAGTAAACTGATATGAATTATATATCAAATACAAAAACGACCGTAAGTTGATAATGACACATATTTTTGTAAAGTCGGAGAAAACAAAACTAGAGATGTTTTGTCTTCATCCGTGACCTGAGGTCAACGCATTAACCTTTATGGGAAAATCATGATTCACAGAATTCTGTGCAAAAGATCCTAATTATTATGCAGGGGTAGGTTGGCTAATTAACCAACCAGAGAAGGCCCCGTTGAAGGATTTAGCGAGATGTTTGACCGAGAGGTGGACCGAATAAACCTCAAACTCACGCCATCCACAACTAGTAAAGCTATTGCACCCCTAATGTTTTTTTAGTTTGGAGAAATCTAGTGCCACCTCTTCTTCTGTCTCCCACTCGCCGCTGCCCTTTAACTGAAGAGAAGTTGGCATTCGAGAGACATTTGAAATGAATTATCAAATCTTATAAAAAGAAATTGTATTTTTTTTTCTTTTAGACTGAATAATAAATATAGAAAAAAAAACGAACTCGGTTATATATATATATTTTTTTACTGAATTGTCTTTTGGCGATCTGTTGAGTCACTGTTTTTCAGCATACGATAGACCTGCGGAACTAACGTCATATGAATCATTGACTCAAAGAGGACTGCGAAAGACCCGACCACGGTTGAAGACTGATCGGGTATGACCTAAAGCACTTTTGCAGCCTTTTTTGATGCATTGACTGTAAAAGTCCGTCGTGCACATCTCTGTCGTCATCATGAAATCAACGAACCCATCTCCAATGATTTCTGACATCAAACCCATCCGCTTTGTAACCGTTCAACAAACCCCGGTAGAATATTGATTGTTCAATTTTTCCTCATGGAAGAATTCAATGACGCACCTTTTCTTCTGATGCACATCTTTAACGGGGGTCGCTTTCATAGAGTATAATGTCAATATCTACAACAGAGAGATGAAACTTACCGGTCATGAATCCATAAGTTCAGTTATATTAACCATGCCATTTCCAATATTCTCTGACTCATTCGGGCGAAATAGAGATATTATGCATCATTCTTGAAACGTCTCTTGTATATATTACAATTAAAATGTTCGAGCATGGAGGGTATCCTTATTCTGTAGAAGTGCCTCTAAGCACCCAATATATCTGACATTGCGTAGCATTTACATTTGAGCTATCATTATCATGAGTGCTAGATATTTTTAGTTAATTTCTTCAAATACTATTCTTGGCGTCTTAATTGCATCATACCATGGCCGACAGACGGCTTCACTTCATTGACATCGTAGTATTGGCAACACTAGTCGCGAGAGATCAATCGGGTACTTGGTGCAATAAGAGACGTAGTTGTAATAGTCATTCACCTGAAATAACTCAATAGAAATGATGCCATTTCTCGAGAGGGTGAAGTACAAATTGTAATGGAGGAAGGCATATATTCATAGAAAAAAAAATTACTATATCAGTCAAACATCATAGATTGGCTCGTTGACTGTGTATTATATTTTGATTTTTAATCAAGGCTAGACGTTTAATATTGGATGCGCATAATATAAAACCTTTTTTTTCTTCTGAAACTGAAAATCAATCCATTGTAAATAGATTCGGGTAATGAGTCGTTTCATCCAACCATGATCAATAAACACTATAAACGGGCATATATATATATATATATATATTATTATTATTATTATTATTATTATTATTATTATTATTATTATTATTATTATTATTATTACATTTTCACCCCAAACAAGACATATTGCCACTTTATTGTAGGGGACTACTATCAGGGGCATAGGCATCAGGGGTACTGTGTAGGGAGTTGGTCAGCAAGATGTCGGTTCGCGTTACACTTGAATTCTGCATGTCAGTACAGTTGGGGAAGCAGGGACCCGGCAGGGAATTCTAGCTGTTCTCGGGATGAAACTACTGGAGTAGAAGGCTCTCTTACATCTAGGGATCTCTACTGTGAACGGGTGGGATTTAGCTGCTTATCGGGTTTGTCGGGGGTATTTACGTCGAGGGGACACAAGTGCTTGCAGTTCGTCAGAGCATTCACCGTTAAAGTACTCGTAGAACAGGCAGAGAGATGCAACATTTCATCGATGGAAGAGAGGCTGAAGTTAAGATGACAGTTCAGGATCTGTCAGATTGGCGACTCTCTTTTGAACCTTGTCTATGAGCGAGAAACTAGTGGTAGATGCACCAGCCCAAATATGACAACAATACTCCATACATGGGCGAATGGTGGCCTTATAGAGGTATAGGATACTTTCGGGCGTTCGTATCTTTCTAGCACGGTAGAGGGAACCCACCTTCTTCGCAGCGGCCCTGGGGATACTTCCGATGTAATTGTTCCAACTCCTGTTTCCTGAGAGCGTTAGGCCGAGGAGTTTAAAGGATGTACTTTCAGATACATTGGCCATTGCTATTGGTGGTAGAGAAGGCTTCTTGTAATTATTGAAGGAAACCAGTTTAGTCTTGGCAGAATTGAATGTGACCAAACATTTTTGTTCCCATTCCACTACAGATCGGAGGTCATCCTCTAGTGTTTTTGCCATTTCCTTACATATGTGTTCATTTATTTTCCTGTCGTGTCTGTTATAGAGTGTGGTGTCATCAGCAATATATACCCATCTTACAGGCAATTTTGTCAGGGAGGTCATTTATGAATATTAGGAATAACAGAGGTCCGAGGATAGACCCCTGAGGCACTCCCGCATTTATATCGTATTGTTTAGATGTAAGACCGTCAAGGACAACCTAGATTTTTCTCTTATCTAAAAAGGATTTAATTATGTCATGTATCCTACCATATGATCTGATTTTCCTGAGAAGACCTTCATTCCCTTCCCTGTCAAAAGACTTAGATATATCTAGAGCTACACATCTACCCTCCCTCGCTTTGTCCAGTGGCTGAAATATAAGTACTGAGATTATAGTTAGGATGTCTGTTGTTGAACGGGCTTGTCTAAATCCATATTGTTGGTCAGTCAGAAGTTTAGCATCTGTAAGGTGATGGACTAGAGCATGGTTAATTATGGTCTCAAATATTTTGGCGAAAAGTGGAGGCAGGCTAATGGGGTGATAATTTGATGGGTCAGTTCTTTCGCCAGAATTCTTGAAAACTGGTACTACAGAAGTAGTTTTCCAGCAGGCAGGAAAGCAAGATTCATTAAGACATCTGTTGTAAAGTTTGGAGAGAACTGAGCACTTTTTAATAGCACAGCCGGGATGAGATCAGGTCCACATGCTTTTGCAGTGTCAAGATTTCTTATGATAGCATGCACATGAGAAGGAATGATTTTCAGATTGTCTAGTGTGGTGTCTGTCCGCAAAGGAAAGTCAGGAAGGGGGCAGTTGGCAGGGTCCAGTGTGGAGTTGGAGGCGAACCGACTGGCAAGCATGTTAGCCTTTTCAGTTGCAGAGCAAACAAAATCATGATTGTTTGATAGTGGGGGGATTGTTGATTGCCCATTATTTACTACACTGTTGTAGATTTTCAAGTAGTCGCGGGTCCTAATTTCTGTGCTTCGATGCGCTTTTTGGTGGTTTTAGTAAATTCTGTCTTAGGTGTCGCTATTTCTTTCTTACAGTTACTTCTGGCTTCTATATACTTCTGCCTATTTGAACTGGCCTTATGTCGGTAAAATCTGCGGTACGCATGCTACCTTTGCGCGATGGCGGCTGCAAAAGTAGAAGTAAACCATTGGGGAGAGTGTGGCTTGCTATAAAATTTCCGTGTGGAATAATGTGCTCTAATTGTTGTTTTGAACCATTAAGTGGTTTCATTTGCGCACTGTTCAGCAGAAAGTGAAAAGATATTTTGCCAAAGGGCGTCCCTGATGAGATCCCTGATAGATTTCCAGTCATCCGGAACTGTGGTCAGAAACAGATCTAGAAGTGATGCGTGTTGTTCTTACTAGTCTGGGAAACGGGTTGGAAACGTAACCATCTGTGATAGAGAATGAGATATAGAGAACTTATATGTAGTCATACCAGCTGCGTCTGTGTGAGTAGAAAATCCAAGCTATATATATAGATATATATATATATATATATATATATATATATATATATATATATATAGTCATCCACATACAGTACTGTTTCGCTGTTTCACAGCTCATCAGTGCGGCTAGACAGGCAACTACCTCAAGCCAGGATTGAAACCCGACCGTTTGTACGGCAGTCAAGGCTCCTAACCATTACGCTATTGGCGGCTGCTTGAACGAGTAGTGAGTTTAACGATGTTTTGATATCGTCCGAAATACCTCCGCTCGATTTGTTTACACAAAGAGCGTCGCTTATATGCTAATGGTAATTCGTGTTTCACTTCTCAATATGCTCAACTCAAGGTGAAGAGCACTATAGTCATCCACATACAGTACTGTTTCGCTGTTTCACAGCTCATCAGTGCGGCTAGACAGGCAACTACCTCAAGCCAGGATTGAAACCCGACCGTTTGTACGGCAGTTAAGGCTCCTAACCATTACACTATTGGCGGCTGCTTGAACGAGTAGTGAGTTTAACGATGTTTTGATATCGTCTGAAATATATATATATATATATATATATATATATATATATATATATATATATATATATATATATATATATATTAAAACGTATTATAAATAATATGCATATTTATTCCGAATAAATTATTTTTAGCGATAAAAAATTAGTCTGATGATTTCTTAGAAAGAAAATATGGAAGTTTACTTACTAGTAATATATGCATAGTATTACACACACATACTGATAGATAGATAGATAGATAGATAGATAGATAGACAGATAGAAATATGGCTAAATCATATAGAAAAATCATATAGAGGTATGTATATATATATATATATATATATATATATATATATATATATATATGTCGGGTATAAATATATTTACAATTGCATATGTATGTACATGCGTGCGCGCACACGCACACACATATGCATAAATTTATAGCAATTTTGACAATATATATGGCAATTTAAGTTAATCAAATTTTATGGCTTTATCCTCGTGGGGATTTTTTGGGCTGCATGGAATACCGTTCGTATATTTCTTATATATTCTAATGGTAATGCTTGTCGGCCAATAAAATTCTTTGCTATCCATTCATTCATTAATTGTAGCCAATGGGCGCTTTAATCAGGCAGATGGATCACATGATCTCTATTTCACCTCTTTCTTGTTCATTTTGGCGATGGAGAATTTCTGTGTTCTTTGTTTTAGTGATCTAGTTTTTGTCAATGTACTTTTTCGTGACCTTTTATTTTATACTAGTTTATATATATATATATATATATATATATATTTATTTATTATTGGCTCACATGGAGCTTTCACACAAGTCAACAAACGATCTGATTGGAAACCTGTGGTATTCTCTGGAAGCTGAGTGACAACAAGTCTCCGCAGACGTCCAGCTCTCTCCATCTCCTTCGATAGAATGTGAAAATGAATTTGCATCATCGCAACAGCCGCTTACTATTGATTTCTCGCTGGTAGTGACCATTGGTTTATACTGGAATTTGAGTGACACTCAGCCTCCCCAGGATCCCAGTTCTCTTTGCGCTTGTCCAGCCGAGGTCTGGTTGGCGCTCGCTCCTCGGTCTTTCAGTCCTTATTGACCCTTCTCGGTCCTTTGGTATCATTTTTTTTTGGGGGGGATCGGTGATGAAACAATGGGGGTTGCATGATGGGGGGGGGTGCATAACTTGTAAATATACAGTTTCGGTGTTCTTTATTCCCTGTAACGCTTATTCGTTATATTGTCTTGTATTATTCTCCGCATTCAAGGGTTTTCCTTAATATTTCAGTCATTTTCATTATCGTTAGTCGTTGTACTTTTGCAGTTATTCCTCTGATTCCAATTTCTAACATTCTTTTTTCGAAGTTTTTCGGGATTGTTCCTAGTGCTCCTACTATTATCGGTACTATTTGGACTTTCTTCATCATCCAAATCCCTTTTAACTCTCTGGATAGCTCTGTGTATTTGTTTCGTTTCTCCTTTTCTTTCATACGCATCCTGTGATCAGCTGGGACTGCAAAGTCCACGATTTGACAGGATTTTTCTTTCTTGTTAATTTTTACGATATCTGGTCTTCTTGCTTGGATGGGTTTGTCTGTCTGTATGTCCATGCCCCATAGGATTTTGTTGTTCTCGTTTTCGAGTGCTGTAGCGGGTTTATGCTTGTACCATTTGTCTGTACGCTCAAAATGCAGTCGTTTACACAATTCCCAGTGTACCATCCTCCCCACTTGGTCATGCCTGTTTTTGTATTCCTTTTGGGCAAGTTTGCTGCATTCGCTTACTATATGGTTTATCGTTTCGTCTCTTTGTCCACAGGGTCTTCATTTGCTGTTTTCTTGTGTTTTATCAATCCTTGCTTTGATATGGTTGGTTCTTATCGAGTTATCTTGTGCTGCAGTTATTAGAGATTCAGTTTCTCGGTTTATATGTCCTTTTCGCATCCATGTCCAGGTGTTTTCGTTATTCTCATCTTTTGTCATTCTTATGAATCTTCTGTAGAGTTGTTTCTCTTCTCATTTCTCTTTTCTCGTTTTGTCATTTGTCTCTCTGTTTTCTGTTGTTTTTTTTTCAGTGTCTCTCGCTGCCATAATTATCCTTTCAGTGTTTTGCATTATGTATTTTTCTAGTTCCTTTGTCGTGTCCTCCACACAGTCTTCTATAGAGATCAGTCCCCTCCCACCGTCTTTCCTTTTTACGTAGAGTCTGTCAATGTCGTTCTTTGGGTGTAGTGCATTATTCATGGTCATGAGTTTCCTGGTTTTCTGGTTGAGTTGTCTCAGTTCTTCTTTTGTCCACCCTATAAACGGTCCAGAGTATCTTACTAGTGATACTGCCCATGTATTAATACCTTTTATTAGGTTTCTACTATATAATTTAGTTTCCAGGAGTTTTCTTGTTCTCCTGAGGTATTCCTTTCCAACTTTCTCTTTCATTTCTGTTGCTCTGATGGTGTCTGCTTCCAGAATTCCCAAGTATTTATAGTCGTCTTGTTTCCCTAGTGCCCTCATTTCTGTTTGGTTGGGTAGTTTCATGTCTTCTGTCGTTTCCAGTTTTCCCTTTCTTATAACTAGTTGTGTGCACTTTTCCATTCCAAATTCCACTTGGATATCTTGGCTGAAGATTCTGGTAGTATTAATTAGTGTCTCTAGCTCCTTTTCGGTCCTTGCAAAAAGTTTCAGATCGTCCATGTACATCAGGTGGTTCATTTTTTCCTCTGTATTGGAGAAAGTGTATCCGGCTTGGCACTTTCTCAGAATACTGTTCATGGGCATCATGGCTATGATGAACAGTAGTGGTGATAACGAGTCTCCTTGGAAGATGCCTCTTTGTATGTTAATTTCTGTTATGTGTTGTCCATCATCTGTCATATCCAGTCTCCATGTTTTCATTGTATTTCCTATTACGTTGGTGATCCTGCTTGGTATTTTATACATTATTATTATTATTATTATTATTATTATTATTATTATTATTATTATTATTATTATTTGTGTTGTTATCCTAAGATAAAATTAATATGTGTATAGACACGTTTGCTATTTCACTTCCGAAGTTTAATTAATTAACTGCCGTCTAAGTTTTTAAATATGTTGTCCTGCCGAAATATTTTCCACTCGAATATCAGTGTGCGTCCAGTTTTCTTGAACTATCAGTTATTCGGCGTGTTTTAATGTATTCTGTAGTCGTAATATCTACTTTAAAATATAGGCATGTCATTCCTACCTAAAAATAGATACATAAAATTTATGCAGTTAGATAATAATAATAATAATAATAATAATAATAATAATAATAATAGAACAAATCTTCCACTTCCTGAATAATCGGGGACTATAAATACCTAGGAAACAGACATTATCAAAACAACAGAAATGAAAGAGAGAATTGGAAAGGAAAACAAGAAAACTTCTCGGAACGAAATTATATAGCAGAAACCTAATAAAAGGCATAAATACATGGGCAGTATCACTAGTAAGATACTCTGGACCGTTCATAGGGTGGACTAAAGAAGAACTGAGACAACTCGATCAGAAGACTAGGAAACTCATGACCATGCACAACGCACTACATCCGAAGGACGATGTTGACCGACTCTACGTAAAAAGGAAAGACGGTGGGAGGGGACTGGTTAATATAGAAGATTTTGTGAATGATAACAAAAAAGAACTAGAAAAATACTTCATGCAAAACACTGAAAGAATAATCATAGACCCACATATATGCATATAAATATATATAAACATATGCATACATATATATACACATATATATACGCAATTTACAAATATATATATAAATAAATGTTTAGAGGTACAGAATTTAAATACAGTGTTAAATATAATAAGCAAAATCTCTCGAGAGCTCTTTCAGCTATCATCTCATCAGGAGAAAATCGATAGCGTAAAAATAATAATATTATGTTGAAAGTAAAGAGTTCTGATGGGGAACTATTGAATGTGCCAAAAATTACGGGGACACTAAAATAAAGTTTATTAACGTTTAAAAAACGATTCAAATATTGGCACAACGAGGGGGGGGGGGGCGGGAGAAAAGATTCACAGTTCCCCAAAGAGAAACAATGCGTTAGATGTTTCTTTCTCCGGCACAAAGGATTCCGCACCGCAATAGAGACAGACTCCAAAATCTTGAAATGGTTTCTGGAGTCCGCACTATGTAGCACCTCGAACCATTCTATTTTATATATATCGGTACAGCACGGGTTGTCAACCAAATGCTGGCCAATAGCAGAGTCCAACGCTGCAGAAGGAGGGAGACGACCAGACCTCATCCTCCCTTGTCTGATCTTCGATGGAACATGCTGGTTTATACGAGTCAAAAGATGCAAGGATGTTCGCCCAATATAACCAGCATCGCTTGGCATTTGAATTGATATACAATATTGCTATTTTGGATGTAAGACAAACTATTCTTGCGAAAAGAAGGAAATGCAGGTCTCGTAGTATATACTAAACACAAGGACACAGAATAAAAGCAGTCATAAATACTTCTGCGAATCTGTTTGGAAAGTCTTTTACTCTTTCCCCCAATCACGGTAATTTTTAATAAACCGGGCATTTCAAAGGTCCACACTTATAGGGGATTTAAAATCAGCAACCTTTTTTAAAATACAGTCATCAATAAGGTCAACAGGATAACCATTATTGATGAATATTTCCCTGATCTTATCGAGTTCGGCGTCCAATCTGTTAGGCGAACAAATCATCAGGGCTCTATGTACCAAAGTATTAAGTAAGCCGACCTTACGTGATTTTGGTACGAAAGACAACCAGTTCACATATAGGCCAGTAAATGTCGACTTTCTATAAATATAATCTTGCACATTCGACAAGAACATCCAAGAAGGGAAGCGAATTGTTCTTCTCACTTTCCATAGTGAACTTTAGAGCTTCATGCAAAGAATTCAACTTATCAAAAAATATCGACGCTTCACTTTGCGATGGAAAAACAGCAAAAGTGTCGTCAACATATCTGAAATATGCAGTGGGTTTTGTTATAGAATTAAACAGAACGGATTCATTGTACCCGACGAAAATATCCGCTAAAGTCGGGGCCAACGAACTCCCCATTGAAACCCCGTCAACCTGACAGTACATAATATCACAAAAACTAAACTTCACAGATTTTGTGCACATTAAAATGAGTTCAATAAGAATCTCTGTAGAAAAACGTGGAGCAGTCAGGCGACCATCGTAAAGCGCCTCGATACATATACGTATAGTCTCATCCAACAGTATGTAGGTAACGAAACTAGAGACAGCAAATGAGCACATAAAAGATGTCTCTGCATTAGAATCCAATACACGTACATAATCAACAAACTGAAAAGAATCAGGGACACAATGCGTGGTATATAACTCGCGCACAGGTTGCTGAATTTCCACAACCCACTGAGCGAAAGAATGTTGTACCGAACCAACCATTGATGAAATAGGTCCAAGTGGAACACCTTGCTTGTGGATTTTGGGAAGACCATACATTCTAAGATGTTGTGAACCAGAGGGTCTAATCCTGTCATAGACATCCTTGCAAAAATCTTTCTTTTTAAATAATGCAAGTAGACGTCTTTGCATTTTTGTCTCGTTCTTGTAAGTATTATCCGTCAACTCGACAGGACCGAGTTTACGGAATTTCGAAATATCATTGAGAATAAGTGCCATTTTCTCAACGTAGTCCGATTTGTCCAAAATCACCACTCCTGCGCCTTTGTCTGGTTTGCACATATAAATATTGGCATTGGATCGTAATACTTTCATAGTTTTAAATTGAGTTATTTTCCAGACAAAGTCGCTATAATCAACGGGTGTGTTACTATATCGGTGAGCTAAGGCAATTGAACTAAATTTCATCCCAGACATTCTTTCCGGGGAAATAGGAACATTATCTCTCGGTTGGGAGAATAAAACTTCAAAGACAGAAAGTGTTCGCTCTTTATTTATACTGGTTGGGGGAATACAAAAATCCAATCCTTTGGACAGAACTCTATTTTCCATGTCTGTAAGTTCAGTTTTCGAAAGATTGAAAATATGTTTTCTTTCATTAATGAGTTCACACCAATATCTTCTACGACACTTGGTTTTACGAAAACTAAAGCAAAAAAAATAAAATAAATGTTTATCTTAATTAATTTTCCACGTTTTTTTTTCTAATTTGATCAGAATCATTTAGATAAATATTTTTCCAACGAAAAAGTAAAGCCTGATTACAATTTTTTTTACTTTTTTATCATTCTCTCCATTCTACGAATAAGTTTACGTGTCCCAATTGTGTTTTGCACGGTTTAGCGCATTTTCGAAACCAGTGACAGTTTAAACAAATTGTCTTGACTATATCATTATTGTTATTTAAGATGATTAATTATTACGTACTGTGGTATTTGCGGACGAAATATAAGGTCGAATTAGATGAGTCATTTATGTATGCAGGTTTATAGTGAGACACCCTTTCTCGCAAGATCATTGACGTAAAGCAACGATGAAATTGATCAGTACCAAATCAGTGACCAATTAGAAACGCTGGGCGGTATATATTTGCACATACAATTATTGTTTAATTATATGTGGATTTTTTTTACATGGGGTTAACCACTTATGAAGGCCTGAAGGCCACTCAGAGATAAGGGTTATTGCGTGTACAGTAATCAATGAGATAGTATTGTAGTAATCATTAGTGTTGGGGGTTTTGATAGAGTGTCTTATTTAAGGAGGCGGTTTGTCAGGAGTTTGTTTGTGTTGAATTTGAAGACGTTCAAGTAGTAGTCAGGTGGGAAAGAGGCAAGCGGCAGAGAGTTCCACTGGCGTGCAGTTCTAAGAAAGAAACTTTGCTCATGGAATCTACGTTTGGATTTAGGCACAGATAGAGAGTGGGGAACATGATTGACAGTAGTTTCAGCCAGATGGGTGTTTCTCGTGAAAGATTGGCGAGGGGGGACCAGGGATTGGAGCTCAGACGAGCACCTGCAATGGAAATAACGATAAAACAAAGACAGGCTCGCAACGTCTCTTCTGTGGGTGAGAGGTTGCAGGGAAGAGAAAAAAGCATTCCCCACTAAACAACGAAGTCTATTTTGTACTCGATCAAGGCAGGATGGGCTGTTTTTAGCAGCTTCTGCCCAGATGTGGCAGCAGTACTCCATCCTTAAACGTACTTGGCTTTTATAGAGATAGAGAATTGCATCAGTAGTGAGATATCTTCTGGAGCGGTAGAAGGATCCTACCATTTTCCCAGCGTCCCTGGCAGCAGATTTGATATAGGAGTTCCATTTCAGATCAGGAGTAAAGGTCAAACCCAGAAGCTTGTCAAAACATGGAGCCTCCCCAAGACGAGAGCTATCCATTTCAATTGATGCCAGATGGGGATTAGAGCGTTGGTGATGTAAAGATAGAAGCTTGGTTTTTGGATGCATTAAAAGTGACCAGCCACCTCTTCCCCCATTGTACCACGTGCTCAAGAAAAGACGAGAGAGAATTAGAGAGAACTTTGTCATTTACGGCCTTTGATGTGTTGCCATAGATGGTCGTGTCATCAGCATAGATGTCAACGAATGATTTAAGTATGTGTTTTGGGAGATCATTGATGTAGATCAGGAAGAGAGTTGGGCCCAGGATGGACCCCTGGGGAACTCCAGCATTAATACTGTGGGCCTCTGATTTCTGCCCATCAACCATTACTCTTATGAACTTATCAGAGAAAAATGATTTAATGATTGAGAAGACATGTCCAGTAATACCGTAGCTGGAAATCGTGTGAAGTAGGCCCTTATGTCATACCTTATCGAAGGCCTTCGATATGTCAAGAGCAATTGCCCTGGAAAGGAAATCTTTGTCAAGAGATTCACTAATTCTATGTAATATAACCGTTAGCAAATCCGCTGTAGATCTTGCAAAGCGGAAACCATATTGCATGTCACTAAGAAAGTTGTTTCTGTTGATATGGTTGACTACTACTTAATTTAATATGGATTCCAACAACTTACTCATGACACACAAGAGACTTATTGGTCTGTACTGAGAGGGAGATGACTTTTCATCTGAATTCTTAAATACAGGGCATATTGATGAGGTTTTCCAGGGTGTTGGAAAGCACTTCTCCTTAAGGCAACGCTTAAACAGTTTTGTAAGTATGGAGGCAAGTTCTGGTTGGAGCTTTTTCAGCACTATAACTGGAATGCCGTCAGGGCCAGTTGTTTTACTGGAATCAAGATTCTTGATTAGCTTGGCAACCTCACGCACATATATTTGTATGTTGCATAGAGTGTTGTCTGTTATAGGAGGGAACACAAGGAGTTGATGGCCATTGTCGCATAGGGTAGAATTAGCTGCAAAGTTCTTGGCAAATAGTACGGCCTTGTTTGATGCTGACGAGATGACCTCAGGTTCATTGATGATAGTTGGGATAGAACGCACGCTGTTAAAGATCCTGTTTGCTATTTGCCAAAACTGGTGGGAACCAAGCCGCTGCTCAGCTACTTTGGATTTAACAGACTGAGCATATAGTTCTCTTGCATGTTTTCTTACTTTTTTACAATAGTTGCTGGCAGTCCTGAAAGCAGCTTTAGTCTCAGTACATCTATTACGTTGGTAGCTATGGAAAAAGTGATTTCTGTGCATGATGGCAGCAGCACATTCAGGGGAGAACCATGGCTGGCTGTTAGGTTTTTGTTGGAATTTTTTGGATGGTATGAATCGGTTTATGCCTACAATTAATAATTAGGTCAGGTCTGATACTATAAAGAACATCCTTTTTAAACATGGAATGCAAAAGTATGTCAGATATGAATGTACGGAAGCTATCCCAGTCAGCCATAGAGTATCGATATACAGTACGGTGGAGAGGTACGTCATTTTTATCTTAACTGATAAAACGGAGTGGTCAGAGAATCCCAGAGGAAATAGAACGGAACATGAGCACAGCTCAGGGGAAGTTGTTAGGAAAAGGACTAGAAGGCTTGCATATTGACCGGATGTATCGGGCACACGAGTCGGTTCATGAACAATCTGAGTGAGGTCATAGGCAGTGGCAAAATCATGACAAAACCTTCCCTCGTCATCGGTTTTATTTGAGTGGGTCAGCCATTCCACATTATGGACATTGAAGTCACTGCAAATGTGAATGTTAGCCGAAGGATGAGCAGACAGGATGTTGTCAATTTTCTCAGATATGCTCTTAAAGATAGTAACCCCACTGTTTTTGGGGGTGATAGGGGGCAAATACAAATGCAGTGGTGTAAGCTAGTGCAACCCGGAAGCACATATAAGGTAAATTAGGGTCTTCTCTAGAGATATCCTTACCACATAGAAAGCCATCTTTGATGTAGGCACATATTCCATGCCCATAGCGATCTTAGGAGTTAGATTTAGATGTTAAGTTAGAGTATCCTTTAATTATGAATTCGTCTAGAGAAGTGGTTGGCAGTTTCACTTAGAAAGAATATGTCCGGTTTCGTCGTCCGTAATTGTGTTTCAACATCTGGAAGGTTGGAACGTAGACCCCTGATGTTGGAGAAGGAGACTACGTTGGAGGATGAGGTTCTAAGTTTATTCGTGTTTCTTTTTTGGAGATTTGTCATGATTGTTGAGGTTTTGGGGTTTGTGGAGCAGGTTGGTAGACTTGGTTTGAGCAGGAGAGAGAGAGGGGAAATAAGAGAGAATAAGACAAAAAATTATTTTTTATTTTTTGTTTTGTTTGTTTTATGGCAGATGATAAGGTAAAGCCGTAACAATTACCCACTGGTATGGTATCGAGAGGCCCTACCAGAAACTACCGTATGGTCCAGAATCCATTCCCCAAAGGGCAATACAGCAGCCCCGGTACTTTACACATGCTGATAGGACAGCCTCCTAAGTGGCTAATCCAAGGTTCGGGTCCTTGACTATCAGGCGGGTAACGTTAGCCCAGATGAAACGTTTACCTCCAGCACCCTTACTAGTAACATGATCACAAGGATAGACATAGAAACGGAAATTTTCCGACATCTCAGGCTACTCTTTACAAAGTACTACCGACCTGGAAAGCAGCTTTTTCTTCACCATTTGTCAGAAAAATAATTCATTGGAAATGAGGATTGAAGGACAAAAAAGGAGAAGCGAGAGTAACTGGAGCTGCCGATAACACATCTACATGCATTATCTACTCTCCATTGAGAAAATAAAGGCGAGAAGGACTTATTAATATCGAGTTATACCAAGTCTGTTACCCCATTCCCGGCTTTGGGTTGTACTTAAGGATAGTCTCCCCTCCCATGTTAATGCATGGATACTTATTGACTTTATGTAGGTCGGGCTGGGATGTTAAACCGTTCCAGCTCCACCCCATAATAAATATACTATAATGGAACTTTTATCAAATTGAAAAACTCTGGTTATTTTTAACTCGTTTAAAAAGCTGAAGTAATACCTTTAAGGTTATGTATTAACTTTAGCTAGAAGTAATGCATACTTTAAAAGAAAAGAAAATAAGCCGCGTGTTTTGGAGTTCAGATAATATGCAAATATAATTTTGGAAATGTTCAATTTCAAGGGAGACTTTTTTTCTCGTTGTAAATAAGAAAAAAAGTATTGGTTAATCATAGTATTTTTGACAAAAAAGATTTGGGAGAAAGATAAGAAAACAAGACAAATATTCAGGATTCAAGTCAAACCTGTGATAAGGAAAAAGAGAAAAAATAAAAAAATAGACACGTTAGTGTTTTCAGATTAGTAAGCTGCAAAAGTTACGGACAGAAAAGTTTCTTAGCTTTTAGGACCGTAGAGTTCGACTTAGCTTGGAGTCGATAGCTTAAAGAGGACAAATGCCAGCTATTCAGTCTGCTTTGATACCGATATTTAAAGAGTATGTTGGGTGGCAGTGGTGGGGGGGATCTTGGTGAGTTTTGTATTTGTATTCATTTCTTTTAAACTCAACATTGAATCATTTATATAATTAACCAGAATATTCGACCACCCCATAATAAATATACTATAATGGAACTTTTATCAAATTGAAAAACTCTGGTTATTTTTAACTCGTTTAAAAAGCTGGTTAAGAAGTAATAACTTTAGGGTTATGTATTAACTTTAGGGGTATTTATGGTTTTATATATATATATATATATATTATATATATATATATATATATAAATATTGTATAATTGCAAATTGCTTTGCGCTAATGATAAGAATTGCATTCTTCAAAACCTCATGGAATAAGGGTTTCATTGTTTTTATTTGTACCCCTTGTCAAGTAAAATTTTGTATACCTTCCTTACAGGTTTATAAAGATTTATTGGATATTTAGATTTTTATTTTATATCATATATATGTGTTGCGAAGAAGAAATGTTTTTGAACGTGAGTTTCGAATTCAATTATTTTTCAGAGTGTTGATGCCGAGAAACTTTACAAGTGTTTGTCTTTATTTTAGTTATGTTTTTGTCTCAGCAGATTTTATATACCTCCATATTCTTTAAACTTTTTTCTACTCTAAATCCTTTATAAAATATTTCCATCAGAGTTTGATGGACATATACGTATTTCTAAAGAATTAAGGAGTTGTCCACTATTTAATAAAACATGTGCATGACGTCCTACATAAAAATATAATAAAGGGAAATAATGAGTGTGAATTAAATATATATTTTGGAATCATAATTAATATATATATATATATATATATATATATATATACATTTCTAACCCGCCTGTTGTTTTTTCAACTAGGCCTATGTATCCGTATATTCGCAAAGATGTTCTCCTCCCCCCACCATAATAATTCTATTATTTGTTTATTTAAATGTTGTTGCAGTGCGCACTATGTTGGGCGAACATCGCAAAGATTAGGTTTTCGTTTGAAACAGCATGTGCCTTCAAAGATTCGTTATTCAAAATTTTCACCTTCGGATGTTCTGAGTAATACGTATGGTTCTGCGATTTGCGACCATCTTATAAATAACCATGCATGTGCCACGAATTTCAGTGCTGACATGTTTACGATCCTTAGTAAGTCGCACCCTCCCTATCATTTGACAATTTTAGAGACTCTTTTTATTAAGTCTTTGGGACCTTCTCTTTGCAAGCAAAAAGAACATCTTCTTGGATTTAATTTAGTCTCTATGTAATTTCCACCGTTTATTTCTTTTTTTTTTTTGTTTTTTTTTGTTTTTTTCCTACGCCCGCCATTTTCATGACTATTTTGTTTGTTTTAAATCGTAGTTTCCTCGATTTAGCTTTGATAAGTGAGGAACGAATCCTGGTTAGCTAACCTTTATTTTATTTTTTAATTTTTTAAATTCATTATTCTTTTTGTCTGTATTTAGCCGTTATAAAATTCTGTACCCCCGAAAAATTTACAAATACATATATATATATATATATATATATATATATATATATATATATATATATAGAAAGTCTAGAAGAGCCGACATTGCTCATTGTACTGTAGATATGTCATAAGCTCAATAGATATATTTATTTTAGAACTGTCTTAATATTAATGATGAAAATTAATAATTGTAAATTTTAAATCAGTTTCAAAATAAGAAAAAAATCAAATTGCGTGTACGATCATTTTTGAAATTATATTCATTTTATTAATTTGGAAAAATAATATTGACAATAATTGACAATTTTTTTTAATATTATCTCTTCATCAGCACAAACGAGATGGGGATAAGGTAAGGCACCAAAATAGAATAACATTTTTGTAATAAATGAGGCTGATGAATCTGAAAATAGACAACATAAGAAAAAAACTTTTTATATAAATTGTGTATCGATGATGAAAAGAATGTTTAAATATGATGAATATTATGTAATATAAACAAATTGGAAATTTAGATTTTGAAGAAAGAGATTTTAATCTAGAAATAAAATTTCTTGAAAATCTTACTCGCCCTATCCCCGCCCCATTTGTGGTGACGAGAAAACAATATTTAACACAACATTCATTGTCAATTATTGTCAATATTGATAAAATTAATATCGTTTCCAAAACGATCGTACACTCAATTTGATTTCGTTTTGTTTCTCCTTTTGAAACTGATTCATTATTTGCAATTATTAATCTTTATCCGCAATATATATATATATATATATATATATATATATATATATATATATATATATATATAACAATGACATTTATATACGTGCAGAAACTAGTGTTTCACGCTTACAGAATCATCACCATAGGAACTGATAATTCAAACCTAGTACAAACCACTATTGACTTAATTTACTAAGTCTAATTTGCCAATGGAACGAAAGGAATTAAAATTAAAATGGACAATTTGGGCGCGAACATTAGACAAGCCAAAGTGTCCGAACGTGGGTTATCGTGGAAATTGCATAAAAGCTGGTTTACTGTCGCGTAGTTCATACTAGCCTGAGTGCCCGGCGTTGCTCGGGTGTTTGGAGGTGTGTGTTGAGCAAAAAGAAAAAAAATGGTAGTAGGCACTGCGAACGAGGAAAAGTACGTGAAAATAAAACGTGACGTCTTTGCTGTTGCGTCTATCGCCAAACCGGATGTGGTGAAGGTTTAAATTAAGACTAGTCAATCGAAAAGAAGGGCTGACTTTCGAAACTATCGGCATAAAAACCTACCCCCCCCCAGTGAGGGTGAAGAATTTAATGATTTAAGGCAATTAAGGGATATGTTTGTCCCAAGGGTCGACTTCAAAACGATACCAATCTCGTGAAAATTCGTTGCCTCTGTCAAAATTTTTACATAAGGCATAGAAAATACATACATAGATACATTTAGAGAGACAGGTGAGATCCATATTATTGATTTCTCAGACAGTGTCCCTTACGTATTCTTAGAAGAGCTTGAAAATTATAATTAGATGATACTTGCTAACGAAACCTGTAAAATTCCACAGGGGACTCATCCATATATAATATATTGATGTCGGCATTCTGTAGATGTTCAGCATAAAGGAGGACGCTCTAAGGTTACTTTTGTTAAAACAGCAAAAGTATTTATCCAAGCTAGTATTGATTCTTGTCGTAAGCCAGTCGTACAGTACGCTTAAATATCATGATATTTTAATTCTTGCAGATTTTGCATATATTAGTATAGAGTTAATGTTTTGTAGATTTTTATAAATTATAAAGTTGCGATTTCAAAAATAAAAAATATATTCATATAACTTGTGTTCATCAGCTTGAATCGAAACTAAAACAAAAATTATGAAATATATATAATACGTATATACAATATAATATATATATACAATATAATATAATATATATATATATATATATGGAGAGAGAAATAACTTGAGTTCCTTCACCTATAATCGAAACGGAAACTAAAACTTATGAAGAATTCTTGGTAAAATTATTTGTGTGTATATATATATATATATGTGTGTGTGTGTGTGTGTGTGCGTGTGTGTGTGTGTGCGTGCGCGTGTGTGTGTGTACAAAAATGCGTATGTAGTATTCAATCATATATTCAGGTTATTATCATTTTGAAACATTTCTGCTACGCGTAAGAGCTCGGCCCTGTGTGATATTAAGATAGCCTAAGCACAAAATCATATAACCTGCTGACGTCATAAGGTTAAGACCTGTGAATCTGATCACGTGTCCTAAGAAACAACCGGAAGTAAATAAAGTATAATAACGCAACAGTTTTCAGCAATTTATCATAGAAGCCAAGAAACAAATCTAAAAGTTAAATAATTTAAATATATAATAAATAAATGTTACCAAAAGCAAGATAAGTAACTTTTCTTCCTACCTGGATACGTTTTTTCGTATTTGAAAGGAATCTAGAGTCTTTATTCAGTTCGGAAATCAACTTGTCTCGAGCTGCTAAAGTAAGCCGAAACAAACAGACCCTATATATGTTTTTTTTAAGAAGCTTATCATAATTTCAGTTTTAGTTTACTTATAATTTTTATAGCGTCTGGAGGATAATTAATCAAAGTTAATCTCTAATAGAAAAAAACATGCATATTTACATGTTAAAAACAACAGAGGGAAAGTATTTCATGCAAGGGAAGTATTGAAATATTACAAGTAAAATGTACGCTAAGCGTTTGCGTCATTTATAACATGATTTTTTTAATTTTTTTTCAAATTTTTATTTTAAATAAACATTGTTGAATTCGATGATAATATTGTTAATTCGAGAAAATTAATTTTTCCCCAGATTACAACAACAATATTAACACAAACTGTAGGGGTTTTTAATGTTTCTGACAGGATTAAATATTATTTTATTGTTACAATTTATGATGCTCTTTTCTCATAAAAAAGCAAAATTAAATGCGTTTTTTTACTATTTAAAAGTATAACTTTAATAAAGGTGATTTTTATTTAGAGAACATAAGAGATTTACAGTAGGATTTAATAAATAATAATGTAAGTCATGATATATTATGATCATTACATAAAAAAATGCTGTAAATTTCAGTAAAATTGATTAATTTCCTGAAAAATATTCTTATTCGCTTTGATTTATATACATACACACACATATATATGTATATATGTATATATATATGTATATATATATATATATATATATATACATATATATATATATATTGTGTTGTTGTTGTTGTTTGATTTTAAAAAAATGTGGTGTTCGTTTTGATTTCAAAATATATTGTTGCGTGTATTATTATTATTAATCGGAATACTGTTCTCATCTTGAGATAAGAACAGTATTCCGATGAATAATAATACATATAAGCAATCCTCATCTCAAAAATTCAGAAACGTCATATAGATTTGGTATGAACCCGAAATTATTCAAAAAATCGAAACAAATCGAAAAATTAATAAATTTTACTGAAATTTACAGCATTTTTTTATGTAATGATCATAAAAACTCTACCAAAAACTGGCAAGGATGACTAACCACCTCACATCCCTATGCCGATGCCGTAATTTCAAGCTAGTACCACCAGGCTTAACATTGAAACTACCAGTCAGCTCCAGACGGACACAAAATAGCGCAACAATACGAGAACAGTAGTCCGATGAATAATAATACATATAACCAATCCTCATCTCAAAAATTCAGAAACGTCATTCAGTTTGATTTAAAAATATGTTGTTGTTATCTTTATTTCAGAATAATGTCCTTTGTGTTGATTAATAAATATTTATTGCTGTTCGTTTGAATTAAAAACACATTCGACGTTAAATTTAAGTGGATTGTTTAATTCTTGTTTCTATCTAAATTCATATTTCATGTTTGGCATCATTTGATTGTTTTCTGTTTCGAAGGTGCGTAATTTTACATGCAGAATATTTATATATTGAATAAAGTTTAGGTTTACTCTAAATCGAATTGGGTTTCTTCTTTTCCTCTTTTTAAATGTAATTTACAAGCAAATAATGAACATATTTTCACCTTTAAAATCCATGAAGCAACAAATGTTGTATTGCTTTTGACGGAGAAACACGCAACTTTTCCAGTTAAATTTGTTTTTGAATATTGAGTAAAAATCAGCATGTTCCTTTGTTCGCCCCCTCTTTGTTTAATGCAATTAAGTTTTCTCAGGCTTTTTTGCAAATTCTTTCATTACCGACAATTTGAGTATTTGATAGATCTTGCTCACTTGAACCTCAACGATGAGGTTATTTTTCAGCTCACATGCCTTAATTACATATATTATAAATGTCGTGTAAGCGTCGATGATGTGGGTCGAATTAATTAATTGTTTTAATGAAATTATATCAAATATAGAGTGGAATACATCGCGAAAATTAAGATACCACCGATTATTTTGAAGTTTGACCAATAGGTGTAAACCTTTCTTTCGATTTTAGTTTCTGTTTAAAAGTATGTTGGTATTTTGTGGGGCATGATATAGGGAATATCTTCCCTTTGAAAACCAAAATAGTTTGCATTAACTTAAGTACTTAACCACCGATGAAGCAAGATTTCCTGAATTTCAATGTGTTCCTAAGACTCCATATTCTTAAGCATGTAATTTAAGACAATTTCCAATATGAAAATCAATTTAATTGGTTGGCATCAAAATTTGAATGTCGATTTGTTTTAGTATAATTGAACTTCGTAAAGGTTAATGCGGCGCATTCCTATTCTGTTCGTCGAATTCACATTGCCATTTTGGGCGGATATTATTAAAGTAGTTCATATATGAACAATAAAATTATTCAGGAAATGTTATGATTGTATATGAACCAGCAGAGAGGCCTGACGTTTCCCGGGATAGAATTATGATTAACGAATGTTTCAGACTCCCATATTTATATGGTCATCGAAATCGCATGTTAAGTAATTAACAACTCATAAAAACTGCCAAATCATAAATGTATCTAATGAAAGAAATATATCTAGGTCGTATAACATTTTGATGTTTGTTACATATGTATCTTCTTAGTGCTGAGGAACCACCTGCAAATATAATAGCACTAAGATAATATATATACAGAGGAATATTCATAAAATATCAGTACAGGCGGAAACAAGTTTACGCTGTATATAAAGTGATCTTTCTTTGGATGAGCATAAAAACAGGCGTGTCTTCGTAGTGAAGTGGTACAATAAAAATATATAGATTTTTATTTTTGCAGTATAATATTTTCATGTACATTTCTATCTATCAAATAATTTTTTTTATTTTTCTGAAGAGTATATGCACGAAAAGAGGTATTGACATAATAACGAAACGAATCTGTAACGAAACGAATCTGTAAAGAAATGTACCGAAATTGCCACATACTAGAGTAGATATTTTACATAAAAAATAAATATTTGCATCTTGGAATGTAACTATTGTGTTATTCTTTTATATATATTTTTTCTCCGTTGTTTAACATACATTACGCTTCTAAACAAAATGGATTTATATACACAAAGAGTAAAATATACTTGAAAAAGAAAATCTATTTTACCAAAATAACATACATACATGCATAAATACATAATATATACATACACACACACACACACACACACACATATATATATATATATATATATATATATATATATAGATATATATAGATATGTTGTTGACTGTTTGTAGGAAATAATTCCAACAAATTGCTCGAGTATAAAAAAGACTTTCAATATAAAAGCTTTATATTTGTTTATTAAAACTGTAAAGACCGCAAGAAAAACATTAATACAATCGGTTTCAAGCCTTACATAAGTGAATCAGTTAATGGTAAATAATGTTAGACAATAATGGCTGACGAGAGCTTAACATTATTTACCATTAACTAGTTATCCTTATGTTAAGCTTGAAACCGACGGTACCAATATTTATCTGACCCTCTGTACCGTTTTAATATATATATGTATGTGTGTTTGTGTGTGTATATATACATGTGTGTATATACATCTGGGTATATATATATATATAGATATATGTGTGTATATATATTTGTGTATATATATGTGTGTACATATACATATATATATGCATATATATGTGTGTATATATGTATATATATATGTGTGCATATATATATATATATGTTTATATATGAGTGTATATATGTATACATATGAATGTATAAATGTATATCTATAAATATATATGCATATATACATATATATGTATATATATGCATATATGTTTATATATATACATATATGTGTAGATATACACATATATGTGCACACATACACACACACATACATATATATATATATATATATATATATATATATATATATATATATATATATATATATTCCAGGTAGAAGATTTCCAAAAATTAAAAATAGTTTAATTTCAACAAGGGTCGTTGATAGTGCTCAATCAAAGAGTGTAAATTATATATATTTTTATATTCATTATATAAATACGGTCATATCTTGCTACGATATGCAGACTGTTTCAATCATACTTGATTTCATCAGGCAAGACAAATTATATATACAAAAATTAGAAAGGTTCCAGACCTTTTCAAATTTTGAGGAGAGAAAATTCCATGACTAGCATGAAGCAAAATGAAAGTTCTTATGGGCTTAAATTAATTAAAAAATTCAAATTTCCGTTAAAAAGTGGTAAGGGTTAATAGAATAGTTTTTAGGAAAAGCTAAATAAACTGATAAGAAGAAAGGGGTACTAATGATGTTTTTAGACTGACACAGTAGATCTATTGTAGCGATTTATGGTAATTTTCTCATCAAAATTAAATAATATATAATATATATGTACGTATATATATATGTGTGTGTGTGTGTGTGTGTGTGTGTATGTGTGTGTAAGTTTTTTTCTTTTCTCTGACTGATAGAATTTTTTTCATTCCCTTACACCGATAGATAATAGTCTCTCAAAGCAAAATGACCCAGTATTATAAGATGGCAGTAAAAATACTGAATTCTGGGGAGTTAGAGAGGGGGAAGTTTGGGAATACTAACAAAGCTGAATAAACGAAAAATAGGGCAAAGAAGTAAGAAAAAAGCAAGAGGGGCAAGAATAAAGACGGGCATGAAACTAAAAAGATAAACGGAGAAGATATGGTGGGTTGTGTACAGCAGCAAAGTTATGCTTGTTGTTTTTGCCAAGAATGAGAAAAAGAAGAACAACGATAATGATAAAAAGGAAAAAGAAGAACAACAATAATGATAAAGAGGAAAAAGAAGAACGCCAATAATGATAAAGAGGGGAAAAAAGGACAACAATAATGATAAAGAGGAAAAAGAACAACAATCATGATAAAAAGAAATAGAAGAACAACAATCATGAAAAAAAGGGAAAAGGTTTGCGAGAATGAGAATATCAAGCAAAAGGTTGGTTGGTTGTTTTGTTTTACGGCATATCAACCCTTTTCAGGTTATTTAATGCCGAATCTGGTGATTTTAGAGAACGATTTTTTAATATAGTATATTTGTTTTTTAAGTCGTATTCTATTTAACCCATAGTTGGGACCCTAACAGGTGCTACCACTCCGGGTCAGAGTGGACCTGGGAGCAATGGCAATTAAACGGTGGCTCCACACTCCCTAAGGCCTGCAAGCTGGGGCCCTCACCATCGAATATAGTTTAAGGTCATATCCAGGACCTGAAGCAAGAGGAGAAGAAAAAAATGTAACAAAAAAAAGCATAAATGATTATAAGGTTAATATGTGCTTATTGTACCGTGCTGAAATAATAACGCAATTATTTAGAACGCTATTATTAATATGGGGAGGGGAGTGTGTTTTATAACCATCCAGTTATTTCGCGTAACAATTTAATATACAAAAAAAAAAAACTAGAAAGAAAGAACATATCGTAAGCATTGAGTTTAACCTGAAAATACTGTTTTAAAAAAATAGCGGGGTACAATTAGTGCATAAGCACCGAACAAAGAAGAAAATCGGGTATAAGAAAAAAAAAAAAAAGAACAATTATTAGTAAATAAGAAGAAGGCTCACAGGCGACGACAAATGATAAAGAGAACGAAGTAGTAGTAGTAGTAGGAGGAGGAGGAGGAGAAGGAGGAGGAGAAGAAGAAGAAGAAGAAAAGATAAGAAGACGAGGAAAGAAAAAAAAGAAAAATAGTGTTGCACGTATGAGAAAAAATGTAGTCGATAGAGGAAGAAAAACGGTAATTAGGAGGAAAGTTAAAGGAGACGAACAAGAAGAAGAAGAAGAAGAAGAAGAAGAAGAATTTAGCTAGAATAGCGACAATAGCAACAATGATTGCCAGGAAAAGTAGTAGTAGTAGTAGTAGTAGTAGTAATAGAGAAAGAAGAAGAGGATTATTATGAGAGGCAATGGCGAAAGAGATAATGAACAAAATTAATACCGATTTTCCAACCTTATCAATAGACGAAGAACAATAAAGGACGGAGAAGCATTACTCTAGCCAGAATATAAAAAAAAAAAAAAAAAAAAGAATAGAAATCGACTTAAGAAATATCGATTTGCTGAAAAATAAAATTAAGAAAAGAAACGAATACAGTTTGATGAGACAGGTATAGACAGAAGATGAGATGGCAGAAAAAAAAGGAAAAGGAAAAAAAAGAAAGAAAATTCTAGGTGGGGAAGAATCGCGCTATTTTAAAATCTGATTGGCCTTTAACGGGTCATTACAGGCTGGGCGGTCCCATGTTGCACACGGATCGATCAGTGTCACGTGACGACGGAGTCTGCAACACCTTGCCTCCGCCCGAAGCAGGGTGGAGGGGGACATGCCGCTTGATCAGAGGAATAGTCCAAGTGACGGTGGCAGTACAGGCCATAACAACTAAAGTAGCGGAGACAAGGTGAAAATAGAAAAAAACGAGTTGGAGGAGAAGGAGGAGATAAATGGTGAGGAAGGTCGGGTGGGGAAAAAAGGTAGAAATACTGACGTTCATCGATTCGTAAGTATGGAAGGTTCGAATGGATATAAATTTCTTTTTGATTGATCTTGGTGCTACAAATGAAACATTCAGACAAATTTGAACAAGCGAGGCGATTAAAACTCGGTGTTTTTTTTCTGTTAAAGTATATGCGAACTTTTGTTTCGTTTTGTAAAAGTACACGGAAACTTTATGATTTGTCATCTATTATATAAATCTCATCTTTGTTTTTATTTATGTATGTATGTATGTATGTATGTATGTACATCTGCTTAAAACTTTCGAGAGAGGCGAAGGATTTACACAATTGGTATTGTTTTGAAGCTCGACCCTTCGGACGACAAATATAGAAAATTGTCTAAGAATATTAATTCCTTTACCCTCACCTGAGCACTATAAGGAGCGGTCGTCTTTTTCGACGATATTTTTGAAAGTAATACCCTCTTTTCGATTGACTAGTCTTAATTTAATCGTTCGACACCTCCGGCCTGGCAGTGGGCGCAACGTCAAAGACGTCAAGTTTTTTTTTACGTTCTTTTCTTCTTTTACGGTACGGGTTAGAGCGTGCCTTCTCACTACCACCTTTTCTTGTTTTGCTCAAAACACATCTCCAAACACCCGGACAACACCGGGCACCCAGGCTTGTATATATCTATCTATCTATCTATCTATCTATATATATATATATATATGTATATATATATGTGTGTATATATATATATATATATATATATATATATGATTCTTAACTTTTATTAAAAACATATTATTATAACCTTATATTCAAACCAAATTCAGATTTATGATTTTATTCTATTTTTTATTCTCAACACATATTACTTTGCTTATCAACATTAATAAGTAACTATTTTCCTTTTTATCTTAATTTTTTCCAGATACATCTGCCTTACATAAAAAAAATGCTAGGTTCATTTATGGTGTCTTTTATATATATAAAACAACACCCAATACTTCTGCTGATGAGGAAACTTTGTTTAAAATAAAAAAAAAACTATATGTCAAAATTATTGTCCATGACTTAATGTCTATCATATTAAAACATTTCCGAAACGATCGTACAAATAATTGACTTTGTTGTGTTCCTGCTTATGAAACAGATTTTTAATTTTAGTTTGAATTTTAAATTATCAATCACATTTCTAAATATTAAAGTAGTTCTAGGATAGTTGCCTATCGAGCTTATTATATATCTGCATTACAACGAGTACTGCTTTTTTTCTTGTATTTTAATTAAATTAGTAATTTTACTATCACATTAAAATACACTCTGCTCTTTAAACTACTGTTCTAACCTCCTTTAAATTATATGCACACACACACACACACACACATATATATATATATATATATATATATATATATATATATATATATATATATATATATATAATTTAACTTTTACATTCTAAAATTGATTTTAGTCTGTAAAATTGGATTAAAATTGTAATTTTAAATTATTTTATTATGGATTTTAAATTATCGTATTATATAAATGTTTAAAAATCATATTTTATACATGCAATTTACAATCTATTTCAATTTTAAAACCATAAGGGGAAATATACAATAGTATTGAAGTTAATATGGTAAGAAAATTGCTTAGGCTAGATAATACCCTCCCCCAACCTTGGAAGAGTTTAAATTTTTAATGCATTTCAATATAATTAAATGGAATTTTAAATTTTAATCGATATGGAGAAAAATTTGAAGTTTTCAATTTAGAAAAAAACAATCTAATTAATTTTGGTTTTAATATTAAAGGTACTTATAAAAAAATTTCATTGAAATTAGATTTTAAATTTAATAAAATCACCATATCCGATAAATAAGGGGGATTTCTACAAAACGAGAGTTAAACGTGAACTCGTAATGTATACATATGTTTCCACTTTCGTTTATAAAGAGATAAGTATTGGTGGCTGAAGAGAGCTTGATATGGGTATCTAAAATGGTTCCTAATTATCGGGTTTGAAACTGACGGTGCCAATGACTTGTCTCATCTAAAACTTTCTGTAAAAAAAAACAAAATAATACGCACTTATTTTCAGATTTTCCATATTTTTCCTTATAAGCCCCCCATTCCCCCCAACTATATATATATATATATATATATATATATATATAGTGGATGTGGTAATTAATAAAAACGAAGAAAGTGCTGAATACTGTTGTAGAGCAAATATGCGTTTTATTTTTTATTACCGTATCTTTCTGTTAAGTTACATTATTGTTTCGGCTACACGGCCGTTTTTTTGGCCGTCTGTAGCGTCCTCAGACTTTTACAGTAAAACTTTTCTGTAAAAGCCTGAGGACGCTACAGACGGTCAAAAAACGGCCGTGTAGCCGAAACAATAATGTAACTGAACAGAAAGATACGGTAATAAAAAAACGTATATATATATATATATATATATATATATATATATATATATATATATATATATATATATATATATGTATAAAGAGAGAGAGAGAGAAAGAGAGAGAGAGAGAAATATTATTTCATGTATACATGTAACATGTTGTAAGGAGATATAACATTTCAAATGTCGATTTTCAGTATTTAATTCAACGGTACTCAATTCGTAAAAATACTACGTAGTCATTTATGAAAATATAGTTAACAAAAACTACACACAGATTTCCTCTGTAGTATTTCGATTACTCTATCTAACAAACCAAGCCTGTTTGTTAGTATTATTATTATTATTATTATTATTATTATTATTATTATTATTATTATTATTATTATAAATGCAGTATATATATATTTATTTATATATATATATATATATATATATATATATATATATATATATATATATATATATATATTGGATATCTAACGTTTCCCGGTCGTACAATACTCTTAAACATAATATTTTTATTTATACAGATTGCATATGTATTATTATAGAATCCATGATCTATTTATTAATATATTAAGAGGTATAATTTGCCCAGTGGATTAATTCGTAAAAATAAATAAATAATAATGATAATGTCGTTCATCAAAGTCTGTGTGTGTTGTTTACAACATCATGTCAGCTGATATTGGGGCTCGATGACGAATAGTCACTTCTGATTGACGTTTAGTTTTAAAATAGGCAAAAGATGAAATGATTTGCGGCGATTTTAAATGGTACTTCTTCTTTTATCGTAGATTGAACTCATTAATAAAAAAAAACATTTATTTCAGATGGCGAGGGTTGTCTGACTTGTATTTTTTTAACAATGTATTTTTCTAACGCTTTTTCAAACAGCGTAGGGCTAAACTATCGCCAGTTAAACATATGCAATAACTTTTTCATGAGAGGAAGAAGCATTAAAGATAATTTTTTACTTTTTTATGCTTTTTGCTTTCAATTTTTACCTTTTTATTTCCTTTTTTCCTTGGATTATTGATTTTTGTCATTATGTTTTATGAAGTTTTTTATGACTCGTGTCTGTAGCTCTTAAAAATAATGTTTTTATTATTCATTTTAATGAATACTTTATATAATTACTTTAAATGAATAGACTTTATAATTACGTTATATTAATTGATTTTATAATTACGTTAAATTAATAGATTTCATAATTATGCTAAATTAATAGATTCTATAATTACTTTATTAATTAAATGAATAGACTTTATAATTACATTAAATTAATAGATTTTATCATTATGTAAAATTAATAGATTTTATAATTATATTAAATTAATTGATTTTTAAGCCACATTAAATTAATAGTGCTTATACTTACGTAAATTAGTTGTTTTTATATATCAATCAGTGAATAGTTTTTTAATCACTGTAAATTAATAGATAAACATGTGAATTTATACAGATTATTAAATATTTAATGTCGAATCGAATTCTTAACAATATTTATAAAAGAGTGAGTCTAAAAAAATGGAATGAAATTAAAAATTTAATAAACACCAAGATTCTAATACCTAACAATTATTTAATTATTGGAATTATTTGAGAAGATTTATTCGTATACTTTTATTTATTTGCTGATTTTTGTCCTCATCTTTTTATATTTTTCGTTTCACGACGCTTCGGCCTACTATTCTTCTCGCCTTTTGCAGGTGATAAATCGCGACGGGATAGGTGTACTAAATCCTTTCGGAGCCTGTCGTGCAGTGGATAGAGACGTTGGTAATGCGTAGAATAATAGTCGCATAACAACAGAACAGATACTACCACCCGGAAAAAAAGAAGACGTAACGCTTTGTAAGATATTGAGCCAACAACGCCAAGTTTGTTTGACGATTATTATTATGATAGTTATTGGTACTTGTAAAAATGCCAGAAAAATGTTATCAAAGCGCAATAAATATTTACAGATAATATTATTTATGTTAAAATAGTTCCCAAACACGTTAACTTGTTAAAAAAAACAAATAATGTTAGAACATAAACAAAATACTTGATAAGGTAGATCATCCGATTTGTGTATTGATAACGTAGATTTAATGACGTAACGAGATCGCTTGGTAATACCACGGCCACCGAGAGTAAAAGGAAGGCATGTTAATTGAAAAATGCCAGCAGGCAATGTATGTAAGATTGGTCAGGCTGCCAGACTGTCAGTACTATATAAGGGCCATTTGAAAAAGAGCAATGAAACATAAAAAAGGGACACAGTTCGATTAATACTGAATTTATTCAATATAAAATATAAATATTATCTATGCAAAATAAAGTAATTTTAAAGCAATATGCAATTTAATACTGATAAACTGAATTATGAATTTAGGAAACAAAGAATTAAAAAAACATTAAACACCAACGATGAATAATTTTAACAGTGAAAACCATCGATAAATAATTTTAAGAATGAAAACAAACGATAACATACAAAAATTGAAATCAAACAAATATTTTAAGTACAAACAAATAATAAAAGTTACTAGTGCAGAAATATTTTTTTAATTTAATTTAGAAAAAAATCACACGGGTTAAATTTTATATTTTGGAACTTGAGAGATTACTCGGACTAATGTTCTCATCTTGCGTGTTTATTTCTTAACGTTTTATCATCGACTCTTGACTTCTCCTTTATTACATCCTCAGACCGAAAATGATGGCCACATACCTAAAAACATAATTAAAGAAAACATTCTTACCATAATGTAAACTATCGTTAAAATCTAATAAAAGATAGTAAACAAGAATTTACAATGATAATAATCACAGTGTAGTATCTGTTCTGATGCTACACTTCATTTGTTCTGTCCTCGGTCAGTGGAGGAGAAATCCTTCATGACTGAGACAGTTTTTTGTTCCTGTCCAGAGTGCCCCCTTGTGGGGAACTAAATTTTCTCACATTAAAAACCGACCTTGTGTCTAACTGTGCACCGTGACGAGGTAAGAAAATAAATGTTTAAAAAATTTTGACAAATATTCTC